>NC_138131.1:22500-70000 GCF_964188305.1 Podarcis bocagei | reverse complement strand
ACATCTGCTAATAAAATTTAACGCTATTTCTCTTTATTCTTTCTGGAGCACTTTCCAAAGGATAATGATGGAATATAAACCTCTGGAACGGACCCCAGGGGTCATCCAGTCCAACCCGCTGCATCGCAGGAACATGCAGGAGTCCCTTACGGGGAACAATCCAGCAAACTTGGTTGTGCGGCAAATCTTGCCCTCTTAAATGGCAAACCTCTCCTGCAGCTGCAAGTTCAGCCAGGAAGCCGACATGGCCATCCATAATTCTAGACTAAAAACAAGCTAAGTGCTGCTTACATCCTTCATGGGAGCAGTTTGACTGTCAAGGGGAGGCCCTGACCCTGACCCCTAAGCCTAACCCCAAGCCTCTCCCTAACCCCAAACCCTAATGATGACCCAAATCTTAACCCACAGACTTACAGCAGCAGACTTACAACTTCTGACCTTTCTGAAAGGTAAAGGGACCCCTGACCATTAGGTCCAGTCGTGGCAGACTCTGGGATTGCGGCGCTCATCTCGCTTTAGTGGCAGGCGCACAACTTCCGGGGCATGTGGCCAGCATGACTAACCCGCTTCAAGCAAACCAGAGCACCACACAGTTTAGCCCACACTACCACCTGCGTCCCTTCTTTCTGACCTTTGACCCATTGTTAAAAACTAGACTTTGCATGCCCTTAACTACTTCTACCCCAAATTATCATAGATTTTTCTGCGCCTGCAGACTCAGGTGTGCATTGCAGGGCACTCCCAAAACAAGACTGCCTTCCTGACCCAGAGTTAGGGTTAGGGTTAGGGTATAAAGACTATACTTTTTTGGAAGCCTGTTTATTCTGACCCGTTTCTACAATTCTGCATGCAGCTGCACACTGGTGTTGAAGAAAACCACAGCCCAATCCTGGCAACAGCGAACTACTTTAGGAGACAGGAGTCCTGTGCAAACGCTCACCCACACAAACCCAGAAGATCCCAAGAGAATTTGTCTCCTACCGTTCTCAGTATAGGTGCTGCTCCTCTTCCAGACAGGCGCTGAAGGTAGGATGGTAGGATGAAGGCAGGAAGGTGGGATGAAGACCTTGTCCAACCTGATTGGGTGGGGGCAGGCAGAGCATTCCCTCCATCTCCCCCTTCTGCCTGGAAGTGTGCGCAAGGAAGACCACTCATTTCAGAAACCCTCTTTTCCGCCCACCCTTTCCATGCCTAAACAGGCTTCTGCCCGATGACACTAAGGAACAATGCACAGCCCATACAGAGAAATATCAGTGGGCCAGATTTCTTTCAGATGAACTGAAAGAGGAGTATAAAACAGGCACAATAAAGTAGCTAGCAGGGAAGGGGAATTACTTGGCCATCATACAATTGACTGGAAATTTATGTTTCCCCGTTTCTTCTTTCTGAAGCACATTCCAAAGAATATGACGCTACATAAATATCTATATCTGGAAGGGACGCCAAGGGTCATCCAGCCCAGCCCACGACAAGGCAGGAATATGCAGGAGAAACGCCACCAACCTTAGTTGTGCTGTCAGTGTTGCCCTATCAAATGGCACTTTTAAGGCACTTTAAACTGCAGCTGCAAGTTGTGCGATGAAGCACCCCTTGCCACCCCCTTTTCCTGACTGGGAGCGGAGGAGGTGCTGCTTACAGTCTCCCCAGGAGCATTTCAACAGTCAGCAGGAGGCCTGAAGCCTTCAGAGGGGGGGGGGGATTGTACATCTGCTAAGAACATTTAACACTATTTCTCTTTCTTCTTTATAATGCCCTTTCAAAAGAATAATGATGGAATATAAACCTCTGGAAGGGACCCCAAGGGTCATCCAGCCCAACCCACTTCATCGCAGGAACATGCAGGAGTCCCTTATGGGGAACCATCCTGCAACCTTGGTTGTGCAGCAAATGTTGCCCTCTTAAATAGCACACCTGTCCTGCAGCTGCAAGTTCAGCCAAGAAGCCAACATGGCCATCCACTATTCTTGACTGGAAACAGAGGAAGTGCTGCTTACATCCTGCCTGGGAGCATTTCAGCAGTCAGGGGGAGGCCCTGACCCGGACCCCGAAGCCTAACCCCAACCCTAACAATGACCCAAACCCCAAGACCTACGCTTACAACAACAGACTTACAACTTCTAGGCTGCGGATAGCAGCCTGCCGCCCGGCGCGAGGGGCACCCTGAATCAAAGTGCCCCTCGCGCCGGGCAGACATCCACAGCGTGGGGAGCCCTGCAGGAGTTCCCCGCAGGGCTCCCCACGTTGCGGATACCAGCCTGCCACCCAGTGCGCGAGGCGCAGAGCGCCCCACGCGCCGGGCAGACATCGGCCAGCCCCACAAGCTCGGGGGACAGCAGGGAGGCGTAGCGTCGCCATCCCACTGTTCCTCAACCTGTTTCGGTTTCCCCGACCTGGTTTTTTTGGGGGGGAAATAAAGGGAATTTTCCCCCCTTTATTTCCCCCCAAAAAAAACTAGGTGCGTCCTATGGGACGAAAAATACGGTAATTCACTTGAGCACCTACAAACCGCCAGGTCCAAGAAAAACTACCTTGAGCTATTCCACAGGCACCTTCAAAGGTTTAGGGTGGGTCCAGATCACAAAATTGGAACGGGAAGACTTCCTAATGATTTCTGCTCAGGAGAAGCCAAGTTGAATGGGCCTTCAGTGACTGAAACAGCTTTGGGATCTTATAGATCCAGCTGAAACAGGGATCTGCAAGGAACTAGTGCACACATCTCGTTTCGCTCAAGGTAATTTCCGATTTCCTTCCTGTTCAAGGGTCTTCTTGATGTTTGGGAGCTGGAGATTCCTTTCCCAGCAGATCCTCCCCACCAATACATTCGCTCCCACCTCCTACCAACGGAGTTTGCGCCTCCAAGCCGAGTTTGGGGCTCCACTCACTGGGCGCTCGTATTTCACACAGTCAGGCCCCGGATCACACCCTGGCCAGCACCCAGGAGATTCCCAAAGAGAAAGAGAGAACGGCGGCCTACCTGCCGAGGGATCCAGTTCTGGATGATGTCCTTGTTCTGTCGGCATCAGAACCCAAAAGCTGCTTTTCGGTGATCTCTGCAAGGAAACCAAAAGCAGGTCTGAATTGAGGCCACTAGAAACAGCAAGAAGTAAGCAAGTATTTGGTCAAAACATGTATTTTGCAGTATATAAGCACAATTTCAGCTCACATAAGCAGGCCAACTCAAGAACACGCAGGCAGTGCAACAAAGGAGACTGCGATCAGGATCCTCTATTTTGTTCACAGGTACATCTCAGAAAAAAGCTGCAGAAGGTACTAACCCCATGGTGAATAATAATAATAAGCTATTATTTATACCCCGCCCATCTAGCTGGGTTTCCCCAGCCACCACTCTGGACGGCTTCCAACCAAACACTCAAATACAATAACCTATAAACCATTCAAAGCTTCCCGAAACAGGGCTGCCTTCGGATGAAGGCTCCTGCCTGATTTTGATCCATAAGATCCAAAAGAGTCCCAGCCATTTGTGTGTTTTCCAGCAATACTGGAAAAAACATCGATAGGAAAGTAAACAGTGCCCTCCTGTGGCCAGTACTGGAATAGAATTCATGATAATTTCTAGGGGTAAGACTCCAGGACCAGCCAAGCCCCAAAACGCATCAGGCCGGGAGAAGCAAGGGAGGCAGCGCAAACGCCCAGCAGACGCCTTCTAGAGAAAGAGACAGGCTTCAGTTCATTTGTTTGGCATCCGCATTTGACTGAGTATGCGGCTGAGCAGTGTCCGAAACTCAAGATATATTGGCCCATTTTCATCGTTTTCGATGCCCCAGACTGATATTGTGTGCCCTGGGTCACTGATTTATGTGGGAGCAGAGGATTTACGTGGGTCTTCTCAGTGGATCCTGCTGGGTCTTGCTGCCCTCCGCCTGCCTTCCAGGAATCCTCTTTCTCTTTCTCCTTTATATATCGGGAAGGGACCCCAAGGGTCATCCAGGCAGGAATTGGCCCCCTCACCCCCCCTGGTGTCCCCTCTTCCGTGGCCCTTGGAAGGGGATCCAGGGATCCACTGAGGGATCCACCCTTCAGTCCTGCCAGGAAGCCCCCCCTTGCCATCCCCTCTGGCTGCCTGAGGTTCTCGGGGCGACTGACAACATTTATACCTCCGGGCAAAGGGAAAACCAGGTGTCTACTCTGAAGGCTCATCAATGTGGAAAGTGCTTTTCTGGAGAGCCCCTCTCGGCCGCAAGTGTCCCAAACTGATTTGTAAATATTAATTATTCCTATTTTATGGATCTGAATGACTCAAATGGCTTCTAGTGCTGGCCACTACAGCAGGGACTGGTCCCCATTTCTTTTCGTTGTGTTCAATTCAGAGTATCTGCTTCAAAAATCAAACAGAAAGTAATATAGGGTTGCCCTTAAGGCTGGGGTCTTGGGTTTTGGATGCTCTATTAGACAAACCAGCCAGCTCTGCCTCTCTAATTCATTGGGCATTCAAGGATTTGCTTGCAAATTAATTCTCTTTTTTAATTTAGGTCTCTTCCAAAACATTGATCTCAAGATGTAACGTGCAAGTGTACCCCTTTGGGATGCGAATTCATCTCCGCTTGGATGATGTGGATAAAGCGATAGGTGGAAGAATCCATTCCCTGGTTGATCTGAAGAAATGAAGTTTTCAACACATTGCTTTGTCCCCTTTAGAAAAGGAAAAAGGAGACAAACTTCACCAACATGGGGGAAGCCAGAAGGTGCTGCCCTACCCCATTGAAATAAAGAAAAACACTTGACTGTATTCTAACTGTACTGTGCTGGTTAGGGGGGTCGGTGTGATATATCAGGAGTGGGGTTGCTTCAAAATGTTCTTAAGTGTTTGGTGTATATTTCTATTTTTTCCCCTTTTACCTTCATGTCTGCAGCTAAGTTTTCCTCCACCTCCTCTTCTCCCTTCTTCAGGCGAAGTTTCTTCCTCCTCCTTTTCAGAGCACGAATTCACACCTAAGAAATGTCAGTAAGGTCAATTATGTCCCAAGAAGGGAAAGAGGGGTCCACGTCCAAGCAGACCTACAATATGTCCAGCCCAGATTGCAGTGGAAGAAAGAATCAAGTGGGAAAGGAGCCAGCAGACGATTAACGGGAAGAAATGTGCTTTCCCCCCGTTTCTTCCTTCTGAAGCCCTTTCCCAAGAATCACATAATGGTGCATCTAGCGGGAAGGGACCCCAAGGGTCATCCAGCCCAACCCGTTGCAATAGTGGAAAAGACATGGATAGGAAAATAAACAGTGACCCCGTGTGGCCATTCCTGGAAAAGACATCAAATAGTATTTCCAAACAGGAATCTGAATTTGGCTTTAAAATTATGTCCCCTGTCAAACTTTTAATTTATCTCCTTTGGATTCTGAAGCATACAAATGAGCTTTACCTCCTTTGATCATCACAACAATAGTATGATGGCATGTTTTTTTGTCCTGATTTATGATTAATAAATCCATAGTTTGATTAATAAATCCATGGTTCCCCAAGCCTCACGCCACTCTGTGTGCGCCGTTAGCTCGGCTTACATGTCCTGGCTTTGAAGCCTGATTTATGTCGGAGGAGAGGATCTACGTGGGTCTTCTCAGTCGATCCTGCTGGGTCTTGCTCCCCTCCGCCTGCCTTCCAGGAATCCTCTTTCTCTTTCTCCTTTATATATCGGGAAGGGACCCCAAGGGTCATCCAGGCAGGAATTGGCCACCTCCCCCTCCCCTTGGTGTCCCCAGCCCAGCTGGACGCTGCCCTCTTCCGTGGCCCTTGGAAGGGGATCCAGGGATCCACGGAGGGATCCACCCTTCAGTCCCGCCAGGAAGCCCCCCTTGCCATCCCCTTTGGCTGCCTGAGGTTCTCGGGGCGACAACATTTCTCCCTCCGGGCAAAAGAGAGAGCCAGGGAGGGTTGCCCTTAAGGCTGGGATCTTCTAGATCCACAGGGGGTTTTGGAGGCTCCATCAGAGAAATCAGCCAGCTCCCTGCCTCAAGTATTTGACTGCCCAGTGAATTCAAATATTATCATTTGTGTACCCCTTTGGGATGCTAATTCATCTCCGCTTGGATGATGTGGATAAATCGATAGGTGGAAGAATCAATTATCTGGTTCAAGCAATGGTTCCTCGGAAGAAATTAAGTTTTCAACGCATTGCTTTGTCCCCTTTAGATGGCCTAAGGAGAACAGGAAAAAGGAGACAAACCTCACCAACATGGGGGAAGCCAGGAGGTGCTGCCCCCCCCCCAATCAAATAAATAAAAACACTTTACTGTATTTTTACTGTGCTGGTTAGGGGGGTCGGAGTGATATATTGTTTAAAAATGTTCTTAAGTGTTATATGTATATTTCTATTTTTCCCCTTTTACCTTCATGACTTTTCCTCCAGCTCCTCTTCTCCCTTCGTCAGGCGAAGTTTCTTCCTCCTTTTCAGAGCTGGAATTCAGACCTAAGAAAGATCAATAATGCCCATTATTTTCCCAAGAAGGGAAAGAGGGGTCCCCGTTCAAGCCGACCTAGAATATTTCAAGCCCAGATTGCAGTGGAAGAAAAAAATCAAGTAGGAAAGGAGCCAGGAGACAACGAACGGGAAGAAATGTGCTTTCCCCCCGTTTCTTCTTTCTGAAGCCCTTTCCCAAGAATCATATAATTTATTATTATTATTGTTGTTGTTGTTGTTGTTGTTGTTGTTGTTGTTGTTGTTATTATTATTATGCATTTAGCTGGAAGGGTCCCCAAGGGTCATCCAGTCCAACCCGCCGCAAGGCAGGAATCTGCAAAGGAACCACAAGGGTTCGTTTCATAATAATAATAATAAGAAGAAGAAGAAGAAGAAGAAGAAGTGGAGGAATTGGGATCTGGAGGAATTAGCTGGTTAAAAAACCACTGCTTCAAGCAGTGCTTCATCTGCACAATACATTGTTCAGGTACAGTTTCCAATACATTAAAGGCGGCCTGAGGGGGAAAGCAATGGAGATCTGCACTTTATTTTATATAAATAATAAATAGAATTATCATTATCCCAGCCAGTTCCTCTGGAGTTGCTTCTCCCCCCAATTCAAATAAATAAAAATACCATACTGTGAAGGCTTAGGGGGGAAGAGGCCGTGTCCCCCTTGGGTGGGTGTGATTAATAATAATAACAACAACAATAATAATTTCACATTTAATGATACTCATAATTTATTACTCTTTCCCAGCCACCAGCAGGATATTTTTAAAAAATGAGAAAACATCATATACTCCACACTTCCCTCACCCTTTTATAAGAATAACCATGATAATTGTTGGCAAGTTTGGGGATGGGATAATAATAATAATAATAATAATAATAATAATAATAATAATAATAATAATAATAATAATAGTAAGGCTTTCCTTGGCCCACAATCCCTTCCTGGAGTCCCTTTTTGAGGGGAAAAGAGCTTTGGAAGGGAGGAAAGTGGCAAAGGAGGGGATTGGAGATGATTTTTACAGCTGCCAAGTGGAAAGGATACATTCAGGCATCAGATTGGTAAGATGTCGCCTGTCATTTCCGCAACAAATACATTGTTTCATGTTACGGCTAAAATCTGGGTGCGGGGTTACTCTGCCACCCAGCTCATCGGACTAAGTCCGTGGGTCCCTGCGGAAGAAAATGAGCTCAGCCGGACACAGGAGCAAACTGCAGAAGGTCCAAGTTTATTGCGCAACAGGTTCAAGGCGAGATTGAACCCAGAGAAAGGGGTGACATGAACTTTTGAAATTTCCCTCCATATCCCAGAATACAGTGCATGAAACGTCACGAATACATTATGGGAAGGTTGGGTTTCACAAGTTACATCATGAATATACTTTACATGTCATAAATACATTATGAAAAGGTGGGATTACATTAATTAGCATTTTCGGATGAGGGAGGGGGGATATGCGGAGCGGGAAATATACATAGATACACATTTATTGAGTACCGGTGGTGGCAAGACAATGGGTCAGAGATATGCATCGTCTGCCACCTAATATTGCCTAGAGGAAAGGTTTGGCGAAACGATCTGACAGGATTAAGAAGTTCCTGCGTACGTGACCTGCTGCTTCGGGGATTATGGAAGTAGGGATAGCATCATGGAGTCCACGGGGAACTGAGCTGAATGACACCAAGAGCGAAGAAATCGGAGTTACGGTTGATTTTATATCAATTTCTAAAGATTTCAATGATTTCAAACCCATTCTGTACTATAGGGCAAAAGCAGAAACAGAATGGATACATTGTAACAGGAGCCCCCCCCCCTTCCGTTCCGTATCAGTCCCCCATTCGGAGATAGATTTGCATTAAAGTTCTGTAAGAACTTGCAAATCTTTTCTCCGCACCCTAAATCTTGGTGAATGGGATGTGTGTCTTTATGCAAACCTGAAAGGGACTTGCAAGCCATGCCTCTTACGGTCATTTGCAAGTATAGCAGTGCAGGTAGCTGCATATAGGGTATTATATAAAGAACACCTCTTGTATTTTGTTGTTAAATACTTGTGGCATTCTCAATAGTGTTTTATGCTTTACACCTAGCAGGAAGGTCTTATTGACTGAAAAATGCAGTTGGTGTTTTGTCCTTCGCCATTTTTGTGTATTTCTCAGGTGTCAAGCTAGCTCTTCTGTGGTCTCACACTGACATAGTGCTACAGCAACACATCCTGTCTGTTGAATCCCCTCGGGGCTTTCATTTAACCATGTTGCCTGGCATTCACCATAGCTGGCACAGGTTGGACATCTCGTGAGGGAGATGCCTTGGCCTTGGCCTTCCTATGGGATTCTATTATAGGCTGTGGTTTTGCACGCATGGGGGTTGCTCACTTGCACTTAAAGGACCAAAAGGCTAATTGCAGCCTGGATACACTTGCCCAATTCAAACTGAGCCCAATTTGAATTTATCTTGCCCCATGGTTCTCATCTCTTCAAACCAATCTGTTAAAAGAAAACCATTCTTAACAAGGGCAGTTGTCCAAATAAGTCAATTTAAGTCTATAAGAAATCATTCCTGCTAAACCAAAGCATATGCACCTTCATGTACCTGGTGTTTTGTGGATCCAGAAGCTTGTCCTTGGCAAAACGAGGTTTAACACATTTTAAAATGGATAGGGAAAGTTGGCGGTGGAACAATTAAATGTGGTTACAAGTTGATCTAAACATTGGACTACACAATAGTGTGAGCTATTAGAAAGTATAAAATGCATGAGAATTCTCCATTGGTGTGTAAGCAATAAGACATTAAACATAAAAACAATTACACACAAAATTGCCCCCCTTTGTGGAAATCACACTGTCAGACACATTTCAACATTCTTACATAATAACACATAATACAAAACAAACTAATTAAATATCAGTTACATATCTTGACACAATTGTGATCTTTTACGTATGTATCTTTTGAATCCTGGAGCACAGTCTTAAGGTTCAAAAGTGGGAAAATGTCCTTGCAATTCAACTCCTCCCCCCTTTGTCAGCCCCACTCCCCATCAGTCTATATCCTTTGAAAGAGATAGCTGTGGGCACTTTGAAAACTCTGGCGTTGCAGGTCTTGTGATGGCGAAGGGGTTGTTGCTGCTTTTCATCATTGCACATCTGTAGAAGTGATATCCTGTAAGGGGCAGGGTTTTGGGGCGACTTAAAAACACAGTTAGACAAGAAGGATGTCCTCCAGTTTTCATGGGAAGCTGCAAATAATAAAAAATCTTAGCACATTAAGCGTTTCATTCATTCCAATATTACTATCACATTTTCCTATAACTACTGTTATTATCTGCCAAGTTCGTTTGCTTTCCTTCACTTTGGAGAGAAAGAGAACTGTAAAAAATACAAGGTTAAAATAATAATGAAACACACACAATGACTTATGAGGAACGAAAAATAAATAAATGCTAAGACACACAATTTTAAGAAATCTGAAGTAACAATGAAAATAAAAGAGTGTTTCTTGATGTGACAACATTGGCTATAGGACAATACTGGAAAATGACTTAATACCAAGGGAAAAAATGAATGGCAATTTAAAGTTGTGCAAGTACCTTGCACTAGCCAAAATGACAGAATTAATAAGAAATGCTCAGGCAAAAAGGTAAACAAATACCATTCCACAAACAATGTTTGGTTGTGCTTCGATTAACTTCATAGACATCATGGAGAGACAGATTAAATAAATGAAAACAGATTACTTGTAACTTTAAAAAAAGTGTCAAAGCCACAAAGAGATGGAAGTCAAACTGTAACAGGGATTCAGACTTGTTTCACAGAACAGAAAGAAAGTTGCTGTGGGAGGAAAAGGGACAAACACTATTCAGACTTGTTTCACAGAACAGAAAGAAAGTTGCTGTGGGAGGAAAAGGGACAAACACTTTGTTATCGGGGTTCACATATCCTGTTAAAAGGGAAAATTATTTCATGTGAGAAGCCTGTCAGGAAATGCTGTTCCTAAATGTATAGGCAATGTATAGGCATATACACACACACCAAAAAAAAAACTCTTATAAAATTTAAATCCCATTGGGGGGGGGGAGAAACTACTCAAGAGAGGAACTCACAGTGGGAGTGCTTTGATATTTACCTGTGAAAAAAATTTGGCATGTCCAGTACTTAACTCTTGTCTTAAGTAGCCCCTGGAGCAAAACACATTAAGGATGATTTCCCTCAATGGTTCCACGTTTTACATAAGGAAATTTGGAAAGGTTTCTCCCTGCAGCACACTGCTCTCCAAACCTTCTCTCTCCCCCCTCCTTTCTCTCTCTCTCTCTCTCTCTCTCTCTCTCTCTCTCTCTCTCTTTAAGCTGATCTAGCCTCTGTGCATGTGCAGAGTTCATGTCTCAGAAACCTTTTATACCATTGAAAATGTTGCATCTTTTGGCTCAATTTGAATAAGGAAGGGAAAGGTAAGGGGTAGATTTTAAAAGTAGAGTTAGATTTTAAAACACAAAAAGAGAAACTCAGTAATTCAAGTACAGTATTCACCTTCCTTTATGTACAGGAAAGGGCTATCATTATTGGTCATTTTATCTGGTCATTCGCAGAACAATCAACCGCTCTCTTATTTATGAGTAAAAATGGCCAGTCATTGGTCAAGGCTAATTGTACTTGATTATTCATTTGTATGTGCTTAAACTTTGAGTAGACTTTTAAATCTGATTTTTAAATAGTAGACAAAATGATAAACACTGTAATCACTCAAATGCTTGATATTACCAGTTGGGCTTCACCTCTCACCTTTTAAAACTAAAGAGCAAAGCTAGGCTGAATTTCAACTCCATTACCACACCAGAATTTAAGAATTACCCTCCAATGCTTGTAGACACATAGCCTTCCACACAGCCACAAATTGGGAGAGTTGAAAGGGGACCCTGGGGTCATCTAGTCCAACCCTCCAAAATATAGGGTTCACAGCAAGATTTCGCAGCAAGATTTGTACTACCAAAGAGGCATACACATTTAAGTACAGATTTACAGCTGGGAAAGGAATCATCTATGCTCATATCATGTACTAAGGAAGAGGAAAATAAAAGTACATAACTTTACACAGAACCCTTTTTGCAGATCTTGAGATAGTTTGAGTGAGTTTGAAATGATATTTAAGGAAGAAGTGAACAGTTTTCGTAAGATAGGGAGAGGATCTCTTATAAAGCACAGTTAAAGCAGCCCTAGATTTAATTTTTAAAGGGAATACACAAGTGTTGCCCCCTCCCCTCTTTGCAGTTTCCTTTAAAGGAAGCTTACTCGGGAGTAAATTTACCTGGCACAGAAGTAAGAAGGGAGAAAACAACTGAAAGAGGCAGAGTGAAACAAGGGGGAGGGGGGGCATTTTCTAACAAAAGAGGCCATGAAGTCTTATAGAGACTGATATCAGGAGCCTTACAATAACTCTTCTGTCCAACCAAATCAAAGTTAAAACTGGACTCAAATATTTTTCTTAGAATGAACACCATACTTTTATAGGCATACGCTTAATGAAATGCACACACTGCATTTTAGCTTGAGAGAGCAGTTGTGCTCAACTAGGCTTTTGCAGCAGAAACATTAGGTTAAAAGCACCTTCCAAAATAAGACTGTAGACTCACAATCTCAAAAGTTGGGGCAAAGCAAGAGGTGGGGTAAACATTTGCACACTTCATTCTCATCTTCTCTTATTTAGGACTGCTAAGATCCAGCATGGCTTCCTTAGATTTAAATTTTGAAGCAAGCTTGCAGTTTAAACTATGCACACTTAAGAAAGGCAGTCTGCCAGAGACAGAAGGAACAGACAACACATATAACAGACAACATGTAAACATACATATTCTCATATATGTATTAACAGACAACACACATAACAGACAACATGTAAACATGTAAACATATATATTCTCATCCTTTAGTTGGTTATTGCAAGGAGTTGGGCCACTACCTTTGGCTTCATTAAGTGAAATTAGTAGGAAGGTCCCACATGGTTTTATGAGCCTCCTTGCCTCTTCAAACACACCACCAGTTAATCAAACTGGTAGGGCTCACAACGCTTGGTTGACTGGGTACCCCTTTATAGATGCATGCGTTGCTGTTGTTGCTTTTTTTTTTTTTTTTGCTTTTTCCTTTTTTTTGGGGGGGGTGTCTGGGATAGAGAAGGGGGAAAGAGAGGGGCTGATTAGGATTGGTATGTCTAGGGGTTTGGTATGCTTAGTACAGGGACATATAGTAAAGAGGAGAAGGGGCTTCTAGTTGCCTGGCAACTTCCTTAGTGGGTTTTAGAGAGCTCTAGCTATCCGGTTCCTTGCATTCCATTTCCTATTTCCTTATTTCCTTATTTCCTTATTTCCTTATTTCCTTATTTCCTATAACCTGGGGTCTCTTTCCACTCTGCCGGTCCTGCCCAATTCCTCATGGGCTATCCCTCCTGGCAACCTCCTACCTATCGTCACATCTCAGGAAAAGGGGCCCTACTGGACGCCCGCGCCATGCGGTGCCAGATCGGGTGGTCCCTGGATAGAATTTCGGGTCGAAAATCCCCCTTGCTTTCGGAAGCAAGCTTACAGTACACGTGGCATGTAGCTCGACCGGTGCGGCTGGGATTGATACAGAAAGCAAGACCACTTCCTGCCCCCTAGCAAGGACGCTCGGGAAGTTCGGAAAGAGAGCTCCAACCCCTTGCTTTCAACTGGGATGCCCGTTGCAGAAAGTCGGCTATCTTTCAAGTCGGGTCTCTCCGTCTTACTTTCGGGCTCCCAATTGGTGCGGCTGGCTGGAGATTTTAAGGAAAAGGGATAGAGCTCAGAACCCCCCTTTCGGGTTGAGCAGCGGTCCACGGTCTCTCTCACTAACCGGACCAAGAGAAAGGCGAGAAGGAGCGATAGAGAGGAGGGCAGAGAATTCAGTTGCCAGGAGATTCCACCCCCTTCCCACCAGTGCACTGGATTTTCCTTTTTCCTTATAATCACGCGTCTTCTATGATGATCCCGGGATCGATGAATAAGCCGGCTGGATCCCTCTTTTGCTCCCCGGCTGAACTCCTAGGGCTTTCGATTACCGCCCAGAAGATGGCTGGGGGTCCAAAAGGATCTTCCCAGGCAAAATGGCCTGGAGCCGGCTGAAGATTTCGGGGCCCCCAGTCAGCAGCTCGGGAGAACCGCAAGCCCCGCGTTGGGCAGCCAACTGTTACGGCTAAAATCTGGGTGCGGGGTTACTCTGCCACCCAGCTCATCGGACTAAGTCCGTGGGTCCCTGCGGAAGAAAATGAGCTCAGCCGGACACAGGAGCAAACTGCAGAAGGTCCAAGTTTATTGCGCAACAGGTTCAAGGCGAGATTGAACCCAGAGAAAGGGGTGACATGAACTTTTGAAATTTCCCTCCATATCCCAGAATACAGTGCATGAAACGTCACGAATACATTATGGGAAGGTTGGGTTTCACAAGTTACATCATGAATATACTTTACATGTCATAAATACATTATGAAAAGGTGGGATTACATTAATTAGCATTTTCGGATGAGGGAGGGGGGATATGCGGAGCGGGAAATATACATAGATACACATTTATTGAGTACCGGTGGTGGCAAGACAATGGGTCAGAGATATGCATCGTCTGCCACCTAATATTGCCTAGAGGAAAGGTTTGGCGAAACGATCTGACAGGATTAAGAAGTTCCTGCGTACGTGACCTGCTGCTTCGGGGATTATGGAAGTAGGGATAGCATCATGGAGTCCACGGGGAACTGAGCTGAATGACACCAAGAGCGAAGAAATCGGAGTTACGGTTGATTTTATATCAATTTCTAAAGATTTCAATGATTTCAAACCCATTCTGTACTATAGGGCAAAAGCAGAAACAGAATGGATACATTGTAACAGGAGCCCCCCCCCCTTCCGTTCCGTATCATTTCAGATACAGCGCGAATAAATAAAAATACTATGCTGTTAAGGCCATGTCCCACTTGGGTGGGTGGGGTTTATAATAATAATAATAATAATAATAATTTAACATTTAATGATAATAATAATGTACTGCTTTTCCCCAGCCACCAACAGAATATGAAAAAGGCGCCCAAAAGGCGCGAGAAACAGCTGATGAGAAGAAAAAGCGGGAAAGGGCTGGCCCCGCCCACAGCCCGGCCTGGGATTGGCCCAAAGGCCCACCTATCGTCGCCAAGATTGGATTGAGAGAGGGAGTTGCTAGGGCGGCCATTTTGGACAAGGGCAAGGGGACTGGAAAGAGGGAGGGGAAAGAAAGGGCGGAAGAGGCGGCGGTGGCGCCATGTTGCTTGAGGGCAGCGGGGCTTAGGAAAACAGACAGTGCCCTGGTGTGGCCAATACTGGAATAGACCTCAATAGGAATATAAACAGTGCCCTCCTGTGGCCAATACTGGAATAGACCTCAATAGGAATATAAACAGTGCCCTCCTGTGGCCAGTACTGGAATAGACCTCAATGGGAAAATAAACAGTGCCCTCCTGTGGCCAATACTGGAATAGACCTCAATGGGAAAATAAACAGTGCCCTCCTGTGGCCAATACTGGAATAGACCTCAATGGGAAAATAAACAGTGCCCTCCTGTGGCCAATACTGGAATAGACCTCAATGGGAAAATAAACAGTGCCCTCGTGTGGCCAGGACTGGAATAGCCCTCAATGGGAAAATAAACAGTGCCCTCCTGTGGCCAGTACTGGAATAGACCTCAATGGGAAAATAAACAGTGCCCTCCTGTGGCCAATACTGGAATAGCCCTCAATGGGAAAATAAACAGTGCCCTCCTGTGGCCAGTACTGGAATAGACCTCAATGGGATAATAAACAGTGACCCCGTGTGGCCAATACTGGAATAGCCCTCAATGGGAAAATAAACAGTGCCCTCCTGTGGCCAGTACTGGAATAGACCTCAATGGGAAAAGAAACAGTGCCCTCCTGTGGCCAGTACTGGAATAGCCCTCAATGGGAAAATAAACAGCGCCCTCCTGTGGCCAGTACTGGAATAGCCCTCAATGGGAAAATAAACAGCGCCCTCCTGTGGCCAATACTGGAATAGACCTCAATGGGAAAATAAACAGTGCCCTCCTGTGGCCAGTACTGGAATAGACCTCAATGGGAAAAGAAACAGTGCCCTCCTGTGGCCAATACTGGAATAGCCCTCAATGGGAAAATAAACAGCGCCCTCGTGTGGCCAGTAATGGAATAGACCTCAATGGGAAAAGAAACAGTGCCCTCCTGTGGCCAGTACTGGAATAGCCCTCAATGGGAAAATAAACAGTGCCCTCCTGTGGCCAATACTGGAATAGCCCTCAATGGGAAAATAAACAGCGCCCTCCTGTGGCCAATACTGGAATAGCCCTCAATGGGAAAATAAACAGTGCCCTCCTGTGGCCAGTACTGGAATAGACCTCAATGGGAAAAGAAACAGTGCCCTCCTGTGGCCAGTACTGGAATAGCCCTCAATGGGAAAATAAACAGTGCCCTCCTGTGGCCAATACTGGAATAGCCCTCAATGGGAAAATAAACAGCGCCCTCGTGTGGCCAGTACTGGAATAGCCCTCAATGGGAAAATAAACAGCGCCCTCCTGTGGCCAATACTGGAATAGACCTCAATGGGAAAATAAACAGTGCCCTCCTGTGGCCAGTACTGGAATAGACCTCAATGGGAAAAGAAACAGTGCCCTCGTGTGGCCAGTAATGGAATAGACCTCAATGGGAAAATAAACAGTGCCCTCGTGTGGCCAGTACTGGAATAGACCTCAATGGGAAAATAAACAGTGCCCTCGTGTGGCCAGTACTGGAATAGACCTCAATGGGAAAATAAACAGTGCCCTCCTGTGGCCAGTACTGAAATAGACCTCAATGGGAAAATAAACAGTGCCCTCGTGTGGCCAGTAGTGGAATAGACCTCTATGGGAAAATAAACAGTGCCCCCCTGTGGCCAAATACTGGAATAGACCTCAATGGGAAAATAAACAGTGCCCTCCTGTGGCCAATACTGGAATAGACCTCAATAGGAAAATAAACAGTGCCCTCCTGTGGCCAAATACTGGAATAGACCTCATTAGGAAAATAAACAGTGCCCTCGTGTGGCCATTACTGGAATAGACCTCAATAGGAAAATAAACAGTGCCCTCTTGTGGCCAATAATGGAATAGACCTCAATGGGAAAATAAACAGTGCCCTCCTGTGGCCAAATGCTGGAATAGACCTCAATGGGAAAATAAACAGTGCCCTCGTGTGGCCATTACTGGAATAGACCTCAATAGGAAAATAAACAGTGCCCTCGTGTGGCCATTACTGGAATAGACCTCAATGGGAAAATAAACAGCGACCCCGTCTGGCCATTACTGGAATAGACCTCAATGGGAAAATAAACAGTGCCCTCCTGTGGCCAGTACTGGAATAGACCTCAATGGGAAAAGAAACAGTGCCCTCCTGTGGCCAATACTGGAATAGCCCTCAATGGGAAAATAAACAGTGCCCTCCTGTGGCCAGTACTGGAATAGACCTCAATGGGAAAAGAAACAGTGCCCTCCTGTGGCCAATACTGGAATAGCCCTCAATGGGAAAATAAACAGCGCCCTCGTGTGGCCAGTAATGGAATAGACCTCAATGGGAAAAGAAACAGTGCCCTCCTGTGGCCAATACTGGAATAGCCCTCAATGGGAAAAGAAACAGCGCCCTCGTGTGGCCAGTAATGGAATAGACCTCAATGGGAAAATAAACAGTGCCCTCGTGTGGCCAGTACTGGAATAGACCTCAATGGGAAAATAAACAGTGCCCTCGTGTGGCCAGTACTGGAATAGACCTCAATGGGAAAATAAACAGTGCCCTCCTGTGGCCAGTACTGAAATAGACCTCAATGGGAAAATAAACAGTGCCCTCGTGTGGCCAGTAGTGGAATAGACCTCTATGGGAAAATAAACAGTGCCCCCCTGTGGCCAAATACTGGAATAGACCTCAATGGGAAAATAAACAGTGCCCTCCTGTGGCCAATACTGGAATAGACCTCAATAGGAAAATAAACAGTGCCCTCCTGTGGCCAAATACTGGAATAGACCTCATTAGGAAAATAAACAGTGCCCTCGTGTGGCCATTACTGGAATAGACCTCAATAGGAAAATAAACAGTGCCCTCGTGTGGCCAATAATGGAATAGACCTCAATGGGAAAATAAACAGTGCCCTCCTGTGGCCATTACTGGAATAGACCTCAATGGGAAAATAAACAGTGCCCTCGTGTGGCCATTACTGGAATAGACCTCAATAGGAAAATAAACAGTGCCCTCGTGTGGCCAGTACTGGAATAGACCTCAATTGGAAAATAAACAGTGACCCCGTGTGGCCAGTACTAGAATAGACCTCAATGGGAAAATAAACAGTGCCCCCGTCTGGCCATTACTGGAATAGACCTCAATGGGAAAATAAACAGTGCCCGCGGGTGGCCATTACTGGAATAGACCTCAATGGGAAAATAAACAGTGCTTTCCTGTGGCCAGCACTGGAATAGACCTCAATGGGAAAATAAACAGCGCCCTCGTGTGGCCAATAATGGAATAGACCTCAATGGGAAAATAAACAGTGCCCTCCTGTGGCCATTATTGGAATAGACCTCAATGGGAAAATAAACAGTGCCCTCCTGTGGCCAATAGTGGAATAGACCTCTATGGGAAAATAAACAGTGGCCTCCTGTGGCCAGTACTGGAATAGACCTCAATGGGATAATAAACAGTGACCCCCTGTGGCCAGCACTGGAATAGACCTCAATGGGAAAATAAACAGCGCCCTCGTGTGGCCAGTACTGGAATAGACCTCAATGGGAAAATAAACAGTGCCCTCCTGTGGCCATTACTGGAATAGACCTCAATGGGAAAATAAATAGCGCCCTCGTGTGGCCAATAATGGAATAGACCTCAATGGGAAAATAAACAGTGCCCTCCTGTGGCCATTACTGGAATAGACCTCAATGGGAAAATAAACAGTGCCCTCGTGTGGCCATTACTGGAATAGACCTCAATAGGAAAATAAACAGTGCCCTCCTGTGGCCAATAGTGGAATAGACCTCTATGGGAAAATAAACAGTGCCCTCCTGTGGCCAGTACTGGAATAGACCTCAATGGGATAATAAACAGTGACCCCGTGTGGCCAATACTGGAATAGACCTCAATGGGAAAATAAACAGTGCCCTCCTGTGGCCAATACTGGAATAGATCTCAATAGGAAAATAAATAGTGCCCTCCTGTGGCCAGTACCGGAATAGACCTCAATGGGAAAATAAACAGTGCCCTCGTGTGGCCAATAATGGAATAGACCTCAATGGGAAACTAAACAGTGCCCTCCTGTGGCCAATACTGGAATAGACCTCAATGGGAAAATAAACAGTGCCCTCGTGAGTCCCCTCTGGCTCTATCTCCCTGAGGTGTCCCCCTAGGCTCCCCCCTTGCCCTGGCCACTGGTGCTCCTTTCTGTGAATCTTCTGATTCACTGGAAAGACTCGGAGATCTCGGGTCGTCGTCATCACTCATCTTTTCTTCCGCCTCCTCCCCCTCGCACTCTGTTTCCTCCCTTGCCCTTGCCTCTGCTCCTGAACCCCTGACAATTATATTATAATATTATTATTGTTGTTATTATTATATAATTGTATATCCTGTCATTTTATCCAGGCACCCCGAACCTGCAGCCCTCCTGATGTTTTGGACTACAATTCCCATCATCCCTGACCGCTGGTCCTATTTGCTAGGGATCATGGGAGCTGTAGTCCCAAAACATCTGCCGGGAGCCCCTGTCTGGGTATGCTGGGAATGCGTGGTATTAATAATAATAATGATGACGAGGAGGATGCTTCAATTTGAAGAATCGTTACTAGTTTTGTAATGATTTCCCCATCCTAAATTTCTCAAAGCTGCCTGGGAGGAAGGGAGGGCATAGTATAATATATATACAGATATTATACATATGTCAGGGTTGCTTCCAGATCCTAGCTCACAGAGGATCACGCTAGCCAGCGATCATTAATTCAAAGTCTTTATTGAGTTACAGTTTCCATTCTCAAGCTGCTGCGTGCAACTCTACGTCTTATGCTTAGATTGGCGAAGCTTCGTCTGAATCTCTGCCCCTTGTGCACCAATTTAATATCCTATCCCTGCTCCACCTTTTCCGCCTGACTGTTCTTCTCTGGGTCCCTCTGCCCCCCGGGGTCTCTTCTTTCCGGGATTCCTCTGACGCGGACCCCCCGGACCCTCCTATCTCCTTGCGCCGGGCTTTAGGACCTGGCTCCCTCTCCGGGCTGCCCACTGCGCCACCTTCCTGTGCATTTGAACTTGGCGCGCGCGCCCAACCTTCCACTTTCCGTCTGACTGTTTCTTCGCTCCCCGATGGAGGTGTGGCCACTCCTGACTCATGCCCTCCCCCCTGTTGTGAGCTGCCAGCGCTTGATCCCTGGCTCCCTTCCTCTTCCCTGCTCTCTGGCGGTGACGCTGGTCCCGATTTCCAACTGCTCTCCTCTGAGTCCCCTCTGGCTCTATCTCCCTGGGGTGTCCCTCTAGTCCCCCCCCTTGCCCTGGCCACTGGTGCTCCTTTCTGTGAATCTTCTGATTCACTGGAAAGACTCGGAGATCTCGGGTCGTCGTCATCACTCATCTTTTCTTCTGCCTCCTCCCCCTCGCTCTCTGTTTCCTCCCTTGCCATTGCCTCTGCTCCTGAACCCCTGACAACATATATATAGATACACACACAAACACACATAATAAATATACATAATAAATATAGACATTGGCTCGACCAAATGACTTAAACCATTCCTATCCGTTTGCCAAGAATTTCTCGATGGCTCAAGAAACCTCATTTTGGAAATTTCTCAAATCCATCCTTGATCCCGTTTCTGCCCCCCAAACTATCCCTTGGCGGGGAGTTCCAAAAGAGGGAGATGCTTTCTGCAATGGAGTTTCGAGGGCAAGTCTCAGGGGGCAAGCAGGTGGATTCCGAGGGCAAGCCGAGCCGTGGCTCCAATTCGAACCCGGGACCTGAGCCTGTTGCCCCTCGGCGAGGCTGGTCTCTGCCCCCAAACTCTGTGGACACCGTCCAACGCCTGCCTCTTCCCAGATCAGCAAGTGTCGGGCAGTTCCCCAGATGGTGCGGGTTGGAGAGCAAGAGGCTGGGAGGGCCCAGGACGCCAGAAGGTGCGGGCTGCGAATCAAGTGGCAGGGAGTTCCCAAGGAGTAGACTTCCCCATTTTTGGTTTTGGGATGCGCCATTAGACAAACCAGCCAGCTCCCTGCCTCTCTAATTCACCGGGCATTCAAGGATTTGCTTGGAAATGCATTCTCTTTTTGAATTTAGGCCTCTTCCAACACATTGATCTCAAGATGTAACGTGCAAGTCAACCGCTTTGGGATGCGAATTCATCTCCGCTTGGATGATGTGGATAAATCGATAGGTGGAAGAATCAATGATCTGGTTCAAGCAATGGTTCATCGGAAGAAATTCAGTTTTCCACCCATTGCTTTGTCCCCTTCAGATAGCCTAACAAGAACAGGAAAAAGGAGACAAACCTCACCAACATGGGGGAAGCCAGGAGGTGCTGGCCTACCCCAATCAAATAAATAAAATTATTTTACTGTATTTTTACTGTTAGATGTCAATTTCTATTTCTATTTTTTCCCTTTTACCTTTATGCCTGCAGCTGACTTTTCCTCCAGCTCCTCTTCTCCCTTCATCAGGCGAAGTTTCTTCCTCCTTTTCAGAGCTGGAATTCAGACCTAAGAAATATCAATAATGCCCTTATTATAATAATGCCCCGTCCAAGCAGACCTAGAATATGTCCAGCCCAGATTGCAGTGGAAGAAGAAATCAAGTGGGAAAGGAGCCAGCAGACGAATAACTGGAAGAAATGTGCTTTTATTCTTTCTTCTTTCTGAAGCCTTTTCCCCAGAATCATATAATAGTGCCCTCCTGTGGCCAATACTGGAATAGCCCTCAATAGGTAAATAAACAGCGACCCCGTGTGGCCATTTTATTATTATTATTATTATGGTGTATTTAGCTGGAAGGGACCCCAAGGGTCATCCAGTCCAACCCGCCGCAAGGCGTTCATTTAATAATAATTTATTATTATTATTATTATTATTATTATTATTATTATTATGGTGTATTTAGCTGGAAGGGACCCCAAGGGTCATCCAGTCCAACCCGCCGCAAGGCGTTCATTTAATAATAATTATTTATTATTATTATTATTATTATTATTATTATTATTATTATGGTGTATTTAGCTGGAAGGGACCCCAAGGGTCATCCAGTCCAACCCGCCGCAAGGCGTTCATTTAATAATAATTATTTATTTATCTCTTCAGCTGCAGTTTCCAAGACATTAAATACATTAAATACATTAAATCTCTTCAGCTGCAGTTTCCAAGACCTTAAAGGCAGCCCGATGGAGAAAGCAATGGAGATCTGCACTTTATTTTATATAAAGAATAAATGATTATTCTTATCCCAGCCAGTTCCTTCCCCAATTCCAATAAATAAAAATACCATACTGTGAAGGCTGAGGGTGTGATTAATAATAATAATAATAATAATAATAATAATAATAATAATAATTTTACTTTGAATAACAAGAATTTATTACTATTTTCCTGTATTTTTTTTTTAAAAACGAGAAAACCTCATCTGCTCCAAACTTCCTTCAGCCTTTGAGCAGAATAACCATTAGAATTAGAATGATCACCATTTAAAATCCTCATTTATTCTCCTTTCCCACAGAATATTCAAAACGGGACGAGACACACTGTATGGCAGACTTCGCCCCGCCTTTTCCAATAATAAAAATAAAAATAATTTTAAAAGGACTGCTAATTGTCCTTTATGGGAATAAAAAGCGCGCCAAAACTGCGTGGGAAAGAGCTGAGGAGAATCAGCTGAGAAACAGCTGGGCGGAGAAAGAGCGGGAAACGCCTGGCCCCGCCCACAGCCCGGCCTGGGATTGGCCCAAAGGCCCGCCTATCGCGGCCGAAGGCCCTCAACCAACATGGCGGCGGGGGCGCCTCTTCTGCCCTTTCTGTTGCCCTGGTCCAAAATGGCCGCCCTAGGAACCCCCTCGCTCAGCGCACGCGCCCAGCAGTAAGCTCGGCGGCGATAGGTCGGCCTTGGGGCCAATCCCGGGTCGGGCTGTGGGCGGGGCCAGGCCTCGGGCGCGTGTTCTCCTCCGCGTCTCCGTCGCCATTTCCTCGAGGGAAGCGCGTGAGGTTGGTCGAGTCCGGGAGACTCTCTCTCTCTCTCTCTCTTGGGGGGAGCGGGCGGGAAAGAAGAATAATAAAAATAAAGGAGGGTCCTCATGGCTTTTTCAATTATTTTTATTAGAAAAGGCTGAGGGAAGTTTATAACAGATTACGTTTTGTCGAATTACTTAATATTCTCTTGGGGAAGGGGAAGAAATGAGGATTATCCTTCCTTTTTAAACAGTAATCATTATTGTAATGGGTATCCTTCTAAAAGGGTGAGGGAAATTGGTCGTTTTATCGTTTTTTAATACATTATTATTATCATTAATTTTATTATTATTATTGTTATTATAAAAGGGTGAGGGATGTTTGTAGTGTATGATGTTTTGTCGGTTTTAAAAAAATATGTTGGTGGCTGGGAAATAGCAATACATTATTAATATCATTAAATGTTAAATTATTATTATTATTATTATTATCCCATCCCCAAACTTGCCAACAATTATCATGCTTATTCTTATAAAAGGGTGAGGGAAGTGTGGATTATATGATGTTTTCTCGTTTTTTAAAAATATCCTGCTGGTGGCTGGGAAAGAGTAATAAATTATGAGTATCATGAGTATCATGTTAAATTATTATTATTATTATTATTATTATTATAAATCACAGCCACCCAAGGGGGACACGGCCTCTTCCCTCCTAAGCCTTAGCAGTAAACTATTTTTATTTATTGGAATTGGGGGGAGAAGCAACTCCAGAGGAACTGGCTGTGATAATGATAACAATTTATTCTTTATTTAAAATAAAGTACAGATCTCCATTGCTTTCCCCATCAGGCCGCCTTTAATGTATTGGAAACTGCTTGAAGTGGTGCTTTTGTAACCAGCTAATTCCTCCAGATCCCAATTCCTCCACTTATTATTATTATTATTATTATTATTATTATTATTATTATTATTAAATGAACCCTTGTGGTTCCTTCGCAGATTCCTGCCTTGCGGGGGTTTGGACTGGGACCCCTCTTTCCCTTCTTGGGAAAATAATAGACATTATTGATCTTTCTTAGGTCTGCTCTGCTGAATTCCTGCTCTGAAAAGGAGGAGGAGGAAACTTTGCGTGATGAAGGGAGAAGAGAAGATGTCGGAAAAGTCATGAAGGTAAAATGGAAAAAATAGAAAGACATATTAACATATAACATATAAGAACATTAAAAAAAAACCCCACTCCTGATATATTACACCCACCCAAGTGGGGCTTGGCCTCATCCCCCGTAACCACCACAGTACATTACTGTAAAAATATAGTAGAATAATTTTATTTATTTGATTGGGGTAGACTAGAGCCTCCTGGCTTCTCCTATGCTGGTGAGTTATGTCTCCTTTTCCCTGTTCTTGTTAGGCTATCAGAAGGTGACAAAGCAATGGGTTGGAATCTTAATTTATTCAGATGAACCATTGCTTTAACCAGGTAATTAATCAAGGCACCGATTTTTCATCTATCGATTTATCCACATAATCGAACCAGAGATCCAAAAGTGGTAGATTTGCACGTTAAATCTTAAGATAAATGTTTTGGGAGAGGCATAAATTAAAAAAGAGAATTAATTTGCAAGCAAGCCCAGTGAATTAGAGAGGCAGAGCTGGCTGGTTTGTCTAATGGAGCATCCAAAACCCAGTTTGGGTCTCGAAGACCCAGTTTGCCCTCTCGCCCCAGCCTTAAGGGCAACCCTCCATTGCTTTATGTTTGATTTTTTGAGCAGATACTCGCAATTGAACAGCAGAATAATAATAATAATAATAAAATTTATTTATATCCCGCCCTCCCCAGCCGAAGCCAGGCTCAGGGCGGCTAACAACAATAAAACAGTACAAAAGTACAGCATAAACAACACTCTAAAATCATTCATTATAAAATTAATTAATTTAGAAGAAATGGGGATCAGCCCCTGCTGTAGTGGGCAGCACTAGAAGCCGTTTGAGTAATTCAGATTAATAAAGTAGGAATATTTAATATTTACAAATCAGCAACTTCACTCCAGTTTGGGACACTTGCATCAGCTTGCAGTGTTAAGAGAGGTGCTCTCAAGGAAAGCACTTTCTACATTTATCAGTCTTCAGAGTAGACTCATGGTTTTTTCCCTACTGAAAATGATACCTCTAGACCAGTGCACAACAAACTGGACAATTTGGGGTTGGAGTAAAGAAGGCCATGGAAAGTAGTTTTTAACTAGGGGTCAAAGGTCAGAAAGAAGGGACGCGGGTGGCGCTGTGGGTTAAACCACAGAGCCTAGGACTTGCCAATCAGAAGGTTGGCATTTCGAATCCCCGCGATGGGGTGAGCTCCCGTTGCTGGGTCCCTGCTCCTGCCAACCTTGGAGTTCGAAAGCACGTTAAAGTGCAAGGAGATAAATAGGCACCGCTCAGGCAGGAAGGTAAACGGTGTTTCCGTGCTCTGCTCTGGTTCGCCAGAAGCGGCTCAGTCCTGCTGGTCCCATGACCCGGAAGATGTGCGCCGGCTAATAAAGCGAGATGAGCGCCACAACCCCAGAGTCGGCCATGACTGGACCTAATGGTCAGGGGTCCCTTTACCTTTGACAAAGGTCAGAAGTTGTAAGTCTGCTGTTGTAAGTCTAGCGGTTGGGGTTTGGGTCATTGTGAGGGTTGGGGTTAGGCTTCGGGGTCAGGGCCTCCCCCTGACAGTTGAACTGCTCCCAGGGAGGATGCAAGCAGCACTTCCTCTGTTTCCAGTCAAGAATAGTGGATGGCCATGTTGGCTTCTTGGCTGAACTTGCAGCTGCAGGAGAGGTTTGCCATTTAAGAGGGCAACATTTGCTGCACAACCAAGTTTGCAGGATTGTTCCCTGTAAGGGACTCCTGCATGTTCCTGCCATGCAGTGGGTTGGACTGGATGACCCTTGGGGTCCCTTCCAGAGGTTTATATTCCATCATTATTCTTTGATAAGGGTTCCAGAAAGAATAAAGAGAAATAGTGTTAAATGTTCTTTGCTTGTGTACAATCCCCCTCGAAGGCTTCAGGCCTCTTCCTGACTGTTGAAATGCTCCTGGGGAGACTGTAAGCAGTTCCTCCTCCGCTCCCAGTCAGGAAAAGGGGGTGGCAAGGGGTGCTTCATGGCGCCACTTGCAGCTGCAGTTTAAATTGCCTTAAAAGTGCCATTTCATAGGGTAACACTGACAGCACAACCAAGGTTGGTCGGTGGTGGTTCTCCTGCATATTCCTGCCTTGCCGTGGGCTGGGCTGGATGACCCTTGGCGTCCCTTCCAGATATAGATATATATGTAGTATCATATGATTGTTTGGAATGTGCTTGAGAAAGATGAAAGAGAAATAGCATTCTTTTAAGTTACGGGACGCGGGTGGCGCTGTGGGTTAAACCACAGAGCCTAGGACTTGGCGACCAGAAAGTTAGAATCTGCGCGACGGGGTGAGCTCCCTTTGCAGGGTCCTTGCTCCTGCCAACTTGGCAGCTTGAAAGCACGCCAAAGTGGAAATAGATGAATGGGTACCGCTTCGGCGGGATGGTAAACTTGTGTTTCCGTGCGCTGCTCTGGTTCGCATTTTCTGGCTACATGAGCTGTACGCCATCTCCCTAGGCCAGTAAAGCGAGATGAGGGCTACAACCCCAGAGTCGTCCGTGACTGGACCTAATGGTCAGGGGTCCTTTTGCCTTTAACAAAGGTCAGAAGGTGTAAGTCTGCTGTTGTAAGTGCAGGCGTTGGGGTTTGCGTCATTGTTAGGGTCGGGGTTAGCGGCAAGGGCCTCCCCCTGACAGCTGAAATGCTCCCAGGGCGGATGTAGGAGAGGTGTGGATCCCTAAACTATACCTAAACAAACTTCAAAGTGCCATTTAAGAGGGCAACATTGCTGCACAACCAAGGTTGCAGGATGGTTCCCCGTAAGGGACTCCTGCATGTTCCTGCGATGCTGCGGGTTGGACTGGATGACCCTTGGGGTCCCTTCCAGAGGTTTATATTCCATCATTATTCTTTGGAAAGGGCTTCAGAAACAGAGAAATAGCGCTCCTTAAAGTTAGCTGTATGATGGGAAAGTCGCCTCACTTCCTGTGAGTTCCCTTATTATTCCTTCATATTAATTGGAGCTTGGCAGATCCTGTGCCTGTTTTTACACAGACCCCTCTTTCAGTTCTGAAAATAATCTGCCCCCCCATGTTATTTCTCAGGTCTCTATGGGCTGTGCTAAATTCCTGCTCCCAAAAGGGGGGGGGAGAAGGAAGGGGGCAGTTTTGCGGGACAAAAAGAGGGAGAAGAGTGGCTAGAGGGAGAAAGGGGATCTTTTGAGAGAAGATCCAAACAGCTCCTTTAACCAAGCACCTGATTCGCTCAGCAGCGTGGCAGCGAAAGGAAAGAAGAAAGAGGCAAGGCAGCAGTGGGAAAAGATGGGTTGCCTGCATGAGCTCTGCTTTATTCCTTAATGTCGAACGTCACATCTGCCTAAGTCCACGTCCATCCACCGGAAACGCTTCTTAGCAGCAAGGAGCAAAGGGAACCGTGGGAAATACCTAGCCATCTCTAAATCGGTAAGACCGCACTGTCCCTACACCTCCCCAAGGCCTGGTCCTTTCCAGAGGTGCTTCCTGCCTTCTCGAAAGGTGGATTTTAGGTCAAAAAGCTGGTGGAGGTGTCTCTCTTCCTATCCTCACACCCGTAACCCTGGCAAGTCTCTATTCTTCGATGTTCAGGGAGATTGCACTTTCCCACGGTCTTTCCAAAAATGGAAGCCCTAGCATTTAAAGTTTGGGGTGTGTTTGTGTGTGTCAGCCCTTAATATTCAACTGTGCAAAGATTTCAGCCTGTCCCCCACCATGCATATAGGCTGGGAGTCCCAATGGCACGGGACTAAGTGGCCTGAGCCCCTGCAACAGACGCCAAAACCAAAAGCCAGTTGAATCATTTACATTGAGAAATACCGGCATGGATTTATGCGTTTTGTAATTTTGCAGCAGTTTCTAATGTTAAGAGAGGTGTTTTAAACAAAAAACACTTTATGCACTCATGAGCATTCCATTAGACCAGGCTCATGGTTGTTTCCTTTTCTGGAGGCATAAATGTTCTTAGCAGATGTACAATCCCCCCCTGAAGGCTTCAGGCCTCCTCCTGACTGTTGAAAAGCTCCTGGGGAGACTGTAAGCAGCACCTCCTCCGCTCCCAGTCAGGAAAAGGGGATGGCAAGGGGTGCTTCATGGCGTAACTTGCAGCTGCATTTTAAAGTGCCTTAAAAGTGCCATTTCATGGGGCAACACTGCTGGCACAACCAAGGCTGGTTGGTGGTGGTTCTGTATATTTCTGCCTTGCAGTGGGCTGGGCTGGATGACCTTTGGGGTCTCTTCGAGATATAGATATATATGCAGGATCATATGATTCTTTGGAATGTGTTTGAGAAAGAAGAAACAAGTTTGTGGAGTAAACGATGCAGTGCAAACGATGGGTGCCTCTTTTATACCCCTGCTCTTTCAGTTCATCTGAAAGAAATTGGGCTCCCTGATAATTCTCTGCTTTGTTCCTTAATGTTAGATGTCAGGGAACTGCCATCGGAGCATCAGGTGGTGGAGGGGCTCAGGGAGGAAGAAAGAGACTCAACAGCTGAAGAAGGAACCAGCAGGGGGAGGAGTGGTTCTCTGAGGGAATGCGAGCAGGAGGGAGGGCTCAGAGACGCTTCCAGCGAGAACAGTGGGGAGGTATCTGAGTCTCCCATAGGGAGACCCACACCTCGCCGGAAACTGTCACGCCGTGAGTCCAGGAGACGCGTTTCCGTTAAGGAGCTTCTTTGCTGGAAGCGCTTCCGCAGACAGCCACTGTCAGACTCTACGAGTGACTAGAGCAGACATGTTTGAGGAGCTCTGTCTCACACAGAGGTTTGTGGAGCCGCACAAACTCTGAGGGAGCACGATTTTACGCACAAGCAGCTAATCATCCCATTACAGCAGTCTGACAGTCTCTGTACGCTGCCTGTGCAGGAGAAAGCATCATGAGCGAACCAGCCGGAACCGGAGGAGCAGGGGTTGGGGCTGGTCCAAGCTTGGAAGAAAGATACCGAGCGTTGGAAGTCCAACTTGCGCTGCAGACGGCGAGGCTTGAGGAGAGAAGGGCTCAGGATGCAGACAAGAAGGGGAGAGCCACCCAATTCCCCAGAAAGGTACCAGGATTGGTGCAGAAGTTTGGGGGGGACCCCAAGGATTACCATGCCTTTAGGACAGAGATGCAATATGCCATTAATGTGCAGTTTGATGAGTTCCCTGATGAGGAATCGCGAGTTGCTTTCGTAATTGGGCATCTTGAGAAAGGGGCGCGAGACTGGGTTCGACCCCTAATGGCAACGCACAATGACGTCCTAAAGGACACGATGAAGTTCTTTCGTGCAATGGATATCATGTTTTCCAGCGATATTGAGGAAGGGGTGGTGCGCAGACAGCTAATGGCTTGCAAGCAGGGAAGCCGATCTGTCCGTGAGTACTGGACTGAGTTTACCATGCTGGTTCACAGATTGGGTTGGGATTTATCGGCGGCACCCATTCAGATGCTATTTGAAGAAGGTCTTTCTTCGGCTGTGAAAGACGAGCTGTCCCGGAGCCCCAGGGCGGTGTCTATGGATCAGCTGACCAAATCTGCGCTGACCATAGGAGCGCGTCAGGAGGCAAGAGCCTTGGAGAGGCGGGAAGGGAGAGGGGAACGTTGGAAGGAGTTCCGCATTCCAGACATTCCTGAGCCAGCTTTCCCGCCGGCAGAGCCGATGGAAATCGGAACAGCGCGCGCACGCGCGCATTTTCAAAACCCAGTGAGGGGGCTAAGAAGGAGGGAAAGGGCGCCCGGAAATGCTATCTCTGCCAACAGCCAGGACACTTTGCCAGAGTCTGCCCCCAGAGGAAGGAATGGCAAGGGATGGTGGGAGCTGTTGAGGGAGGAGAGCAGGGAGAAACGGAGCAGGTAAAAGCCAACGCCTTGTTGCCACAGTCGGGGCACTGCAGCCAGGCCAAAGAGCAGTGAAAGTGCCCGTGCCAGAAGCTCCTCAACCTGCTCTAGTGATTGAAGTGTCGCTAGAGCTGCAAAATGGACACCCCCTAAAAATAAAGGCGCTGTTGGACTCAGGCAGCTCCTGCAATTTTATGAGCAAGGAGTTTGCTGCTGAACACCAGATACAGACGATCCCTTTAAGCAACCCCCTGCAGGTGACCACGATCGATGGCAGGGAGTTGTTGGGAGGAGGAGTCAGCTTGCAGACCGTCCCAATGATAATGAGGGTGGCAAGGCACACAGAACTGATAGCGTTTAATGTGGCCACCTTGGGAGGCGCTCCCATTATTTTGGGAATGAGCTGGCTAGCGCTACATGATCCGCTGGTGGACTGGCATCAAAGAGTGGTTTCCTTTGGTTCAGCACATTGCTTAGAACACTGCAAAGGGGAAAAGGGTTCAGCAGGGGCCCAAGCCACCCTAGCAGGGACTGAAGTAATGGAGAAGGTGAAGGTACCACCACAGTATGCAGATCTCAGCGACGTGTTCAGCGAGAAGGAAGCTGACCAACTACCCCCGCATAGGCCCTTTGATTGCCAGATCAATTTACTCCCTGGAGCACAGCTTCCTGTGGGCAAGTTGTATGCCATGTCAGACAGAAATGCAGGAGTTGCGAGAGTTTATTGACAAGAACCTGAAGAGAGGCTTCATCAGAGAGTCCAAAGCAGCGGGGGGTAGCCCAGTGTTTTTTGTGGATAAAAAGCACACGGACAAGCCGAGACTTGTATGTGATTTCAGGCGGTTAAATGCAGTGACAGAACCAGTGGCTTTCCCTATGCCCAGGATTGATGATATTTTGACCCGGGTGAGGAAGGGAAAGATTTTTACAAAGCTGGATCTAAGGGGGGCGTACAACCTGATACGTATAAGGAAAGGGGATGAATGGAAAACCACCATGTTTACCCCTTTGGGGGCGTTTGAATATCTCGTTATGCCTTTTGGATTACAAGCAGGCTCAGCGTGCTTTCAATCTTTTATGAACCACGTACTGGGTCCTTTGCTCTACAAGAATTGCGTTGCCTTCCTAGATGATGTGTTGGTGTATTCGGAGAATGAGGAGCAACATGTGAGAGACGTCAGAGAAGTGTTGAGCAGGCTGCAAGCCAACAGGCTGTGGGTGAAACTGGAGAAGTGTCAGTTTCATACCAAGGAGGTGGAATTCCTGGGGTACCGCCTGTCAGACAAGGGATTGGCCATGGATCCCGGCAAGGTGCAGGCAGTGCTGGACTGGAAAACACCCAAAACCAAGAAGGATGTGCAGAGGTTCCTAGGGTTTGGAAACTTTTATCGTAAGTTCATCCGAAACTTCGCCCACCTGACGGCGCCCATTACGGACTGTCTCAGCAGTAAAAAGAAGTTTGTATGGACGGCGGAGGCGGAGCGAGCGTTTGAGGAACTGAAAAGGGCCTTCGCCTCTGAAGAACAACTTCTGCATGTGGACTTACAAAAGAAGCTGAGGGTCGAAACAGACGCATCTGACAGAGCCATAGGGGCGGTGCTTCTTCTGCAGCCGGGGAAGGAGGAGTCAGAGTGGCGACCGTGTGCCTTCTTTTCGCGAAAGCTGAACAAATCCGAGAGGAACTACACGGTGTACGACCGGGAACTTCTTGCTATTCATGAGGCTTTCCGGAAATGGAGGCACCTGCTAATTGGTGCACAACATAAGGTGCAAGTGTGCACGGACCATAAGAATCTAGAGTATTGGAGAACTGCACGAGTGCTCAACCAACGGCAGTTGAGATGGGCCCAGGAGTTCTCCAAATTTAACTTTGAGATTTGTTACGTGCCAGGCCCAGAGAACATTAGGGCGGACGCTCTCTCACGCAAACCTGAATATTTGGAGGGGGAGGGAGCACCCGAAGAGACCCATGTCATTCCAGAGGACCGCTGGGTGTGTGGGGCGGCATTGGTGGGGCAAAGGGAATTGGTAGAGGGAACGGTGCATGATGAATACGCCCAGGACAAACTCAGGGGTCTCAGGAGGGAGGGAGACAAACCCGGGGGTTTTGAGGAGAGAAACGGGGCATTGTACTACAAGGGAGCGTTATATATACCCGAAGGGGAATTGAGGGAGAAGGTACTCAAGCAACTGCACGATAGCCCCACAGCAGGGCATTTTGGGCAACACAAAACCATGTGGCTGGTTACCAGGGAATTTTGGTGGCCCAAGGTCAGGGAAGATGTGCGGGAGTATGTGAGAGGGTGTGAACAATGCCAACGAGCCAAGGGGGAGAGGCGGGCACCGGCAGGTTTATTAGAACCACTACCCACACCTGAAAGACCGTGGGAAGCAGTGGCAATAGATTTTATGACTAATCTGCCAAGGTCTAGAGGGAAAACAGCCATCATGGTTGTGGTAGACCTGTTAACTAAAATGGCCCACTTTATAGCCTGCTCACATGCGGTCACAGCAGAAGAAACAGCTAAATTGTTTGTAGAAAATGTGTTTAGGTTGCATGGCGCCCCCTTGAGGGTGGTTTCAGACCGAGGGAAACAATTTACTTCCAGGTTCTGGAGGAAGCTCATGAGCTTACTGCATGTAGAGGTTAATTTCTCAACGGCCCGTCATCCAGAAACCAACGGGCAGGCGGAAAGAGCTAATGGTGTTCTCCAGCAATATTTGAGGTGTTATGTGAATGACAGAGAGAATGATTGGGTGGAGAAGCTGGCGTTGGCAGAATTTGCCTACAACAATGCAGAGAACGTGTCCACGGGGATGAGCCCCTTTTTGGCTAATTACGGGTGCCATCCCAGAGCCTTCCCAGGGGGGGAAGGGGTGAACTGGAGCATTCCAGCTGCAGAACAGTTCGTTGAAGAAATGGAAGCGATCCATTGCCAGCTCCAACTCAACTTAAACAGGGCTAAGGAGGAATATAAGAGGCAGGCAGACAAAAGCAGAAGGGAAGGTGAAAGCATTAGGGTGGGGGACCAGGTGTGGCTGTCAACCCAAGGGTTGCCATTCAAAGGGGGTTGTAAGAAGTTAAGACCCAAAAGGCTGGGCCCATTTGAAGTCATGCAGCAGGTCAACCCAGTGGCTTTCAGACTCCGGTTACCGAACCACATGAAGCTGCACCCAGTTTTCCACAGGTCGTTGCTGTCACCGTATAAAGGGGACAGAGAAGGGAGGGTCACTAGGGGGCCAGCAATGGAGGAGAAGGAACACAGCTACCATGTAGCGGAGATCCTCGATTCCAGGTGGAAGGGAGATCAAGTAGAGTATTTGGTAATGTGGGAAGGGGAACCGGAGTTGGAAAACACCTGGGTTAGGGCAGAGGATGTCAATGACGAAGTTTTAATAGAAACTTTTCATCAGAGGTTCCCACGTAAACCTCAGCCTGTAGCGAGGTTCCGGAGGGAATACTTTGCCACCACCGACGAAGAAGAGGAGTTGGAGGGGTTCACAGATTCCGAAGAGGAGGAGGATTCAGCGAGCCAGGACGGCGATCGATGGAGGGAATTGTTCGAGACGTCTGAAGATGAAGAAGATTCTTTTCGGGGTTTTAACCCTTCACCTCCCAGGGGAGAGGAAATGGGAGGGGGTGAGGGGGGCCCTGGAGGGGAGGTGGATGTCAGGGAACTGCCATCGGAGCATCAGGTGGTGGAGGGGCTCAGGGAGGAAGAAAGAGACTCAACAGCTGAAGAAGGAACCAGCAGGGGGAGGAGTGGTTCTCTGAGGGAATGCGAGCAGGAGGGAGGGCTCAGAGACGCTTCCAGCGAGAACAGTGGGGAGGTATCTGAGTCTCCCATAGGGAGACCCACACCTCGCCGGAAACTGTCACGCCGTGAGTCCAGGAGACGCGTTTCCGTTAAGGAGCTTCTTTGCTGGAAGCGCTTCCGCAGACAGCCACTGTCAGACTCTACGAGTGATTAGAGCAGACATGTTTGAGGAGCTCTGTCACACACAGAGGTTTGTGGAGCCGCACAAACTCTGAGGGAGCACGATTTTACGCACAAGCAGCTAATCATCCCATTACATTAGATTTTGTGGATTTATTACCACCCTTATGTTTTGGGCACAAGCCTACTTATGCATGGTGGGGGAAAACGAGGGTTTCTGAAATGAGTGGGCTTCCTTGCACACACTTCAGGGCAGAAGGGGGAGATGGAGAGAACGCTCTGCCTTCTCCCCCCTAATCTGTCTTCCCTCCCTAATCATGACAGAAAAGGTCCCACCTTCAGCACCTGCCCGGAAGAGGAGCAGCACCCATACAGAGAACGGTAGGAGCCAAATTGTCTTGAAATCTTCTGGGTTTGAGGGGGTCAGCGTTGGGACGGGACTCCTGTCTCCTGCACTTGCACCAGGATCAGTCTGGTTTCCTTCACCAACATCAGTGTCAGAATAAACAGGCTTCCCAAAAATTATAGTCTTTATCCCCTAACCCTAATTCCCCTAAGCCCCGGGTCAGGAAGGCAGTTTTGTTTTGGGATGCCCTGAAAGGAAGCCGCAGCTGGGGGAAACATCTCTTCATGGGATGTTTTCTCTAATGAAAATGGTACTTCTAGCCAGATGCAAAACAAGCTGGACAATTTGGGGTTGGAGTAGCGAGGGCCATAGAAAGTCTAGTTTTTAACTAGTGGCCAAAGGTCAGAAAATAGGGACGCCGGTGGCGCTGTGCGTTAAAGCACAGATCCCAGGACTTGCAGATCAGAAGGTTGGTGGTTTGAATTCCTGCCATGGGGTGAGCTCCTGTTGCTGTGTCCCTGCTCCTGCCAGCCTAGCATTTTGAAAGCATTTCTGTGCACTGCTCTGGTTCGCCAGAAGTGTCTTAGTCATGTTGGCCCCATGACCCGGAAGATGTGCACTGGCCAATAAAGTGAGATGTGCACCGCAACCCCAGAGTCGGCCACGACTGGACCTAATGGTCAGTGGTCCCTTTACCTTTGACAAAGGTCAAGTTGTAAGTCTGCTGTTGTAAGTCTAGCGGTTGGGTTTGGGTCATTGTTAGGGTTGGGGTTTTCGGGTTTAGGCTTCGGGGTCAGGGCCTCCCCCTGACAGTTGAAATGCTCCCAGGGAGGATGTAAGCAGCACTTCCTCTGTTTCCAGTCAAGAATAGTGGATGGCTATGTTTGCTTCTTGCCTTAACTTGCAGCTTCAGGAGAGGTGTGCCATTTAAGAGGGCAACATTTGCTACACAACCAAGGTGGCAAGATTGTTCCCCATAAGGGACTCCTGCATGTTCCTGCCATGCAGTGGGTTGGACTGGATGACCCTTGGGGTCCCTTCCAGAGGTTTATATTCCATCATTATCCTTTGGAAAGGGCATTATAAAGAAGAAAGAGAAATAGTGTTAAATGTTCTTAGCAGATGTACAACCCCCCCCCGAAGGCTTCAGGCCTCCTCCTGACTGTTGAAATGCTCCTGGGGAGACTGTAAGCAGCACGTCCTCCGCTCCCAGTCAGGAAAAGGGGGTGGCAAGGGGTGCTTCATGGCGCAACTTGCAGCTGCAGTTTAAAGTGCCTTAAAAGTGCCATTTCATAGGGTAACACTGACAGCACAACCAAGGTTGGTCGGTGGTGGTTCTCCTGCATATTCCTGCCTTGTCGTGGGCTGGGCTGGATGACCCTTGGCGTCCCTTCCAGATATAGATATTTATGTAGCGTCATATTCTTTGGAATGTGCTTCAGAAAGAAGAAACGGGGAAACATAAATTTCCAGTCAATTGTATGATGGCCAAGTAATTCCCCTTCCCTGCTAGCTACTTTATTGTGCCTGTTTTATACTCTTACTCTTTCAGTTCATCTGAAAGAAATCAGGCCCACTGATACTTCTCTGTATGGGCTGTGCAGTGTTCCTTAGTGTCATCGGGCAGAAGCCTGTTTAGGCATGGAAAGGGTGGGCGGAAAAGAGGGTTTCTGAAATGAGTGGTCTTCCTTGCGCACACTTCCAGGCAGAAGGGGGAGATGGAGGGAATGCTCTGCCTGCCCTCACCCAATCAGATTGGACAAGGTCTTCATCCCACCTTCCTACCTTCATCCTACCATCCTACCTTCAGCGCCTGTCTGGAAGAGGAGCAGCACCTATACTGAGAACGGTAGGAGACAAATTCTCTTGGGATCCTCTGGGTTTGAGAGGGCGAGCGTTTGCACAGGACTCCTTTCTCCTAAAGTAGTGCGCTGTTGCCAGGATTGGGCTGTGGTTTTCTTCAACACCAGTGTGCAGCTGCATGCACAATTGTAGAAACGGGTCAGAATAAACAGGCTTCCAAAAAAGTATAGTCTTTATACCCTAACCCTTTGGGTCAGGAAGGCAGGTTCAGAAAAATCTATGATAATTTGGGGTAGAAGTAATAAAGGGTATGCAAAGTCTAGTTTTTAACTAGGGGTCAAAGGTCATAAAGAAAAGGGATGCAGGTGGTAGTGTGGGTTAAACTGTGGTGCTCTGGTTTGCCTGAAGCGGCTTAGTCATGCTGGCTACATGCCTCGGAGGTTGTGCACCTGCCAGTAAAGTGAGATGAGCGCCACAACCCCAGAGTCTGCCAAGACTGGACCTAATGGTCTGGGGTCCCTTTACCTTTCACAAAGGTCAGAAGTTGTAAGTCTGCTGCTGTAAGTGTGTGGGTTAAGATTTGGGTCATCATTAGGGTTGGGGTTAGGGAGAGGCTTGGGGTTAGGCTTCAGGGTCAGGGTCTCCCCTTGACAGTCGAACTTCTCCCATGAAGGATGTAAGCAGCACTTAGATTGTTTCTAGTCAAGAATTATGGACGGCCATGTTGGCTTCCTGGCTGAACTTGCAGCTGCAGGAGAGGTGTGCCATTTAAGAGGGCAAGATTTGCTGCACAACTAAGTTTGCAGGATTGTTCCCCATAAGCGACTCCTGCATGTTCCTGCCATGCAGTGAGTTGGACTGGATGACCCTTGGGGTCCCTTCCAGCAGGTTTATATTCCATCATTATCTTTTGGAAAGTGCTCCAGAAAGAATAAAGAGAAATAGCGTTAAATGTTCTTAGCAGATGTACAATCCCCCCGAAGGCTCCAGGCCTCCTCCTGACTGTTGAAATGCTCCTGGGGAGACTGTAAGCAGCACCTCCTCCGCTCCCAGTCAGGAAAAGGGGGTGGCAAGGGGTGCTTCATGGCGCCACTTGCAGCTGCAGTTTAAAGTGCCTTAAAAGTGCCATTTCATAGGGCAAGACTGACAGCACAACCAAGGCTGGTCGGTGGTGGTTCTCCTGCATATTCCTGCCTTGCAGGGGGTTAGGGCTAGGGGCTTGGGGTGAGGCTTAGGGGTTAGGATCAGGGCCTCCCTCTGACTGCGGAAATGCTCCCAGGGAGGATGCAAGCAGCACTTCCTCTGTTTCCAGTCAAGAATAGTGCATGGCCATGTTGGCTTCCTGGCTGACTTTGCAGCTGGAGGACAGGTTTGCCATTTAAGAGGGCAACATTTGCTGCACAACCAAGGTTGCAGGATTGTTCCCCATAAGGGACTTCTGAATGTTCCTGCGATGCTGCGGGTTGGGCTGGATGACCCTTGGGGTCCCTTCCAGAGGTTTATATTCCATCATTATTCTTTGGAAAGGGCTTCAGAAAGAAGAAAGAGAAATAGCGTTAAATGTTCTTAGCAGATGTACAATCCCCCCGAAAGCTTCAGGCCTCCTCTTGACTGTTGAAATGCTCCTGTGGAGACTGTAAGCAGCACCTCTTCCGCTCCCACTCAGGAAAAGGGGGTGGCAAGGGGTGCTTCATGGCACCACTTGCAGCTGCAGTTTAAAGTGCCTGAAAAGTGCCATTTCATGGGGCAACACTGACGGACCTGAGGGCAGGGTTAGGGTTTTAGAGTTTTTGGGTTTTGGGGTTAGGGTGTTAGGGTTAGGGTGTTAGGGTGTTAGGGTGTTAGGGTTAGGCTTAGGCTTAGGGTTGGGGTTGGGTTTAGGGTTACAGGGTTAGGGTTAGGGGTTAGGGTTAGGGTTGTTAGGGCTAGGGCTAGGGTTGGGTAGGGTTAGGGTTAGGGTTGTTAGGGTTAGGGTTAGGGTTAGGGTTGTTAGGGTTAGGGTTAGGGTTAGGGTTAGGGGGTTAGGGTTAGGGGTTAGGGTTTAAGGGTTAGGGTTAAAGGGTTAGGGTTTTAGGGTTAGGGGTTAGGGTTAGGGGTTAGGGCTAGGGTTAGGGTTAGGGGTTAGGGTTAAAGGGTTAGGGTTAAAGGGTTAGGGGTTAGGGTTAGGGGTTAGGGGTTAGGGGTAGGCGTTGGAGTGGAGGTGGGGGTTGGGGTTAGGGTTAGGGGGTTAGGGTTAGGGCTAGGGCTGGGGCTAGGGGTTAGGGGTTAGGGTAAGGGTTAGGGGTAAGGGTTAGGGGTTAGGGTTAGGGGGTAAGGGTTGGGGTTTAGGGTTTAGGGTTAGGGTGAGGGGTTAGGGTTGGGGTGGGGGTGAGGGTTAGGGGTGAGGGTTAGGGTTTTAGCTTTAGGGTTTAGGGTTGGGGTTAGGGTTGGGGCTGGGGCTGGAGTTAGGGTTAGGGTTATGGGTTAGGGTTAGGGTTAGGGTTATGGGTTATGGGTTAGGGTTATGGGTTAGGGTTAGGGTTAGGGTTAAGGGGTTAGGTTAAGGGGTTAGGGTTAGGGTAGGATAGGGTAGGGTTAGGGGTTAGGGTTAGGGTTAGGGTATGGTTAGGGTTAGGAGTACGGTTAGGTTAAGGGGTTAGGGTAGGGGTAGGTTTAGGGTTAGGGTTAGAGTTTAGGGTTAGGGGTTAGGGTTAGGAGTAGGGTTAGGTTAAGGGGTTAGGGTAGGATAGGGTAGGGTTAGGGGTTAGGGTTAGGGTATGGTTAGGGTTAGGGTTAAGGTGAGGGTGAGGGTTAGGGTAGGGTTAGGGTTAGGGTTAAGGTAGGGTAGGGTTGGGTTAGGGTTAGGGGTTAGGGTAGGGGTAGGGTTAGGGTTAGTGTAGGGTTAGGAGTAGGGTTAGGTTAAGGGGTTAGGGTAGGGTTAGGTTAAGGGGTTAGGGTTAGGGTTAGGGTACAGTTAGGGTTAAGGTTAGGCTTAGGCTTAGGGTTAGGGTTAGGCTTAGGCTTAGGGCTAGGGTTAGAGTTTAGGGTTAGGGTTAGGGTTATGGGTTAGGGTTAGGGTAGGGTCATGGTTAGGGTTTGGGTTAGGGTTAGGGTTAAGGTTAGGGTTAGGGTAGGGATAGAGTAGGGTAGGGTTGGGTTAGGGTTAGGGGTAAGGGTTAGGGTAGGGTTAGGGTTAGGAGTAGGGTTAGGTTAAGGGGTTAGGGTAGGGTTAGGGTTAGGTTAGGGTTAGGGTTAGGGTTAGGGTAGGGTTATAGTTAGGGTTAGGGTTAGGGTGAGAGTGAGGGTGAGGGTGAGGGTTAGGGTTAGGGGTTAGGGTTAGGAGTAGGGTTAGGGTTAGGGTTAGGGTTGTGTTAGGGCTTAGGGTTAGGGTTAGGGTTAGGTTAAGGGGTTAGGGTAGGGTTAGGGTTAGGGTACGGTTTGGGTTAAGTTTAGGGTTAGGGTAGGGTTAGGGTTGTGTTAGGGCTTAGGGTTAGGGTTAGGTTAAGGGGTTAGGGTAGGGTTAGGGTAGGGTTATGGTTAGGGTTAGGGTAGGGGTAGGGTTAAGGTTAGGGTTAGGTTAAGGGGTTAGGGTAGGGTTAGGGTTAGGGTTAGGGTTAGGGTTAGGTTAAGGGGTTAGGGTAGGGTTAGGGATAGGGTTAGGGTTAGGTTAAGGGGTTAGGGTAGGGTTAGGGATAGGGTTAGGGTTAGGGTAGGGTTATGGTAGGGGTAGGGTTAGGGTTAGGTTAAGGGGTTAGGGTAGGGTTAGGGTTAGGTTAAGGGGTTAGGGTAGGGTTAAGGTTAGGGTTAGGGTTAGGTTAAGGGATTAGGGTAGGGTTAGGGTTAGGGTTAGTGTAGGGTTAGGGTTACGGTTAGGGTATAGGGTTAGGGGTTAGGGTTAGGGTTAGGTTAAGGGGTTAGGGTTAAGGTTAAGGTTAGGGTTAGGGTTAGGGTTATGTTAAGGGGTTAGGGTTAGGGTAGGGGTAGGGGTAGGGGTAGGTTTAGGGGTTAGGGTTGGGGTTAGGGTTAGGGTTAGGGTTAGTGTACTGTTAGGGTTAAGGTTAGGGTTAGGGTAGGGTTAGGGGTTAGGGTTAGGGTTAGGGTTAGGGTATGGTTAGGTTTAGGATAAGGGTTAGGGTTAGGCTTAGAGTTGAGGGTTAGGTTTAGGTTTAGGGTTAGGGTTAGGGTTATCGATTAGGGTTAGGGTTAGGGTTAGGTTAAGGGGTTAGGGTAGGGTTAGGGTTAGGGTAGGATAGGGTAGGGTTATGGTTAGGGTAAGGGGTTAGGGTTAGGGTTAGGGTAGGGTCATGGTTAGGGTTTGGGTTAGGGTTAGGGTTAGGGTTAGGGTAGGGTTAGGGTTAAGGTTAGGGTTAGGGTAGGGATAGAGTAGGGTAGGGTAGGGTAGGGTTAGGGTTAGGGTAAGGGAAGGGTTAGGGTTAGTGTAGGGTTAGGGTTCGGGGTAGGGTTAGGGTTAGGGTTAGGGTATGGTTAGGGTTAGGATAAGGGTTAGGGTTAGGCTTAGAGTTAAGGGTTAGGGTTAGGGTTAGGGTTATCGATTAGGGTTAGGGTTAGGGTTAGGAGTAGGGTTAGGTTAAGGGGTTTGGGTAGGGTTAGGGTAGGGTAGGATAGGGTAGGGTTAGGGTAAGGGGTTAGGGTTAGGGTCAGGGTTAGGGTTAGGGTAGGGTCATGGTTAGGGTTAGGGTTTGGGTTTGGGTTAGGGTAGGATAGGGTAGGGTTATGGTTAGGGTAAGGGGTTAGGGTTAGGGTCAGGGTTAGGGTTAGGGTAGGGTTAGGGTTAGGCTTAGGGTTAGGGTTAGGGTTACGGCTTAGGGCTAGGGCTAGGGTCAGGGTCAGGGTTAGGGTTAGGGTTAGGGTTAGTGTAGGGGTAGGTTAAGGTTTAGGGTTAGGGTTAGAGTTTAGGGTTAGGGTTATGGGTTAGTGTTAGGGTTAGGAGTAGGGTTAGGTTAAGGGGTTAGGGTAGGGTTAGGGTTAGGGTTAGGGTAGGGTAGGATAGGGTAGGGTTATGGCTAGGGTAAGGGGTTAGGGTTAGGGTAGGGTTAGGGTTAAGGTTAGGGTGAGGGTTAGGGTAGGGGTTGGGGTAGGGTTAGGGTTAGGGTTTGGGGTTAGGGTTAGAGTTACGGTAGGCTTAGGGTTAGGGTAGGGTTAGGGTTAGGGTTAGTGTAGGGTTAGGGTCAGGGTCAGGGTCAGGGTCAGGGTTATGGGTTAGGGTTAGGAGTAGGGTTAGGGTTAGGGTTAGGGTTAGGGTTAGGAGGAGGGTTAGGTTAAGGGGTTAGGGTAGGGTTAGGGTTAGGTTTAGGTTAGGGTTAGGGTTATAGTTAGGGTTAGGGTGAGAGTGAGGGTGAGGGTTAGGGTTAGGAGTAGGGTTAGGGTTAGGGTTGTGTTAGGGGTTAGGGTTAGGGTTAGGTTAAGGGGTTAGGGTAGGGTTAGGGTACAGTTTGGGTTAAGTTTAGGGTTAGGGTTAGGGTAGGGTTAGGGTTAGGGTTGTGTTAGGGCTTAGGGTTAGGGTTAGGGTTAGGTTAAGGGGTTAGGGTTAGGGATAGGGTTAGGGTTAGGGTAGGGTTATGGTTAGGGGTAGGGTAGGGTTAGGGTTAGTGTAGGGTTAGGGTTAGGGTTAGGGTTAGGGATAGGGTACAGTTAGGGTTAAGGTTAAGGTTAGGGTTAGGGTTAGGGTTATGTTAAGGGGTTAGGGTTAGGGTAGGGGTAGGGGTAGGGTTAGGGTAGGGTTAGGGTTAGGGTTAGGGTTAGGGTTATGTTAAGGGGTTAGGGTTAGGGGTAGGGGTAGGTTTAGGGGTAGGGTTAGGGGTAGGGTTAGGGTTAGGGTAGGGTTGGGTTATGGTTAGGGTTAGGGGTTAGGGTTAGGGGTTAGGGTTAGGGTAGGTTTAGGGTTAGGGGTAGGGGTAGGGTTAGGGTTAGAGTTATGGGTTAGGGTTAGGAGTAGGGTTAGTGTCAGGGGTTCAGAGACAGAGGCACAGGTGAGGGAGGAGACGGAGAGCGACGAGGAAGAATCCCAGGACAGTGAGGAAGAGGATGACAATGACTTGAGATCTTCCATGAGTCTCTCAAGTGAATCGGAGGATTCTCAGGAGGGGGCGCCCCTAGTCAGGCCAAGGGGGGTCACAGGGGGGACCTGCCAGGAGCAGGGAAGCAGCAGGGAAAACCCGAGCGGGAGTGGGAGATCGGGGCCCGCTTCCCAGCAGGAACGAAGGGAAGAGAGGGGGGTTCCCAGTGTGACACACGGAGCGGAGCAGGAAAGAGACAGGGGAAGGAGATCTGGGGAGAACGTCCTGCCGGAAGAGGCGGAGACTAGTACAGGGAGTAGTGTAAGTGTCAAAAGGAAGGTCAGGGGTAGCGAGCGCGCGCCAAGTTCAAATGTGGAGGCGCGCGGAAATGGAGAAAGCCCGGAGGAGGAGCCCAGCCCCAAAGCACGAAGGAGGGGGGAACAGGCATCTCAGGAATCCGCTTCAGGAGAGAGCAGGAGGGAAGGAACGCAGGGGGGCAGAAAGACCCTGCGGAAAAGGAAAGACAGGAAGAGGTGGTCTAGCACAGTGTTTCCCAACCGGTGTTCCGCGGCACACTAGTGTGCCGTGAGACACCGGCTGGTGTGCCGTGGGAGGGAGGCGGGCGAGTCGGGCGCCTAGGAGAGAACAAAACCAAGTGAGCAGCGCGCGAGAGGGAAGCGACCCGAAAAAGAAGCGCGTTCGGAGTCCGGAGGCACTTTTGGGGCTGCGTACGAAGGGAGGGGGGGGCACGGACGGCGGAAGGGGGCGGGGCGCGGTTGCAGAAACCCGCCAATGCTTCCACCTCATTGGGAAAGGGAAGGGGTTGGGCCACCTAAAACTCTCCGCCGGGGCCACATCCTGCCTCCCAGCCCCCTTTCCTCCACCCACGGAGGGAGGGATGTTTTTAACACACACACCCCCCCCCTCACAACCCTTTGGTAGCGTTTCTCCAATCTGAGGCGAGCGCCCGCCGACGCCCCCTTCCCCTGCTCAGTCGCGCAAAAACCGAAGTCTCCTCCCTACCCCTTATTCCCTCAAACCCCGTTTCCATAAGGGGGGGGGAAATAACCCCTTCTGTCGCGCGCAAAGCCCAGCTCCCTCCGCCCTTCGCGGTCTCCTCAGCACTTCAGCCAGCCGTTTACACTCTCGGAGCCACTGGGCAAAACTCGCTCTCAGAAGCGCGCGCGCGCGCGGAGAGAAAGAGAGAGGGAAACAAAGTTAACTTGTGGGGAGAGAGAAAGAGCGAGCGGGAGCTAACTTGTGTCCAAAGGCAGATACAAAGTAGCCCCCCCCCCCGCCCCGAAGGCGACCTCTCTTGCTCTGCTCCTCTGGGGTGGGGAAACCAACTCCACCACGCGGAGCAGCCCCGAGGCGGGGAATTTCGCCCCTTCGTAATGTATGCATGTAAATGAGGCGGGCGCAAGGGGTGGGCGCGGAGAGGAACTCGCGCCTCTGAGGCCGCTGCCTCCTTCTCCTCCTCCTCCGCCCCCCCCCTCAAACCCAGGCGGCGGCGGCGGCAGGAGGCAGCAGCGGCAATAACAGAAGCAGCTGCGCTGACAACAACACGTGTTCGCTCGGGCACCATGGAATTCGAGGAGCTGGGGATTCGGGAGGAGTGTGGCGTGTTCGGGTGCATCGCCTCCGGCCTGTGGCCCACGGAGCTGGACGTGCCCCATGTGATCACGCTGGGGCTAGTGGGGCTGCAGCACAGGTAGGGGACACGGCGGTGGGGGGGGGAGACGGTCTGGGGAAGCGGGGGGAGGGTGGGTTGCTTGCGAGACAGCGGAGGAGGAGGAGGCCGGCATGTCCGGGCAGCAGCAGCAACAGCAGCAGCAGCAACTCCCGGCGACGGCTCCTCCTCCGCCCGCTATCGCCGCCACCACCACAACAGCCGCCGCCGCCTCAGCTGCCCTCGCTCTGCTGCCTCCTCCCACCCCGGCAAGGGGAAGGGAAAAAACTTTCACTTTTGTGCGTCCCTCCTGGCGTGACGCTGCGCGCTGACGTCACGGGGCGGGGCTTTAATGGTGGTGTGCCGCGAGATTTTTTTCCGGTAGACAGGTGTGCCGTTGCCCAAAAACGTTTGGGAAACACTGGTCTAGCACAAGCCTCTTAAGTTGGTGCAGGGGCGGGAGCGAGTCAGAGGGGACTTCAAATGTCTGACGTTAGACACTCGGGGCTGCACGCCTCGGTTGTGGAGCCAATAATGAACTGCAATAAACATCCTTGTATATAAGAAGAGCTTGGCGTTGGTCTTTTGTGAGCTGAGACCTGAGGCAGCCCGTGACAGTTAGGTTAAGGGGTTAGGGTAGGGTTAGGGTTAGGGTTAGGGTTAGGGTTAGGGTTAGGGTTAGGTTAAGGGGTTAGGGTAGGGTTAGGTTAAGGGGTTAGGGTAGGGTTAAGGTTAGGGTTAGGGTTAGGGTTATGTTAAGGGGTTAGGGTTATGTTAAGGGGTTAGGGTTAGGGTAGGGTTAGGGGTAGGGGTAGGGGTAGGTTTAGGGGTTAGGGTTGGGGTTAGGGTTAGGGTTAGGGTACTGTTAGGGTTAAGGTTAGGGTTAGGTTAGGGTTAGGGCTTAGGGTTAGGGTTAGGGTATGGTTAGGTTTAGGATAAGGGTTAGGGTTAGGCTTAGAGTTAAGGGTTAGGGTTAGGGTTGGGGTTAGGGTTAGGGTACTGTTAGGGTTAGGGTTAGGGTTAGGGTATGGTTAGGTTTAGGATAAGGGTTAGGGTTAGGCTTAGAGTTGAGGGTTAGGTTTAGGGTTAGGGTTAGGGTTATCGATTAGGGTTAGGGTAAGGGTTAGGGTTAGGGTTAGGGTTAGGGTTAGGGTTAGGGTTAGGGTTAGGGTTAGGGTTAGGGTTAGGGTTAGGGTTAGGGTTAGGGTACAGTTAGGGTTAAGGTTAGGGCTAGGGTAGGGTTAGGGTTAGGCTTAGGGCTTAGGGTTAGGGTCAGGGTCAGGGTTAGGGTTAGGGTTAGTGTAGGGGTAGGTTAAGGTTTAGGGTTAGGGTTAGGGTTAGAGTTTAGGGTTAGGGCTAGAGTTTAGGGTTAGGGTTAGGGTTGGGGTTATGGGTTAGTGGTAGGGTTAGGAGTAGGGTTAGGTTAAGGGGTTAGGGTAGGGTTAGGGTTAGGGTAGGATAGGGTAGGGTTATGGTTAGGGTAAGGGGGTAGGGTTAGGGTAGGGTTAGGGTTAGGGTTAAGGTTAGGGTGAGGGTGAGGGTTAGGGCAGGGGTTGGGTTAGGGTTAGGGGTTAGGGTTAGAGTTAGAGTTAGAGTTACGGTAGGCTTAGGGTAAGGGTAGGGTTAGGGTTAGGGTTAGTGTAGGGTTAGGGTTAGAGTCAGGGTTATGGGTTAGGGTTAGGAGTAGGGTTAGGGTTAGGGTTAGGGTTAGGGATAGGGTACAGTTAGGGTTAAGGTTACGGTTAGGGTAGGGTTAGGCTTAGGGCTTAGGGTTAGGGTTAGGGTTAGGGTTACGGCTTAGGGCTAGGGTTAGGGTCAGGGTCAGGGTTAGGGTTAGGGTTAGGTTTAGTGTAGGGGTAGGTTAAGGTTTAGGGTTAGGGTTAGGGTTAGAGTTTAGGGTTAGGGTTAGGGTTATGGGTTAGTGTTAGGGTTAGGAGTAGGGTTAGGTTAAGGGGTTAGGGTAGGGTTAGGGTTAGGGTAGGATAGGGTAGGGTTATGGTTAGGGTAAGGGGTTAGGGTTAGGGTTAGGGTAGGGTTAAGGTTAGGGTGAGGGTGAGGGTTAGGGTAGGGGTTGGGGTAGGGTTAGGGGTTAGGGTTAGAGTTACGGTAGGCTTAGGGTAAGGGTAGGGTTCGGGTTCGGGTTAGTGTAGGGTTAGGGTCAGGGTCAGGGTCAGGGTTATGGGTTAGGAGTAGGGTTAGGGTTAGGGTTAGGGTTAGGGTTAGGGTTAGGAGGAGGGTTAGGTTAAGGGGTTAGGGTAGGGTTAGGGTTAGGTTTAGGTTAGGGTTAGGGTTAGGGTTAGGGTAGGGTTATAGTTAGGGTTAGGGTGAGAGTGAGGGTGAGGGTTAGGGTTAGGGTTAGGGGTTAGGGTTAGGAGTAGGGTTAGGGTTAGGGTTAGGGTTGTGTTAGGGCTTAGGGTTAGGGTTAGGGTTAGGTTAAGGGGTTAGGGTAGGGTTAGGGTACGGTTTGGGTTAAGTTTAGGGTTAGGGTAGGGTTAGGGTTGTGTTAGGGTTAGGGTTAGGGTTAGGGTTAGGTTAAGGGGTTAGGGTAGGGTTAGGGATAGGGATAGGGTTAGGGTTAGGGTAGGGTTATGGTTAGGGTAGGGGTAGGGTTAGGGTTAGGGTTAGGTTAAGGGGTTAGGGTAGGGTTAGGGTTAGGTTAAGGGGTTAGGGTAGGGTTAGGGTTAGGGTTAGGTTAAGGGATTAGGGTAGGGTTAGGGTTACGGTTAGGGTATAGGGTTAGGGGTTAGGGTTAGGGTTAGGGTTAGGTTAAGGGGTTAGGGTTAGGGTTAGGGTTAGGGTTGTGTTAGGGCTTAGGGTTAGGGTTAGGTTAAGGGGTTAGGGTAGGGTTAGGGTTAGGGTACGGTTTGGGTTAAGTTTAGGGTTAGGGTTAGGGTAGGGTTAGGGTTGTGTTAGGGCTTAGGGTTAGGGTTAGGGTTAGGTTAAGGGGTTAGGGTAGGGTTAGGGTACGGTTTGGGTTAAGTTTAGGGTTAGGGTAGGGTTAGGGTTGTGTTAGGGTTAGGGTTAGGGTTAGGGTTAGGTTAAGGGGTTAGGGTAGGGTTAGGGATAGGGATAGGGTTAGGGTTAGGGTAGGGTTATGGTTAGGGTAGGGGTAGGGTTAGGGTTAGGGTTAGGTTAAGGGGTTAGGGTAGGGTTAGGGTTAGGTTAAGGGGTTAGGGTAGGGTTAGGGTTAGGGTTAGGTTAAGGGATTAGGGTAGGGTTAGGGTTACGGTTAGGGTATAGGGTTAGGGGTTAGGGTTAGGGTTAGGGTTAGGTTAAGGGGTTAGGGTTAGGGTTAGGGTTGGGTTGTGTTAGGGCTTAGGGTTAGGGTTAGGTTAAGGGGTTAGGGTAGGGTTAGGGTTAGGGTACGGTTTGGGTTAAGTTTAGGGTTAGGGTTAGGGTAGGGTTAGGGTTGTGTTAGGGCTTAGGGTTAGGGTTAGGGTTAGGTTAAGGGGTTAGGGTAGGGTTAGGGATAGGGTTAGGGTTAGGGTTACGGTAGGGTTATGGTTAGGGTAGGGGTAGGGTTAGGGTTAGGGTTAGGTTAAGGGTTAGGGTAGGGTTAGGGTTAGGGTTAGTTTAAGAGGTTAGGGTAGGGTTAGGGTTAGGGTTAGGTTAAGGGATTAGGGTAGGGTTAGGGTTAGTGTAGGGTTAGGGTTACGGTTAGGGTATAGGGTTAGGGGTTAGGGTTAGGGTTAGGTTAAGGGGTTAGGGTTAAGGTTAGGGTTAGGGTTAGGGTTAGGGTTATGTTAAGGGGTTAGGGTTAGGGTAGGGTTAGGGGTAGGGGTAGGGGTAGGGTAGGTTTAGGGGTTAGGGTTGGGGTTAGGGTAGGATAGGGATAGGGTTAGGGTAGGGTTATGGTTTGGGTTAGTGTAGGGGTAGGGTTAGGGTTAGGTTAAGGGGTTAGGGTAGGGTTAGGGTTAGGGTTAGTGTTAGTTTAAGGGGTTAGGGTCAGGGTCAGGGTTAGGGGTTAGGGGTTTGTGTTAAGGGTAGGGTTAGGGTTAGGGTTAGGGTAGGGTTAGGGTAGGGTTAGGGTTAGGTTAAGAGGTTAGGGTAGGGTTAGGGTTAGGGTCAGAGTCAGGGTCAGGGTTAGGGTTAGGGTTAGGGTTAGGTTAAGGGGTCACGGTTAGGGTTAGGGTTAGTATTAGTTTAAGGGGTTAGGGTTA
>NC_138144.1:12722139-13167139 GCF_964188305.1 Podarcis bocagei | reverse complement strand
GACGACCCTGGTTTCGAGCACGGCGGCACAGAGATGGAAGAGGAGGTGACCGTCGTCGACGAGAGCAGGGAGGAAGAACCGGGAGACTTCAGATGGAGGCCCGCCACGAGAAGCGCCAGGTATCAAGCGCTGACAGCTCACAACAGGGGGGAGGGCACGAGTCAGGAGTGGCCACACCTCCATCGGGGAGTGAAGAAACGGTCAGACGGAAAGTGGAAGGTTGGGCGCGCGCCAAGTTCAAATGCACAGGAAAGTGACGCAGTAGGCAGCCAGGAAAGGGAGCCAGGTCCTAAAGCCCGGCGCAAGGAGACAGGAGGTTCCGGGGGGTCGGCGTCAGAAGAATCACGGAAGGAAGAGACCCCGGGGGGGCAGAGGGACCCAGAGGAGAACAGTCAGGCGGAAAAGGTGGAGCAGGGCTAGGATATTAAGTTGGTGCACAAGGGGCGGAGACTCAGACGGAGCTTCGCCGATCTAACCACTAGACGTAGAGTTGCACGCAGCAGCTTGAGAATGGAAACTGTAACTCAATAAAGACTTTTACTTAATGATCGCTGGCTAGCGTGATCCTCTGTGAGCTAGGATCTGGAAGCAGCTCTGACAGTTATCATCTTCTTTTTATGTAGATTGAACCCAGAACACCTTTTTGCTTTGGTTAGGTGATTCTGGTGCACACCCAAAAAACACCACGCTAATTTCAACTATGATTCTATGATTCTATGAATTGAAATAAGCCCAATCGAAGCTTATTCGTCTTCTTTCTACTCATATGGAAGCGGAAATATGTCGTTTTGTTATTTTGGTCTCATTACATACACTGCGATTTCTGGGTAAATATGCATTAACTCCAAAGAACACTGTCAGAGCTGCTTCAAGATCCTAGCTCACAGAGGATCACGCTAGCCAGCGGTCATTAAGTAAAAGTCTTTATTGAATTACAGTTTCCATTCTCACGCTGCTGTCTGCAACTCTACGTCTACTAGCTAGATCGGCGAGGCTCCGTCTGAGTCTCCGCCCCGTGCGCACCAACTTAATATCCTAGCCTTGCTCCACCTTTTCCTCCTGACTGTCCTCCTCTGGGTCCCTCTACCCCCCGGGGCTTCTTCCTTCCGGGATTCTTCTGACGCTGACCCGGACCCTTCTGCCTCCTTGCGCCGGGCTTTAGGACCTGGTTCCCTTTCGGGGCTGCTCACTGCGCCGCCTTCCTCTGCATTTGAACTTGGCGCGCGCGCCCAACCTTCCACTTTCCTCTTAACCGTTTCTTCGCTCCCCGATGGAGGTGTGGCCACTCCTGACTCCTGTCCTCCCTCCTGTGGTGAGCTGCCAGCGCTTCCCCCCTGGCTCCTTTCCTCTTCCCTGCTTCCTGGCGGTGACGCTGGTCCCGATTTCCAGCTGCTCCCCCCTGAGTCTCCTCTGGCTCTATCTTCCTGGGGTGCCTCTCTAGATTCCCCCCTTGCCCTGGCCACTGGTGCTCCTTTCTGTGAATCCTCTGATTCACTGGAAAGACTGGGAGATCTCGGGTCGTCGTCATCACTCATCCTTTCCTCTGTCTCCTCCCCTTCGCTCTCTGTTTCCTCCCTTGCCCGTGCCTCTGCACCTAAACCCCTGACATCCATCCCCCCCTCGAAGCCCCCCAGTCCCCCCTCCCCTCCTTCCGGTGCTGGAGCTGGGGGCTGCTGTTGCAAAGGGACGAACGTCGGATATCGGTCGCTTCCCGTGGCAGGCCTCCATCGGAACTCTTCCGGGTCTTCCTCCCTGCTCTCGTTGACGACAGTCACCTCCTCTTCCATCTCTGTGCCGCCGTGCTCGAAACCAGGGTCGTCCCCGAAAATGTCCATGTCCGTCTCTCCCGCACTTCCTCCAGGCGGCGTTGCTCGGCCGGAACAGTCCAGCCACTTCCTGCGGAACTGCTCCTCCGGCCTATCGTCCCACCAATACGAGGGTTCTGAGACAGATCCCGAGGGTGACCCCTCCGGGGAACGGACGTCTCGTGTCGGTTCCTCGTCCGAGTCGAACCCCCTGAACGTGCTGTCCGAAAGCGTGGGCGTGAAAAGCCAGTCGTCGAAAAAGTCCGCTGGCATAGGTCTATGTGGGAAGAGGGCATGAAACTCGTCTTTGAGCAGAGGTTCGTCTAAAGCGTAGCCCGGCACCCAGCTGTTCGCACTGGCCGGGGTGCCCTCCCTGGCGAGAAAGTATTCTACTCCCTCTTCCCCCCATCTGGAGTCCAAAATCTCCGTGACTTCGTTGATGCGCTCCTCCTGTGCCACTCCCGCGTGCCCCGTTCCTTCTCTGAGCGGACTCGGCGCCGTTCCGGGTTCCTGGAACCTGTGCGGTGCCTTGTAGGGAGTGAGCACCGATCTGTGGAACACCGGATGCATTCTGGAACCCTCCGGAAGCGCCAGCCTGAAAGCCACCGGGTTGACCTGCTCTTCGACTTGGTAGGGCCCCAGTTGTTTATGCCCTAGTTTCTTCTTGGCCAACGACCTGGCCGGCACTGCGTGGGCTGCTAACCAGACCCAGTCTCCCACGTGGAGCTCTTCGCCAACCCTTCTGTGTTTGTCCGCTTGTACCTTGTATGCGTGTTTAGCCAGCTCCAGGTGGCGCCGCAGCTGATCGTGGACTTCCTGCAGCTCCGACGCGAACGCATCTGCTGACTGCGGCTCCCCTTCTCCCCTGCATTCCAGTCCCGGGAAGGTTCTAGGGTGCCGCCCGTTGTTGGCGAAGAACGGCGTGACGCCCGTGGATACGTGCTTCGTGTTGTTGTAGGCAAACTCTGCAAGCGGCAGGTAATCCACCCACGTCGCAGGCTGTTGGTTCGCATAACATCTCAGGTACTGCTGCATGATGGCATTGGCTCGCTCCGCTTGCCCGTTGGTCTGCGGGTGTCTCGCCGACGCCAGATTGATCTTGACGTTTAGGAAGCCCATCAGCTTCTGCCAGAAGTTCGAGATGAACTGCCGCCCGCGGTCGGACAGAATAGACCGTGGCAGACCGTGAACCTTGAACACGTGGTCTATGAACAGTTTGGCGGTTTGCTCTGCCGTGGCCACCTTAGCACACGGAATGAAATGCGCCATCTTGGAGAACAGGTCCACCACCACCAACACTGCCGTCTTGCCCCTTGAGCTGGGCAGATCCGTGACAAAGTCCAGAGCCACCCTTTCCCAAGGTTCGACCGGAGTTTGCAGCGGCTCCAACAGTCCAGCCGGCGGTTTGTGCACCGTCTTTGCCCTCTGGCAAGTGTCACACCTCGCCACGTAGTCTGCGACCTCCCCTCTCATTCCAGGCCACCAGAAATCCCTGGCTACTAATTCCACCGTCTTCTCCTTGCCAAAGTGCCCGGCCGTGGGTGCGTCGTGCAGCTGCTGAAGCACCTTGGCTCGAAGTTCGTCACCCGGCACGTAGATGGCCCCTTTACGGATGAGCAATCCATCTCGTAGCTGGAAACCGTCGGCCGTTGCCTTGCCCCCTCGCACCTCTGCCATCTTCGTTTGTGCGAAGGAGTCCCCCTGCAACGCTCGCCGCACCGCCTCTAGGTCCACGGTCGCCGCGGCGCACGCCCACACTGTCGGTGCAAAGATGTGCATGGCGGCCGCTGGTGTTGCGTCCTCCAGATACTGTGGCTTGCGGGAGAGAGCGTCTGCCATGATGTTGGTGTCCCCCGGGACATACTCTATTCGGAAGTCGAAGTCCGCAAAGAACTCCGCCCAACGTATCTGCCTCTGGTTCAGGAACTGTGCCGTGCGCCAGTGTTCCAGATTCTTGTGGTCCGTGCAAACCTGCACCGTGTGCTTGGCGCCGATCAGAAAGTGCCTCCACGCCTTGAACGCTGCATGAATGGCCAGCAACTCCCTGTCCCATATGGTGTAGTTCTGCTCGGACTTGCTGAGCTTCCTGGAGTAAAACGCTCCCGGCCGCCACACGCCCTGCTGGTCCTTCTGCAGCAGGACCGCCCCCACTGCTCTGTCCGAAGCGTCTGTCTCCACCCTCATCGGCATGCTGGGGTTGACATGAAGCAGCTGCTCTTCCGACGCGAAGAGACGCTTGAGGGCCTGAAAGGACTGCTCCGCCTGCTCTGTCCAGATGAACTTCTTCTTCTTGGAGCTAAGGGTGTCAGTGATGGCCGCCGTCTGCATCGCGAAGCCCTTGATAAACTTGCGATAGAAGTTCGCAAAGCCGACAAACCGTTGGACCTCCTTCCGGTTGCGTGGGCTCTTCCAATCCAACACTGCTCGAACCTTGGCGCTGTCCATGGCGAGCCCCTTGTCAGACAGCTTGTAGCCCAGAAAATCCACCTCCGGCACGTCAAATTGGCACTTCTCCAGCTTGGCGTAGAGCCTGTGTTGCTTTAGCCTGCCCAGCACTTCCTTGACGTGCTTGTCATGTTCTTGTTGCGACTCCGAAAAGATCAGGATGTCATCCAAGAAACAGACGCACGTCTTGTAGAGAAGTCCCGCCAACACGTGATGCATAAATGCTTGAAAAACGTGAGCGCCATTTTGCAGTCCAAAAGGCATAACTCTGTATTCGTAGGTACCCAGTGGCGTGAACATGGCTGTCTTCCACTCATCACCCTCCCGCATGCGAATGAGGTTGTACGCCCCCCGCAGGTCCAACTTGGTGAACACCTTTCCCTTCCGTACCTTCGCCAGGAGGTCGTCGATGCGGGGCATGGGGAAGTCCGACGGCTTGGTCACACTGTTCAAAATCCTGTAATCCACTACGAGTCTTTTTTGGGGTGTGTCTCGCTTCTTAACAAAGAATACAGGACTGCCCCCCGCTGCCTTAGACTCTCGGATGAAACCGCGCTCCAAATTATGATCGATGAAGTCTTTGAGTTCCTGCAGTTCGTCCTCAGACATGGAATACAGCTTCCCTTTAGGCAGCGCCGCCCCCGGCAGCAGGTCAATTTTGCAGTCATATGGTCTGTGAGGGGGTAGCCTGTCCGCCTCCTTCTCGCAGAAAACTTCCAGAAATTCAGGTTAAAGGTGTGCAGGTCGGAGCTAAACATTACAAATTAAGAGCGTTCGCAGATGACTTAGTATTGACTTTGCAAGAGCCAAACACTAGTACGAAAAAGGTATTAGAAATAATACAACAGTTTGGCCAGGTAGCTGGATTTAAGTTGAACAAGCTAAAAACCAAAGTTTTAGGGAAAAACCTAACAGATATGGAAAAGGAGAAATTTCAAGAGGAAACAGGTTTGACTGTGGTCAAAAAGGTCAAATATCTAGGGGTTTATCTAACATCCAAGAATCAGAATTTGTATAAGGATAACTATGAGAAATGTTGGTCAGAAATCAAAAAAGACTTAGAAATATGGTCAAATTTGAAACTGTCAATGTTAGGCCGAATTGCAGTAATTAAAATGAATGTATTGCCTAGAATGCTATTTTTGTTTCAGACCTTGCAGATTATTGACAAGATGGAATGTTTCAAGAGGTGGCATAAAGATATTTCGAAATTTGTCTGGCAGGGCAAAAAGCCCCGAATTAAATTTAAAATACTGACAGATGCTAAAGAAAGAGGGGGTTTTGCCCTGCCGGACCTAAAATTGTACTATGAGGCAGCAGCTTTTTGCTGGCTCAAAGAATGGATGCTCCTCGAGAATACAGACATTTTGGATCTGGAAGGTTTCAACAATGCTTTTGGTTGGCATGCATATCTTTGGTATGATAAAGTTAACAGTGCCTTCAAAAATCACATTGTTAGAAAAGCATTGTTTAATGTTTGGATAAGATATAAAGATCTATTGGAAAATAAAACCCCTAGATGGGTGTCACCAGTGGAGGCTAATGCTGTGAAAAAACTCAATATGGAGGTCGGATGGCCGAAGTATTGGGAAATTTTAGAACAGGATGGAGATAAGTTTAAATTACAAAGCCAGGAAAAATTGAAACATAAAGTGGAAAATTGGTTTCAATACCGTCAAATAATGGAATTTTTTAAACAGGACAGGAAAGTCGGCTTCCAGGTGGAAAAATCAAAATTAGAAACCGAATTGCTAGAACCTACCACTAAGAATTTATCTAGAATGTATAACTTGCTGCTGAAGTGGAATACAGAGGAGGAAACAGTCAAATCAGCCATGATTAAGTGGGCACAGGATGTTGGTCATAACATTATGTCAGACGACTGGGAATGGTTATGGAACACCGGTATCAAATTTACGGCATGTAATGCCTTAAAGGAAAACATTATGAAAATGGTATACAGGTGGTACATGACCCCAGTCAAGCTGGCAAAAATTTATCATTTGCCCGATAACAAATGTTGGAAATGCAAAGAGACTGAAGGTACCTTCTACCACCTTTGGTGGACATGCCCGAAGATTAAGGCTTTCTGGGAAATGATTTATAATGAAATGAAAAAGGTACTTAAATGTACTTTTCCTAAAAAACCAGAGGCCTTTCTCTTGGGCATTGTCGGCCAATTGGTGCCAAAGAAGGACAGAGCTTTTTTCATGTACGCTACAACAGCAGCAAGAATACTCATCGCAAAGTATTGGAAGACACAAGATCTACCCACTCTGGAAGAATGGCAGATGAAAGTGATGGACTATATGACATTGGCAGAGATGACAGGCAGAATCCGTGATCAAGGAAAAGAGACAGCGGAAGAAGAATGGAGAAAATTCAAAAGATATCTTAAGGACTATTATAAACTTAATGAATGTTAGAGTGTTTTGGTTTTTAGGAACAAAGGGATACAGTGACATAAGGTTAGAATACAGAGATGACTAAGATGATTAAGGTTGGAAAGTAACAATTGGGAGTTGCTATAAAATTATGGACATTGGGATGCAGAAAGGGGGGGTATGGGGAAGTCTTAGAAAAGAGGTTTATGAAAATATGTTATGAAATTATACGTGTATGTTTGTTTTCTTAAGTGTTTGTTTGTTTTTTAAAAAATTTCGTAAAACCAATAAAAATTTTATACAAAGAAAACTTCCAGAAATTCTGCGTACTTGTGGGGAATCGCTTGCAGCGTGCCTAGCAGCAGCTGTGACTCCTCTTCCTCTCCTTCCTGCCTGGGTACGATGCAGTGTTCAGCACAAAAGGAAGAGCCGAAGACCAGCTGCCTCTGGAACCAAGCCATCGTTGGGCTGTGCTTGTCCAGCCAACTCATGCCCAATACAATGGGCGTGTCAGACAGTTGAGTGACGTTGAAGCTGATGACTTCCCTGTGATTTCCAAGTCGCATCACCATTGGTGGCGTCTGCTTCACCACTTGCCCCCCTAGCAGCTCCCTGCCATCCACAGTGACAACCTGCAGGGGCAGTGTGGCCGGCAGCAACTGCACAGCGTGCCTGTCGACAAATTCCTGCCCTATAAAGTCCGCGTTGCTGCCGGAGTCGATGGTGATTGGCACGTCCATGGTGATTCCATTGGGCAGCTGGAGAGATGCTGTGAGCCTCACTACTGGTTTGGGCGGGAGGGGGTTCACTGGCTGTAAAATCTCTGGGGACTGCGTCACTAACACGTCTGGCTGGGCCCCAGTGCCTCTTCCTCCAGCCAGACATCGTCGTTTCCCTGCTGTGGTCCTCCCTGCTGCGTTGCTGCAGTCACCATTGCTGAGGCTGCAGTAAGCTTGTGGGGCCTCTGGGGACACTCTTTCGCCATATGCCCTGGCTGCTCACAGACGTAACACTTCCTGGTCCCTCTAGGAGGCTTCGCCTTCACTGCTGCCGGTGCTAGGGCTCTGGTTGCTGACTGAGCCCTTGCACCTCCAACCTCCATAGGTTCGGCTCCTCCTCCTGGCGGAGGCGTGGATTGCGTCCGTGCTGCTTCTCTGGGAAAGAAGGAGGGGCCCCCGGCTGGTTCGCGCCCTCCACGTCCTTCGTCCTTGCTCCACGGACGTCCTTCCAGCCTCACCCCCACAGCCAGTGCCCTCTGAACGACCTCCTGGGTGGTTCGGGGTCTCTCCCCCCTCGCTATCTCATCTTTAATCGAGTTGTGCAGTCCCTCCCAAAAGAGGTCTCTTACAGGAGCCGAATCTCTGTCCCATTCCAGGGCGCTGACCAAGGCGAAAAAGCGGGCATGATACTGTCTGACGCTGGCCCTCCCTTGTCTCAGCCCATGCACCTCCTTCCGTGCAAGATCAATGTCAATACTTGATAAGAAACACCCATCCATCGCTTTAATAAAGGCATCCGCATTCTGGAGCGCCGGATCGTTATCTCTCCATAAATTGCGCAACCATGCTTTCGCCTCCCCATGCAGATGGGACATGATGAACCCCACTCTCTCCTGTTCATCTCTAAAGTCTTTATGCAACAGTTGCAGTGCGCACAGTACGTCGGCTCTAAAGTTGGGATACTGTTGCAGGTTCCCATCGAAGTGAGAGAGCAGTCCGCCTGTCCGTCTCGCCAACCCAATTCCCTCCTGCCGGGGTGTTTGCTTTGCCAGTACGTCTAACCTGACCTGGAGATCCCTGCAGGCGGCAGCTGCCTCGTCCTCTCTCTTCCTGGATGCGAGAACCTCGGCGTTCAGTTGTGCCACTGCTTTTCTGAGGTCCTCTATCTGCTGCTCAGCCGTCATGTCTCCTGCCGTTCGTGAGCTCGCTAGTGGGCGCCTGTTTCTCTCCCCTCCTCGAGGCTGCAGATGCCCACAATGTTGTGACGGAGCCTACTGTCAGAGCTGCTTCAAGATCCTAGCTCACAGAGGATCACGCTAGCCAGCGGTCATTAAGTAAAAGTCTTTATTGAATTACAGTTTCCATTCTCACGCTGCTGTCTGCAACTCTACGTCTACTAGCTAGATCGGCGAGGCTCCGTCTGAGTCTCCGCCCCGTGCGCACCAACTTAATATCCTAGCCTTGCTCCACCTTTTCCTCCTGACTGTCCTCCTCTGGGTCCCTCTACCCCCCGGGGCTTCTTCCTTCCGGGATTCTTCTGACGCTGACCCGGACCCTTCTGCCTCCTTGCGCCGGGCTTTAGGACCTGGTTCCCTTTCGGGGCTGCTCACTGCGCCGCCTTCCTCTGCATTTGAACTTGGCGCGCGCGCCCAACCTTCCACTTTCCTCTTAACCGTTTCTTCGCTCCCCGATGGAGGTGTGGCCACTCCTGACTCCTGTCCTCCCTCCTGTGGTGAGCTGCCAGCGCTTCCCCCCTGGCTCCTTTCCTCTTCCCTGCTTCCTGGCGGTGACGCTGGTCCCGATTTCCAGCTGCTCCCCCCTGAGTCTCCTCTGGCTCTATCTTCCTGGGGTGCCTCTCTAGATTCCCCCCTTGCCCTGGCCACTGGTGCTCCTTTCTGTGAATCCTCTGATTCACTGGAAAGACTGGGAGATCTCGGGTCGTCGTCATCACTCATCCTTTCCTCTGTCTCCTCCCCTTCGCTCTCTGTTTCCTCCCTTGCCCGTGCCTCTGCACCTAAACCCCTGACAAACACGATTTTGAAATAAGCGAAATCCAAGATTCTTCTTTCTATGTAGATGGAAACCAAAACAACCTGTTTTGCGTTGTTTATGCTTATGACACTTTGCTTTGCAGCTTGTGGGTGAATGAACACCGAAAGAGCAATCCAAGCTTATTCGTTCTCTTTCTATTGAGATAAACATAACCACTTATGGTTGATTTGGGCTGATAACAAACATTTGGCTCTGTGATTTTTTGTTGAATGTTCATTCTAACCCCAAAAACAGCTATTTGAAATAAGCCCAATCAGAGCGTGTTCATCTTCTTTCTACGTAGATGGAACGCAAAACACCTTATTGCTTTGTTTGGGGGTGATTCTGGTGCTCACCCAAAAAACACCATATAAATTCCAACTATGATTCTATGATTCTATGAATTGAAATAAGCCCAATCGAAGCTTATTCGTCTTCTTTCTACGCATATGGTTCCGGAAATATGGCGTTTTGTTATTTTGGTCTCATTACATACACTTTGCGATTTCTGGGTAAAAGTGCATTAATACCAAAGAACACGACTGTCAGAGCTGCTCGAAGATCCTAGCTCACAGAGGATCACGCTAGCCAGCGATCATTAAGTAAAAGTCTTTATTGAATTACAGTTTCCATTTTCAAGCTGCTGCGTGCAACTCTACGTCTAGTAGCTAGATCGGCGAAGCTCCGTTTGATTCTCCGCCCCTTGTGCACCAACTTAATATCCTAGCCCTGCTCCACCTTTTCCGCCTGACTGTTCTCCTCTGGGTCCCTCTGCCCCCCGGGGTTTCTTCCTTCCGGGATTCTTCTGACGCTGACCCGGACCCTCCTGACTCCTTGCGCCGGGCTTTAGGACCTGGCTCCCTTTCCGGGCTGCTTACTGCGCCGCCTTCCTCTGCATTTGAACTTGGCGCGCGCGCCCAACCTTCCACTTTCCGCTTAACCATTTCTTCGCTCCCCGATGGAGGTGTGGCCACTCCTGACTCATGCCCTCCCTCCTGTGGTGAGCTGCCAGCGCTTGCCCCCTGGCTCCCTTCCTCCTCTCTGCTCCCTAGCGGTGACGCTGGTCCCGATTTCCAACTGCTCTCCTCTGAGTCCCCTCTGGCTCTATCTTCCTGGGGTGCCCCCCTAAACTCCCCCCTTGCCCTGGCCACTGGTGCTCCTTTCTGTGAATCCTCTGATTCACTGGAAAGACTCGGAGATCTCGGGTCGTCGTCATCACTCATCTTTTCTTCTGCCTCCTCCCCTTCGCTCTCTGTTTCCTCCCTTGCCCTTGCCTCTGCTCCTAAACCCCTGACATCCATCCCCCCCTCGAAGCCCCCCATTCCCCCCTCCCCTCCTTCCGGTGCTGGAACTGGGTGCTGCTGTTGCAAAGGGACGAATGTCGGATATCGCTCGCTTCCCGTGGCGGGCCTCCATCTGAAGGCTCCCGGGTCTTCCTCCCTGCTCCCGTCGACGACGGTCACCTCCGCTTCCATCTCTGTGCCGCCGTGCTCGAAACCAGGGTCGTCCCCGAAAACGTCCATGTCCGTCTCTCCCTCACTTCCTCCTGGCGGCGTTGCTCGTCCTGGGCATTCCAGCCACTTTCTGCGGAACTGCTCCTCTGGTCGATCGTCCCACCAATACGAGGGTTCTGATGCAGATCCCGAGGGTGACCCCTCCGGGGAACGTACGTCTTGTGTCGGTTCCTCGTCCGAGTCGAACCCCCGGAAAGTGCTGGCCGAAAGCGTGGGCGTGAAAAGCCAGTCGTCGAAAAAGTCTGCTGGCATTGGTCTATGTGGGAAGAGGGCGTGAAACTCGTCTTTGAGTAGAGGTTCGTCCAAAGCGTAGCCCGGCACCCAGCTGTTCGCACTGGCCGGGGTGCCCTCCTTGGCGAGAAAGTATTCTACCCCCTCCTCCCCCCATCTGGAGTCCAAAATCTCCGTGACTTCGTTGATGCGCTCCTTCTGTGCCACTCCCGCGTGCCCTGTTCTGTCTCTGACCGGACTCGGCGCCGTTCCGGGTTCTTGGAACCTGTGCGGTGCCTTGTAGGGAGTGAGCACCGATCTGTGGAACACCGGATGCATTCTGGAACCCTCCGGAAGTGCCAGTCTGAAAGCTACCGGGTTGACCTGCTCTTCGACTCGGTAGGGCCCCAGTTGTTTATGCCCTAGTTTCTTCTTGGCCAACGACCTGGCCGGCACTGCGTGGGCTGCTAACCAGACCCAGTCTCCCACGTGGAGCTCTTCGCCAACCCTTCTGTGCTTGTCCGCTTGTACCTTGTATGCGTGTTTGGCCAGCTCCAGGTGGCGCCTCAGCTGATCGTGGACTTCCTGCAGCTCCGACGCGAACGCATCTGCTGTCTGCGGCTCCCCTTCCCCCATTCTTTCCAGTCCCGGGAAGGTTCTGGGGTGCCTCCCATTGTTGGCGAAGAACGGCGTGACCCCCGTGGACACGTGCTTCGTGTTGTTGTAGGCGAACTCGGCAAGCGGCAGGTAATCCACCCACGTCGCAGGCTGTTGATTCGCATAACATCTCAGGTACTGCTGCATGATGGCATTGACCCGCTCCGCTTGCCCGTTGGTCTGCGGGTGTCTCGCCGACGCCAGGTTGATCTTGACGTTCAGGAAGCCCATCAGCTTCTGCCAGAAATTCGAGATGAACTGCCGCCCCCGGTCGGACAGAATAGACCGTGGCAGACCGTGAACCTTGAACACGTGGTCTATGAACAGTTTGGCGGTTTGCTCCGCCGTGGCCACCTTCGCACACGGAATGAAATGTGCCATCTTGGAAAACAGGTCCACCACCACCAGCACTGCCGTCTTGCCTCTCGAGCTGGGCAGATCTGTGACAAAGTCCAGAGCCACCCTCTCCCAAGGTTCGACCGGAGTTTGCAGCGGTTCCAACAGTCCGGCCGGCGGTCTGTGCACTGGCTTGGCCCTCTGGCAGGTGTCGCACCTCGCCACGTAGTCCGCAACCTCCCCTCTCATTCCAGGCCACCAGAAATCCCTGGCTACCAATTCCATCGTCTTCTCCTTGCCAAAGTGCCCGGCCGTGGGCGCGTCGTGCAGCTGCTGCAGCACCTTGGCGCGAAGGTCGTCTCCCGGCACGTAGATGGCCCCTTTACGGATGAGCAATCCATCTCGTAGCTGGAAACCGTCGGCCGCAGCCTTGCCCCTTTGCACCTCTGCCATCTTTGTTTGCGCGAAGGAGTCATCCTGCAACGCTCGTCGCACCGCCTCCAGGTCCACGGTGGCCGCGGCGCACGCCCACACTGTTGGTGCGAAGATGTGCATGGCGGCCGCTGGCGTTGCGTCCTCCAGATACTGTGGCTTACGGGAGAGGGCGTCCGCCATGATGTTAGTGTCCCCCGGGACATACTCTATGCGGAAGTCGAAGTTCGCAAAGAACTCAGCCCAACGTATCTGCCTCTGGTTTAGGAACTGTGCCGTGCGCCAGTGCTCCAGATTCTTGTGGTCCGTGCAAACCTGCACCGTGTGCTTGGCGCCGATCAGGAAGTGCCTCCACGCTTTGAACGCTGCATGAATGGCCAGCAACTCCCTGTCCCAGATGGTGTAGTTCTGCTCGGACTTGCTGAGCTTCCTGGAGTAAAACGCTCCCGGTCGCCACACCCCCTGCTGGTCCTTCTGCAGCAGGACCGCCCCCACGGCTCTGTCCGAGGCGTCTGTCTCCACCCTCATCGGCCTGCTGGGGTTGACATGAAGCAGCTGCTCTTCCGACGCGAAGAGACGCTTGAGCGCCTGAAAGGACTGCTCCGCCTGCTCTGTCCAAACGAACTTCTTTTTCTTGGAGCTAAGCGTGTCAGTGATGGCCGCTGTCTGCATAGCGAAGCCTTTGATAAACTTGCGATAGAAGTTCGCGAAGCCGACAAACCGTTGGACCTCCTTCCGGTTGCGTGGACTCTTCCAATCCAACACCGCTCGAACCTTGGCGCTGTCCATGGCGAGCCCCTTGTCAGACAGCTTGTAGCCACGCAACACAGCGAACAACAGCAGGGAAACGACGATGTCTGGCTGGAGACAGAGGCACTGGGGCCCAGCCAGACGCATCACTGAAGCAGTCCCCAGCAATCTTGCAACCCACGGACCCCCTCCCACCCAAACCAGTAGTGCAACTCACAGCATCTCTCCAGCTGCCCGATGGCGTCACTATCGAAGTGCCGCTTTCTGTGGATTCTGGAAGCAACGCAGACTTTATAGCACAGGATTTTGTGGAGCAGCACGCTATACAGCTATTACCGGCCACTCTGCCCCTGCAAGTCGTCACAGTGGATGGTAGAGAGTTGCTGGGGGCGCAGGTGGTGAAGCAAACGCCGCCAATGGTGATGCGCCTTGGCAACCACAGGGAAGTCATCAGTTTTAACGTCACCCGCCTGTCGGACACACCCATTGTGTTGGGCATGAGTTGGCTGGACAGGCACAGTCCGACACTGGCTTGGTACCAGCGACAGCTGATCTTCGGCTCCTCTTACTGCGCAGAACACTGCATCCTGCCCGAACAGGAGGGAGAGGAGGAGGAATCACAACTGCAGTTGGGAACGTTGCAAGCAGTCCCCCACAAATACGCAGACTTTCTGGAGGTCTTCTGCGAGAAGGAGGCAGACAAGTTACCACCGCACAGGCAATATGACTGCAAGATTGACCTCCTACCAGGGGCGACGCTACCGAAGGGGAGGCTGTATTCCATGTCGGAGGATGAACTACAGGAACTCAAACAGTTCATAGATCACAATTTGGAGCGCGGTTTCATCCGGGAGTCCAGGGCAGTAGGGGGCAGTCCTGTTTTCTTTGTGAAGAAGAAGGACACGCCCCAAAAAAGGCTGGTGGTGGATTTTCGCCTCTTGAACAAGATGACCAAGCCCTCTGATTTCCCCATGCCCAGGATTGACGACCTACTGGCGACGGTGCGCAAGGGACGCGTGTTTACCAAGTTGGACCTGCGAGGGGCGTACAATCTCATCCGCATGAGGGAGGGCGATGAGTGGAAGACAGCCATGTTCACGCCTCTGGGAACCTACGAGTACAGAGTGATGCCGTTTGGATTGCAAAACGGTTCTCACTGTTTTCAAGCTTTCATGCATCATGTGTTGGCGGGACTCCTCTACAAGAAGTGCGTCTGCTTTCTGGATGACATCCTGATATTCTCCGAGACGCAGCAAGCGCATGACCAGGATGTTCGGGAGGTGCTGGAGAGGTTGCAGCAGCATAGACTGTACGCCAAACTGGAGAGGTGCCAGTTCGACACGACGGAGGTGGATTTCTTGGGTTACAAGTTGTCGGACAAGGGGCTAGCCATGGACAGCGCCAAGGTTCGAGCGGTGTTGGATTGGAAGAGCCCGCGCAACCGGAAGGAGGTCCAGCGGTTTGTCGGCTTCGCCAACTTCTATCGCAAGTTTATCAAACGGTTCGCGATGCAGACGGCAGCTATTACGGACACGCTAAGCTCCAAGAAAAAGAAATTCATCTGGACGGAGCAGGCGGAGCAGTCCTTTCAGGCACTCAAGCGTCTCTTCGCGTCGGAAGAGCAACTGCTGCATATCGACCCCAGCAGACCGATGCGGGTAGAGACAGACGCGTCCGATAGAGCAGTGGGAGCTGTCCTGCTGCAGAGGGACCCACAGGGGGTCTGGAGGCCGGGAGCGTTCTACTCCAGAAAGCTCACCAAGTCGGAGCAGAACTACACCATCTGGGACAGGGAGTTGCTTGCCATTCATGCAGCCTTCAAGGCGTGGAGACACTTCCTGATCGGCGCCAAGCACACGGTGCAGGTCTGCACGGACCACAAGAATCTGGAGCACTGGCGCACGGCGAAGTTCCTGAACCAGAGGCAGATACGTTGGGCGGAGTTCTTTGCTGACTTCGATTTCCGAATAGAGTACGTCCCAGGCGACACCAACATCATGGCGGATGCACTGTCCCGAAAACCGCAATACCTCGAAGAGGCGACGCCAGCGGCAGCCATGCACATCTTCGCGCCAGCTGCGTGGGCGTGCGCTTCAGCCACAGTAGACCTGGATGCGGTGCGGCGGGCGTTGCAGGACGACTCATTCGCGCAGGCGAAGATGGCCGAGGTGCACAAGGGCACAGCGAAGAGCGACGAGTTCCAGATACGGGACGGCTTGCTCTTACATAAAGGGGCCATCTACGTGCCGGGAGATGAACTTCGCGCCAAGGTACTGCAGCAGTTGCACGACGCACCCACGGCCGGGCACTTTGGCACGGAAAAAACGGTGGAATTAGTCGCAAGGGACTTTTGGTGGCCCAGACTGAGAGGGGAAGTCGCGGACTACGTCGCGAGGTGCGACACCTGCCAGAGGGCCAAACCGGTGCACAAACCACCGGCGGGACTGCTGGAACCGCTGCAAACGCCGTTTGAACCGTGGGAGAGGGTGGCCCTGGACTTTGTCACGGATCTCCCCAGCTCGAGAGGCAAGACAGCTGTACTAGTGGTGGTGGACTTGTTCACCAAGATGGCACACTTCATACCGTGTGCGAAGGTGGCCACGGCAGAACAAACAGCCAAACTGTTCATAGATCACGTGTTCAAAGTGCACGGGCTGCCGCGGTCTATACTGTCCGACCGCGGTCGCCAGTTCATCTCGAATTTCTGGCAGAAGCTGATGGGCTTCCTGAACGTCAAGATCAACCTGACATCAGCGAGACACCCGCAGACCAACGGGCAAGCAGAGAGGGTCAATGCCATCATGCAGCAGTACCTGAGATGCTATGCCACTCAACAGCCTGCGATGTGGGTGGATTACCTGCCGCTCGCCGAGTTCGCCTACAACAACACGAAGCACGTGTCCACAGGGGTGACGCCGTTCTTCGCCAACAATGGGAGGAATCCCAGAACCTTCCCGGGACTGGACAGAGTGGGGGAAGGGGAACCGCAGACGGCGGACGCTTTCGCGTCTGAGTTGCAGGAGGTCCACGATCAACTCCGACGGCAGCTGGAGCTAGCGAAGCACGCTTACAAGGTGCAAGCGGACAAGCACAGGCGGGTTGGCGAAGAGATCCGAGTGGGAGACTGGGTCTGGTTGGCAGCCCACGCAGTGCCGACCAGATCGTTAGCCAAAAAGAAGTTGGGGCACAAGCAAGTCGAAGCGCAGATCAACCCAGTAGCTTTCAGGCTGGTGCTCCCGGAGGGTTCCAGGATGCATCCGGTGTTCCACAGGTCGGTGCTCACTCCCTACAGGACACCTCACAGGTTCCAGGAACCAGGAACAGCACCGAGTCCGTCTCAGGAGCGGACGGAGGCGGGAAGATTGCCACAGCAGGACCCCATCAACGAAGTCACGGAGATTTTGGACTCCAGATGGGGGGAAGACGGAGTGGAATACCTCCTAGCCAGAGAGGGCACCCGGGCCAGTGCTAATAGCTGGGTGCCAGACTACGCTTTGGAGGAACCCCTGCTCAAGGACGAGTTTCATGCCCTTTTCCCACACAGACCCATGCCAGCAGGCTTCTTCGACGACTGGCTGTTCACACCCACACTTTCCTCCAGCACGTTCCATGGCTTCGACTCGGACGGGGAGCCCGCACAGCGCACACGTTCCCCAGAGGGGTCACCGGAGGGTTCGGCGTCCGACACCTCGTATTGGTGGGACGATCGGCCAGAGGAGTAGTGGCGCCGGAGGTGGCTGGAGATGCCAGGTCAAGCGACCGACGCAGAGACTGACATGGACGTGTGCGGGGAGGATCTCGGTTTCGAGCACGGCGGCACCGAAATGGAGGCGGAGCAGCTCAACGTTGACGAACGCGAGGAGGAAGACTCGGAGATCTTCAGTTGGCGGCCAGCGACGAGGAGCGAACTGTATCCGGCATTCACTCCTGTGATGATGGAGCACCCAGCAACCACCCTTGAAAGCGGGGAGGGGGGAAGGGGGGGCTTCGAGGGGGGGATGGATGTCAGGGGTTCAGGAGCAGAGACGCAGAGAAGGGAGGAGACGGAGAGCGAGGGGGAGGAATACGAAGGAAAGATGAGTGGGGATGACGAACCGAGATCGCCGAGCTTATCCAGTGAGTCCGAAGATTCCCAGAAGGGAGCGCCAGCGGTCAGAGCAAGGGGGGAAAACAGGGGGACACCCCAGGAAGAAGGGTCCAGAGATGGATCAGAGAGCATCAGTTGGAGATCGGGACCCACGTACCCAGCCGGGAGCAGAGGGGAGGAAGGGGACCAGATATCGGGTTCCGGAGGCTTTCAGAAGGAGGGAGAGCATGAGTCAGGAGTAGTCACGCCCACCTCGGGGAGCGACGAAACGATCAAGAGGAAGGTGGAGAGTTGGGCGCGCGCGCCAAGTTCAAATGTAGCGGAAGCTGGCGCAGTAAGCAGCCCAGAGAGTGAGCCAGGTCCCAAAGCCCGCCGCAAGGAGGCGGAAGGGTCAGGGGGGTCCGCGTCAGAAGAGAGTAGGAAAGAAGAGACCCCGGGGGGCAGAAGGACCCAGAGACGGAAGGAAAGGCGCAGGAGGTGGAGCAAGGCTAGGATATTAAGCTGGTGTGCTAGAGGCGGAGACTCAGACGGGTCTTCGCCGGTCTGACCTAGAAGAAGTAGGGCTGCACATTGCAGTTTGGAAATGCAACCTGTAATCCAATAAAGACTCTTTTAACCTGAACGCTGGCTAGCGTGGTCCTATGTGAGCTGGGACTGAGTGGCAGCCCTGACAGGCGTGAACATGGCCGTCTTCCACTCATCTCTTTCCCGCATGCGAATGAGGTTGTACGCCCCTCGCAGGTCCAACTTGGTGAACACTTTTCCCTTCCGCACCTTCGCTAGGAGGTCGTCGATTCGGGGCATGGGGAAGTCCGATGGCTTGGTCCCACTGTTCAAAATGCGATAGTCCACGACCAGTCTTTTTTGGGGCGTGTCTCGCTTTTTAACAAAGAATACAGGACTGCCCCCCGCTGCCTTGGACTCTCGGATGAAACTGCGCTCCAAATTATGATCTATGAACTCCTTGAGTTCTTGCAGTTCGTCCTCTGACATGGAATACAGTTTCCCTTTAGGCAGCGCCGCCCCCGGCAGCAGGTCAATTTTGCAGTCATATGGTCTGTGAGGGGGTAGTCTGTCCGCCTCCTTTTCGCAGAAAACTTCCAAAAATTCTGCGTACTTGTGGGGAATCGCTTGCAGCGTGCCTAGCAGCAGCTGTGACTCCTCTTCCTCTCCGTCCTGCCGGGGCACGATGCAGTGTTCAGCACAAAAGGAAGAGCCGAAGATCAGCTGCCTCTGGTACCAAGCCAGCGTTGGGCTGTGCTTGTCCAGCCAACTCATTCCCAATACAATGGGCGTATCCGATAGTTGAGTGACATTGAAGCTGATGACTTCTCTGTGATTCCCAAGTCGCATCACCATCGGTGGCGTCTGCTTCACCACTTGCCCCCCTAGCAGCTCCCTGCCATCCACCGTGACAACCTGCAGGGGCAGTGTGGCCGGCAGCAACTGTATAGCGTGTTTGTCGACAAAGTCCTGCCCTATAAAGTCCGCGTTGCTGCCCAAGTCCACGGTGATTGGCACGTCCATGGTGATGCCATTGGGCAGCTGGAGAGATGCGGTGAGCCTCACTACTGGTTTGGGCGGGAGGGGGTTCACGGGCTGTAAAATCTCTGGGGACTGCGTCACTAACACGTCTGGCTGGGCCCCAGGGCCTCTTCCTCCAGCCAGACTGCGTCGTTTCCCTGCTGTGGTCCACCTTGCTGCGTCGCTGCAGTCACCATTGCTGAGGCTGCAGTGAGCTTGTGGGGCCTCTGGGGACACTCTTTCGCCATGTGCCCTGGCTCCTCACAGACGTAACACTTCCTGTTCCCTCTAGGAGGCTTCGCTTTCACTGCTGCCGGTGCTAGGGCTCTGGTTGCTGACTGAGCCCTTGCACCTCCCACCTCCATAGGTTCCGCTCCTCCTCCTGGTGGAGGCGTGGATTGCGCCCGCGCTGCGTCTCTGGGAAGGAAGGAGGGGCCCCTGGCTGGTTCGCGCCCTCCACGCCCTTCGTCCCTGCTCCACGGACGTTCTTCCAGCCGCACCCCCACTGCCAGTGCCCTCTGAACGACCTCCTGGGTGGTCCGGGGTCGCTCCCCCCTCGCGATCTCATCTTTAATCGAGCTGTGCAGCCCCTCCCAAAAGAGGTCTCTCACAGGGGCCGAATCTCTGTCCCATTCCAGGGCACTGACCAAAGCGAAAAAGCGGGCATGATATTGCCTTACGCTGGCCCTCCCTTGCCTTAGTCCATGCACCTCCTTCCGGGCAAGATCCACGTCAATGCTTGATAAAAAACACCCATCCATCGCTTTAATAAAGGCATCCGCATCTTGGAGCGCCGGATCCTTATCTCTCCATAGATTGCGCAGCCATGCTTTAGCATCCCCATGCAAATGGGACATGATGAATCCCACCTTCTCTTGCTCATCTCTAAAGTCTTTATTCAGCAGTTGCAGTGCGCACAGTACATCTGCTCTAAAGTTGGGATACTGTTGCAGGTTCCCATCGAAGTGAGAGACCAGACCGCCTGTACGTCTCGCCAACCCAATTCCCTCCTGTCTGGGTGTCTGCTTTGTAAGCACGTCTAACCTGACTTGGAGATCCCTGCAGGCGGCAGCTGCCTCCTCCTCTCTCTTCCGGGATGCGAGAGCCTCTGCATTCAGTTGTGACACTGCTCTTCTGAGTTCCTCTATCTGCTGCTCAGCCGTCATGTCGGCTGCCGTTCGTGAGCTCGCTGGTAGGCACCTGCTTCTCTCCCCTCCTCGAGGCTGTAGATGCCCACACTTGATCAGACGGAGCTTACTGTCAGAGCTGCTCGAAGATCCTAGCTCACAGAGGATCACGCTAGCCAGCGATCATTAAGTAAAAGTCTTTATTGAATTACAGTTTCCATTTTCAAGCTGCTGCGTGCAACTCTACGTCTAGTAGCTAGATCGGCGAAGCTCCGTCTGATTCTCCGCCCCTTGTGCACCAACTTAATATCCTAGCCCTGCTCCACCTTTTCCGCCTGACTGTTCTCCTCTGGGTCCCTCTGCCCCCCGGGGTTTCTTCCTTCCGGGATTCTTCTGACGCTGACCCGGACCCTCCTGACTCCTTGCGCCGGGCTTTAGGACCTGGCTCCCTTTCCGGGCTGCTTACTGCGCCGCCTTCCTCTGCATTTGAACTTGGCGCGCGCGCCCAACCTTCCACTTTCCGCTTAACCATTTCTTCGCTCCCCGATGGAGGTGTGGCCACTCCTGACTCATGCCCTCCCTCCTGTGGTGAGCTGCCAGCGCTTGCCCCCTGGCTCCCTTCCTCCTCTCTGCTCCCTAGCGGTGACGCTGGTCCCGATTTCCAACTGCTCTCCTCTGAGTCCCCTCTGGCTCTATCTTCCTGGGGTGCCCCCCTAAACTCCCCCCTTGCCCTGGCCACTGGTGCTCCTTTCTGTGAATCCTCTGATTCACTGGAAAGACTCGGAGATCTCGGGTCGTCGTCATCACTCATCTTTTCTTCTGCCTCCTCCCCTTCGCTCTCTGTTTCCTCCCTTGCCCTTGCCTCTGCTCCTAAACCCCTGACAACGACTTTGAAATAAGCGAAATCCAAGATTCTTATTTCTATGTAGATGGAACCGAATACAACCTGTTTTGCTTTCTTTAGGCTTATTACACTTTGCTTTGTTATTTGTGGGTGAATGAACACCGAAAGAGCAATCCAAGCTTATTCGTTCCCTTTCTATTGAGATGAATTTAAACACCTATATGGTTGATTTTGGCTGATAAAAAACATTTCACTCTGCGATTTTTGGTTGAATGTGCATTCTTTTTGCTTTGGTTGTGTGATTCTAGTGCAAACCCAAAAAACACCCTGTGAATTGAAATAAGCCTCGAAGCATATGCGTCTTCTTTCTCCGCATATGGAAGCGGAAATATGGTGTTTTGTCATTTTAGGCTCATTACACTCACTTGGCGATTTGTGGGTCAATGTACATTAGAACCAAAGAACACGACTTTGAAATAAGCGCAATCCAAGATTCTTCTTTCTATGTAGATGGTATCCAAAACAACCTGTTTTGCTTTGTTTATGCTTATGACACTTCGATTTGCAGTTTGTGGGTAAATGAATACCGAAATGCAATCCAAGCTTATTCGTCCTCTTTCGATTGAGATTAACTTAAACACCTATGGTTGATTTTGGCTGATAACAAACATTTCACTGCGATTTTTGGTTGAATGTGCATTCTTTTTGCTTTGGTTGTGTGATTCTAGTGCAAACCCCAAAAACACCATGCAAATTCAAATAAGCCCTCTCGAAGCTTATTCGTCTTCTGGAAGAAGTATATGGAAGAGGAATGGTGTTTCTTTATTTTGGTCGCATAACATTCACTTTGCCATTTTGGGGTAAATGTGCATTAACACCAAAAAACAATACTTTTTATTAAGCGAAATCCAAGATTCTTCTTTCTATGTAGACGGAACCCAAAACAACCTGTTTTGCGTTGATTATGCTTATGATACTTCGATTTTCTATTTGTGGGTGAATGAAAACCGAGTGCAATCCAAGCTTCTTCTCCCTCTTTCAATTGAGATGAACCAAAACACCCATGCTTGATTTGGGCTGATAACATACATTTCGCTCTGCGATTTTTGGTTGAATGTGCATTGTAACCCCAAAAACACTTATTTGAAATAAGCCCAATCAGAGCGTTTTCATCTTCTTCCTATGTAGATGGAATCCAGAAGACCTTTCTGCTTTGGTAGTGTGATTCTGGTGCAAACAGAAGGGGAGGGAAACGGGCGGAAGAGCCTGTGCTGCCGCCATCTTGGGCGAGGGCAGGGGGTACCCGGAAGGAGGTGCCACCGGAGGAGAGGCAAGAGGACAGGATGGGGAGGGAAACGGGCGGAAGAGCCTGTGCTGCCGCCATCTTGGGCGAGGGCAGTGGTACCCGGAAGGAGGTGCCACCGGAGGAGAGGCAAGAGGACAGGAAGGGGAGGGAAACGGGCGGAAGAGCCTGTGCTGCCGCCATCTTGGGCGAGGGCAGGCGTACCGGAAGGAGGTGCCACCGGAGGAGAGGCAAGCCGACAGGAAGGGGAGGGAAACGGGCGGAAGAGCCTGTGCTGCCGCCATCTTGGGCGAGGGCAGGGGTACCGGAAGGAGGTGCCACCGGAGGAGAGGCAAGCTGACAGGAAGGGGAGGGAAACGGGTGGAAGAGGCGCTGCGACCTTGGGCCAGCAGAGACGTGCCGAGCCAGGCTGGCCCTCTCTCTTTCTCCCGCCCACTCTCTCTCGACCCCGCTCTCCCCAGGGGGCAGCCCTGCCCCCCGCCCCGCCCTCACCTGCCTTTCTCCCCCAGTGGCCTTCCTCTCGTGCCCCTTGGCGGAGGGATGGGGCGGGTGGGCCGCGGAAGTTTATATACAAGAATATACATACCTAGATATAGGTGTCCGTTTGTAAATAAATAAAAATAAAACGGATATATGTATATGTGTGTGTATATATGCAGTGCTTCTTATCTAAAAAAAATGATTGGGGGTACTCTCATTTTGACTCAAGAAAATCGCCGTTTTTTAGTTCAAACCGGGAAAAATAAATACAGTAAATGGAGAAAAGTACATTCACAAAATGTTTTATGCATTCCTCTGTGCCCCCCCCCCCCAGAAAAAAGCACTGTATATGTTCTGCCAAGGGCAGGGTTATTTCTGGATCTGGAGCCAATAAGCACACCAGTGGATGAAGAATAAGCAATGCTTTATTTGCATAAGGTTTTTTTTTTGTTTTTTTTATATAATAAATTTTATTGATTTTCCATGCAATTATACATTTTTATCCAAAATACAACAAATTATCTCCTTTTTTGAACTTCCTTCAGCGTCTCTGATAATCATCCATATTTATAACTTTAATTACACATTCCCTTCTTTCGTATTGCCATTATACCTCCCTTCCCCCACTATTTCATATTAACAATATTTCTCTATTTTTACAGTGCCTCTTGAAATCCCACTAGAGTTGTGTTCACGCCGCATACGTTTTTCAGATAGGAACTTTCAGTAGGAACTTTCCCCAGTCTTCGATGTACTTTTGGTCTTTGGTGTATCTGATTTTCCCATTTAATTTGTCCAATTCCGCATAATCTGTCAATTTCAGTCTCCATTCTTTTATCGTCGGTATTTCCTCTTGCTTCCATTTCTGGGCCAACAAGATTCTGGCTGCCGTTGCTGCATATTGAAAGAGTTTACAGTCTTTTCTTCTTATGTCCTTTCCTAAGATCTCTAAAAGAAAAGAAAAGCCTCCGGTTTTTTTGCAAAAGTCAGTGGCGTAGCGTCAGCACCCGGGGCAAGGCAAGTAATTTGCGCCCCCTAACCCGTGGATTTGCGCCCCCTAACCCGTGGATTTGCGCCCCCTAACCCTAACCCCCAGATGTTGCGGCCGGTGCGGCCGGCCCCCCCTGCACCCCCCACGCTACGCCACTGGCAAAAGTGTATCTTAACAGTTTTTTCATTTTATTGTATATCATTTCCCAAAAGCTTTTCACTTTCTTATTCCCACCACACATGAAAGAACGTCCCTTCTTTTTCTTTACATTTCCAACATTTGTTACACGTCTTATACATCTTTGCTAACTTTACAGGTGTGATGTACCATCTGTAAAACATTTTCATAACATTTTCTTTCAGTGCCGTGCATGCAGTAAATTTTATATTCTCTTTCCACAATTTTTCCCATTCATCAAATTGAATATTATACCCAAAATCTTTGGCCCACTGTATCATTACCGATTTAACCTCTTCATCTTTCGTATGCCATTCCAACAATATCTTATACATTTTTGACCGAGTTTTATATTAATTGTTTATTATGTCTATTTGAAATTTAGATTCTTTTTCTACATAACCCCTTTCTTTTAAGTCTTTTTTAAACATTTCATTTACTTGAAAGTAATGCAACCAATCATATACATAATCTTTAACTTGTTCAAATGGTTTCAATTTCCATTTTCATCCTTCTTTAATTACCAATTCACCATATGTACTCCAATTACCTCTCATATTAATTTTCTTAACACTCATTACCTCCAGCGGAGATAGCCAATAAGGGACTTTTGGCTCCAATATATTTTTGTATCTATCCCATACTTCTATTAAAGAACTCCTGAAAATGTGGTTTCCCGCTCAGGCTTGTGCGATTTTGAATATGACACCTGAAGCTGGAGGATGCCCCACGGCGATTGGTGGAGCTGGGATTGGGCTGAGGTGGGTGATGAAGGTGGGGCTCACACAAGGCACCCCTAAGTGTCCGGGTCAGGAGGGATGACCATTGAGTGCCTCCAGCTCACAACCCTGTGTGGTGGGCTGAGGGGATGGGAATGAATCATCCCAATAACAATTTACACCCGGCTGGGTGTGAACGGAGCTGATTCAGCCCTCTCTTTCTCTCCCGATAAGTATTTTCTATTTTCTAGGGTGCTAGTTTCCGTCCAGGTGGGCGCCGTGCCACCCGCCTCGCAAGCGAGACTCTTCCGCTACCACTACCAGCTTTCCAGGGAGAAAGTGGCAAGTCAGGGTTTGCTTGGGCCAATGGAACTCCCTGCCAAAGGAAGAGCCTCCGGCACTTGAATCCACTGCCCACCTGACTCTTCTTTTCATCTCTCAGCTGGCACCGAGTTCTGGTTGGGCCTGGCAAGAGGAGAAGCTTCTGGTCGACAGCGGTGGCAAGTTTCAGGCAAGCCTTCTCAGAAAGTTTGGGGCTGTGGGACTGCCTGCCACTGGAGTTGCTATAATAATGAATTTTCCTTATGTTATTCCTGTTAAACTCCTTTTAAAGGTGACAGTGTTTGTCCACTTTTGGGACTGCCTGCCACTGGATGCCCTATAAAGATATGGGGCTTTTCAGCATGAAAAAGAAATCCCAATGACCCCTTTGGGACTCACTGCTACAGTGCCGGGGGGGCTTTGGAACTCCCTGCCACTTTGAAATGCCTCTCTGGGCGAGGCGTTCAGCAGGTGGTGGGTTCGAATTCCTCCCTGGCAGGAATGCAGACTTAAAGCTGCTAGTCTGAACCCGTGTCTTGCGGTGGACAACATAGCGTACGCAGCCGGAGGTGGGTGCGAGGAGCAGTGCCAGGGGAGCAGCAAGGAAGGTGAAGAAGCCCAGCAATTGGTGGATCCAGGGTTTGAGAGACAGTATTTTTGCACGGCTTCTTTCCGGCCAGAGCAAAGAAAAGTGACCATGAGAGTAGAGATAATTTATTAAATTTATCTGCTTTATCTGGTTCAATAATTATAATAATTATAATTATTATTTAATTATATATTCTAATTTTAATAATTACAATTACAATAAGAAAAGTAATCAAAATTACAATAAGAAAAATTGCAATCATTATTATAATTATAATCACGATAGCAATTTTTCTTTCTAAACACACAGACACAGGTAGAAGCCCAGAATGGTAGAGCTAGAAGGGACCCTGGTGGTCATCCAGTCCAATCCCCTGCAATGCATAGACACACAGGCACATACTTTCTGCCCCCAGGGAGCAGAGGCCCCACCCTGCCTTGGGGGGTGCCGTCACTTTGCATTTGTAGGACCGGGTCTGGATTGCGGAGCTGCCCGTTGGTGGACTAACAGGCTCGCCCCTGTCAGGGGTTTAGGAGCAGAGGCACGGGCAAGGGAGGAAACAGAGAGCGAAGGGGAGGAGGCAGAAGAAAAGATGAGTGATGACGACGACCCGAGATCTCCTAGTCTTTCTAGTGAATCAGAGGATTCACAGAAAGGAGCACCAGTGGCCAGGGCAAGGGGGGCACCCCAGGAAGATAGAGCCAGAGGGGACTCAGGGGGGAGCAGCTGGAAATCGGGACCAGCGTCACCGCCAGGAAGCAGGGAAGAGGAAGGGAGCCAGGGGGGAAGCGCTGGCAGCTCACCACAGGAGGGAGGGCATGAGTCAGGAGTGGCCACACCTCCATCGGGGAGCGAAGAAACGGTTAAGAGGAAAGTGGAAGGTTGGGCGCGCGCGCCAAGTTCAAATGCAGAGGAAGGCGGCGCAGTAAGCAGCCCCGAAAGGGAACCAGGTCCTAAAGCCCGGCGCAAGGAGGCAGGAGGGTCCGGGTCAGCGTCAGAAGAATCCCGGAAGGAAGAAGCCCCGGGGGGTAGAGGGACCCAGAGGAGGACAGTCAGGCGGAAAAGGTGGAGCAAGGCTAGGATATTAAGTTGGTGCACACGGGGCGGAGACTCAGACGGAGCTTCGCCGATCTAGCTACTAGACGTAGAGTTTGCGCGCAGCAGCGTGAGAATGGAAACTGTAATTCAATAAAGACTTTTACTTAATGATCGCTGGCTAGCGTGATCCTCTGTGAGCTAGGATCTTCAAGCAGCTCTGACAGTAAGCTCCGTCTCCCCATTGTGGGCATCTACAGCCTCGAGGAGGGGAGAGAAACAGGTGCCTACTAGCGAGCTCACGAACGGCAGACGACATGACGGCTGAGCAGCAGATAGAGGACCTCAGAAAAGCAGTGGCACAACTGAACGCCGAGGTTCTCGCATCCAGGAAGAGAGAGGAGGAGGCAGCTGCCGCCTGCAGGGATCTCCAGGTCAGGTTAGACGTGCTGACAAAGCAGACACCCCGGCAGGAGGGAATTGGGTTGGCGAGACGGACAGGCGGGCTGGTCTCTCACTTCGATGGGAACCTGCAACAGTATCCCAACTTTAGAGCCGACGTACTGTGCGCACTGCAACTGCTGCATAAAGACTTTAGAGATGAACAAGAGAGAGTGGGGTTCATCATGTCCCATCTGCATGGGGATGCGAAAGCATGGCTACGCAATTTATGGAGAGATAATGATCCGGCGCTCCAGAATGCGGATGCCTTTATTAAAGCGATGGATGGGTGCTTTTTATCAAGTATTGACGTGGATCTTGCACGGAAGGAGGTGCATGGGCTGAGACAAGGGAGGGCCAGCGTCAGGCAGTATCATGCCCGCTTTTTCGCCTTGGTCAGTGCCCTGGAATGGGACAGAGATTCGGCTCCTGTAAGAGACCTCTTTTGGGAGGGGCTGCACAACTCGATTAAAGATGAGATCGCGAGGGAGGAGAGACCCCGAACCACCCAGGAGGTCGTTCAGAGGGCACTGGCAGTGGGGGTGAGGCTGGAAGGACGTCCGTGGAGCAAGGACGAAGGGCGTGGAGGGCGCGAACCAGCCGGGGGCCCCTCCTTCCTTCCCAGAGAAGCAGCGCGGGCGCAATCCACGCCTCCGCCAGGAGGAGGAGCCGAACCTATGGAGGTTGGAGGTGCAAGGGCTCAGTCAGCAACCAGAGCCCTAGCACCGGCAGCAGTGAAAGCGAAGCCTCCTAGAGGGAACAGGAAGTGTTACGTCTGTGAGGAACCAGGGCATATGGCAAAAGAGTGTCCCCAGAGGCCCCACAAGCTCACTGCAGCCTCAGCAATGGTGACTGCAGCAACGCAGCAAGGAGGACCACAGCAGGGAAACGACGCAGTCTGGCTGGAGGAAGAGGCACTGGGGCCCAGCCAGACGTGTTAGTGACGCAGTCCCCAGAGATTTTACAGCCCGTGAACCCCCTCCCGCCCAAACCAGTAGTGAGGCTCACAGCATCTCTCCAGCTGCCCAATGGAATCACCATAGACGTGCCAATCACCATTGACTCAGGCAGCAATGCGGACTTTATAGGGCAGGACTTTGTCGACAGGCACGCTGTGCAGTTGCTGCCGGCCACACTGCCCCTGCAGGTTGTCACGGTGGATGGCAGGGAGCTGCTCGGGGGGCAAGTGGTGAAGCAGACGCCACCAATGGTGATGCGACTTGGGAATCACAGAGAAATCATCAGCTTCAACGTCACTCAACTATCTGACACGCCCGTTGTATTGGGCATGAGTTGGCTGGACAAGCACAGCCCAACGATGGCTTGGTACCAGAGGCAGCTGACCTTCGGCTCTTCCTTTTGTGCTGAACACTGCATCGTGCCCAGGCAGGAAGGAGAGGAAGAGGAGTCACAGCTGCTGCTAGGCACGCTGCAAGCGATTCCCCACAAGTACGCTGAATTTTTGGAAGTTTTCTGCGAGAAGGAGGCAGACAGGCTACCCCCTCACAGACCATATGACTGCAAAATTGACCTGCTGCCGGGGGCGGCGCTGCCTAAAGGGAGACTGTATTCCATGTCAGAGGACGAACTGCAAGAACTCAAGGAGTTCATTGATCATAATTTGCAGCGCGGCTTCATCCGGGAGTCCAAGGCAGTGGGGGGCAGTCCCGTATTCTTTGTTAAGAAGCGGGACACGCCCCAAAAGAGACTCGTAGTGGATTACAGGATTTTGAACAGTGTGACTAGGCCATCGGACTTCCCCATGCCCCGAATTGACGACCTCCTCGCAAAGGTACGGAAGGGCAGAGTGTTCACCAAGTTGGACCTGCGGGGGGCGTACAACCTCATTCGCATGCGGGAGGGTGATGAGTGGAAGACAGCCATGTTCACGCCACTGGGGACCTACGAATATAGAGTTATGCCTTTTGGATTGCAAAATGGCTCCCACGTTTTTCAAGCATTTATGCATCACGTGTTGGCGGGACTTCTCTACAAGACGTGCGTCTGTTTCTTAGATGACATCCTGATCTTTTCGGAGTCGCAGCAGGAGCATGACAAACACGTCAAGGAAGTGCTGAGCAGGCTAAAGCAACATAGGCTCTACGCCAAGCTGGAGAAGTGCCAATTTGACGTGCCGGAGGTGGATTTTCTGGGCTACAAGCTGTCTGACAAGGGGCTCGCCATGGACAGCGCCAAGGTTCGAGCGGTGTTGGATTGGAAGAGCCCGCGCAACCGGAAGGAGGTCCAACGGTTTGTCGGCTTTGCGAACTTCTATCGCAAGTTTATCAAGGGCTTCGCGATGCAGACGGCGGCCATCACTGACACGCTTAGCTCCAAGAAAAAGAAGTTCATTTGGACAGAGCAGGCGGAGCAGTCCTTTCAGGCACTCAAGCGTCTCTTCGCGTCGGAAGAGCAGCTGCTTCATGTCAACCCCAGCAAGCCGATGAGGGTGGAGACAGACGCTTCGGACAGAGCCGTGGGGGCGGTCCTGCTGCAGAAAGACCCGCAGGGGGTGTGGCGACCGGGAGCGTTTTACTCCAGGAAGCTCAGCAAGTCCGAGCAGAACTACACCATCTGGGACAGGGAGTTGCTGGCCATTCACGCAGCGTTCAAGGCGTGGAGGCACTTTCTGATCGGCGCCAAGCACACGGTGCAGGTTTGCACGGACCACAAGAATCTAGAGCACTGGCGCACGGCACAGTTCCTGAACCAGAGGCAGATACGTTGGGCTGAGTTCTTTGCGAACTTCGACTTCCGAATAGAGTATGTCCCGGGGGACACCAACATCATGGCAGACGCTCTCTCCCGTAAGCCACAGTATCTGGAGGACGCAACGCCAGCGGCAGCCATGCACATCTTCGCACCGACAGTGTGGGCGTGCGCCGCGGCGACCGTGGACCTAGAGGCGGTGCGACGAGCGTTGCAGGGGGACTCCTTCGCACAAGCAAAGATGGCAGAGGTGCAAAGGGGCAAGGCAGCGGCCGACGGTTTCCAGCTAAGAGATGGATTGCTCATCCGTAAAGGGGCCATCTACGTGCCGGGAGACGAACTTCGAGCCAAGGTGCTGCAGCAGCTGCACGACGCGCCCACGGCCGGGCACTTTGGCAAGGAGAAGACGGTGGAATTAGTAGCCAGGGATTTCTGGTGGCCTGGAATGAGAGGGGAGGTCGCAGACTACGTGGCGAGGTGTGACACCTGCCAGAGGGCCAAACCAGTGCACAAACCGCCGGCCGGACTGTTGGAACCGCTGCAAACTCCGGTCGAACCTTGGGAAAGGGTGGCCCTGGACTTTGTCACGGATCTGCCCAGCTCAAGGGGCAAGACGGCAGTGCTGGTGGTGGTGGACCTGTTTTCCAAGATGGCGCATTTCATTCCGTGTGCTAAGGTGGCCACGGCGGAGCAAACCGCCAAACTGTTCATAGACCACGTGTTCAAGGTTCACGGTCTGCCACGGTCTATTCTGTCCGACCGGGGGCGGCAGTTCATCTCGAATTTCTGGCAGAAGCTGATGGGCTTCCTGAACGTCAAGATCAACCTGGCGTCGGCGAGACACCCGCAGACCAACGGGCAAGCGGAGCGGGTCAATGCCATCATGCAGCAGTACCTGAGATGTTATGCAAATCAACAGCCTGCGACGTGGGTGGATTACCTGCCGCTTGCCGAGTTCGCCTACAACAACACGAAGCACGTGTCCACGGGGGTCACGCCGTTCTTCGCCAACAACGGGAGGCACCCCAGAACCTTCCCGGGACTGGAAAGAATGGGGGAGGGGGAGCCGCAGACAGCAGATGCGTTCGCGTCGGAGCTGCAGGAAGTCCACGATCAGCTGAGGCGCCACCTGGAGCTGGCCAAGCACGCATACAAGGTACAAGCAGACAAGCACAGAAGGGTTGGAGAAGAGCTCCACGTGGGAGACTGGGTTTGGTTAGCAGCCCACGCAGTGCCGGCCAGGTCGTTGGCCAAGAAGAAACTAGGGCATAAACAACTGGGGCCCTACCAAGTCGAAGAGCAGGTCAACCCGGTAGCTTTCAGACTGGCACTTCCGGAGGGTTCCAGAATGCATCCGGTATTCCACAGATCGGTGCTCACTCCCTACAAGGCACCGCACAGGTTCCAGGAACCCGGAACGGCGCCGAGTCCGGCCAGAGACAGAACAGGGCACGCGGGAGTGGCACAGAAGGAGCGCATCAACGAAGTCACGGAGATTTTGGACTCCAGATGGGGGGAAGAGGGGGTAGAATACTTTCTCGCCAAGGAGGGCACCCCGGCCAGTGCGAACAGCTGGGTGCCGGGCTACGCCTTAGACGAACCTCTGCTCAAAGACGAGTTTCATGCCCTCTTCCCACATAGACCTATGCCAGCAGACTTTTTCGACGACTGGCTTTTCACGCCCACGCTTTCGGCCAGCACGTTCCGGGGGTTCGACTCGGACGAGGAACCGACACGAGACGTCCGTTCCCCGGAGGGGTCACCCTCGGGATCCGCCTCAGAACCCTCGTATTGGTGGGACGATAGGCCAGAGGAGCAGTTCCGCAGAAAGTGGCTGGAATGCTCAGGACGAGCAACGCCGCCAGGAGGAAGTGAGGGAGAGACGGACATGGACATTTTCGGGGACGACCCGGGTTTCGAGCACGGCGGCACAGAGATGGAAGCGGAGGTGACCGTCGTCGACGAGAGCAGGGAGGAAGACCCGGGAGAGTTCAGATGGAGGCCCGCCACGGGAAGCGACCGATATCCGACGTTCGTCCCTTTGCAACAGCAGCCCCCAGCTCCAGCACCGGAAGGAGGGGAGGGGGGAATGGGGGGCTTCGAGGGGGGGATGGATGTCAGGGGTTTAGGAGCAGAGGCACGGGCAAGGGAGGAAACAGAGAGCGAAGGGGAGGAGGCAGAAGAAAAGATGAGTGATGACGACGACCCGAGATCTCCTAGTCTTTCTAGTGAATCAGAGGATTCACAGAAAGGAGCACCAGTGGCCAGGGCAAGGGGGGCACCCCAGGAAGATAGAGCCAGAGGGGACTCAGGGGGGAGCAGCTGGAAATCGGGACCAGCGTCACCGCCAGGAAGCAGGGAAGAGGAAGGGAGCCAGGGGGGAAGCGCTGGCAGCTCACCACAGGAGGGAGGGCATGAGTCAGGAGTGGCCACACCTCCATCGGGGAGCGAAGAAACGGTTAAGAGGAAAGTGGAAGGTTGGGCGCGCGCGCCAAGTTCAAATGCAGAGGAAGGCGGCGCAGTAAGCAGCCCCGAAAGGGAACCAGGTCCTAAAGCCCGGCGCAAGGAGGCAGGAGGGTCCGGGTCAGCGTCAGAAGAATCCCGGAAGGAAGAAGCCCCGGGGGGTAGAGGGACCCAGAGGAGGACAGTCAGGCGGAAAAGGTGGAGCAAGGCTAGGATATTAAGTTGGTGCACACGGGGCGGAGACTCAGACGGAGCTTCGCCGATCTAGCTACTAGACGTAGAGTTTGCGCGCAGCAGCGTGAGAATGGAAACTGTAATTCAATAAAGACTTTTACTTAATGATCGCTGGCTAGCGTGATCCTCTGTGAGCTAGGATCTTCAAGCAGCTCTGACAGCCCCCTTCTCCCAAGAAGCCTGCCCAGAAAAGAGAAGTCTGCCTCAGAGATAGTAGTCTGCCCAGAGACAGCCTGTTGGTTGGTTAACAGTAAAGGTAAGGTAAAGTATAATAAGCCTAAAGAAAGCAAAACAGGTTGTTTTGGGTTCCGTCTACATAGAAAGAAGAATCTTGGATTTTGCTTATTAAAAAGTCGTGTTCTTTGGTGTTAATGCACATTTACCCAAAAATCGCAAAGTGAATGTAATGCGACCAAAATAAAGAAACACCATATTTCCTCTTCCATATGCTTCTTCCAGAAGACGAATAAGCTTCGAGAGGGCTTATTTGAATTTGCATGGTGTTTTTTGGGTTTGCACTAGAATCACACAACCAAAGCAAAAAGAATGCACATTCAACCAAAAATCGCAGTGAAATGTTTGTTATCAGCCAAAATCAAACATAGGTTGTTTAACTTAATCTCAATCGAAAGAGGACGAATAAGCTTGGATTGCATTTCGGTATTCATTTACCCACAAACTGCAAATCGAAGTGTCATAAGCATAAACAAAGCAAAACAGGTTGTTTTGGATACCATCTACATAGAAAGAAGAATCTTGGATTGCGCTTATTTCAAAGTCATGTTCTTTGGTTCTAATGTACATTGACCCACAAATCGCCAAGTGAGTGTAATGAGCCTAAAATGACAAAACACCATATTTCCGCTTCTTTCTCCGCATATGGAAGACGCATAAGCTTCGACACATAAGCTTCGAGGCTTATTTCAATTCACAGGGTGTTTTTTGGGTTTGCACTAGAATCACACAACCAAAGCAAAAAGAATACACATTCAACCAAAAATCGCAGAGTGAAATGTTTTTTATCAGCCAAAATCAACCATAGGTGTTTAAGTTCATCTCAATAGAAAGAACGAATAAGCTTGGATTGCTCTTTCGGTGTTCATTTACCCACAAATAACAAAGCAAAGTGTCATAAGCCTAAAGAAAGCAAAACAGGTATTCGGTTCCATCTACATAGAAATAAGAATCTTGGATTTCGCTTATTTCAAAGTCGTGTTCTTTGGTATTAATGCACTTTTACCCAGAAATCGCAAAGTGTATGTAATGAGACCAAAATAACAAAACGCCATATTTCCGCATCCATATGCGTAGAAAGAAGAGGAATAAGTTTCGATTGGGCTTATTTCAATTCATAGAATCATAGTTGGAATTTACATGGTGTTTTTTGGGTGAGCACCAGAATCACCCCCAAACAAAGCAATAAGGTGTTTTGCGTTCCATCTACGTAGAAAGAAGATGAAAACGCTCTGATTGGGTTTATTTCAAATAGCTGTTTTTGGGGTTAGAATGCACATTCAACCAAAAATCACAGAGCGAAATGTTATCAGCCCAAATCAAGCATAGGTGTTTTAGTTAATAGAAAGAGGACAAATAAGCTTGGATTGCTCTTTCGGTGTTCATTCTCCCACCAACGGGCAGCTCCGCAATCCAGACCCGGTCCTACAAATGCAAAGTGACGGCACCCCGCAAGGCAGGCTGGGGGCTCTGCTCCCTGAGGGCAGAAAGAATCCATTAGTATGTCCTTTGTGTGCATTGCAGGGGATTGGACTGGATGACCACCAGGGTCCCTTCTAGCTCTACCATTCTGGGCTTCTACCTGTGTCTGTGTGTTTAGAAAGAAAAATTGCTATCCTGATTATAATTATAATAATGATTGCAATTTTTCTTATTGTAATTTTGATTACTTTTCTTATTGTAATTGTAATTATTAAAATTAGAATATATAATTGTCAGAGCCGCTTCCAGGTCCCAGCTCACAGAGGACCACGCTAGCTGGCAGTACTGTACAAAAGTCTTTATTAAGTTACAGTTTCAATATCCAAGCCGCAGCGCGCAGCTCTACGTCTTAGAAGCTAGACCGGCGAAGCTCCGTCTGAGTCTCCACCTCCTGTACACCAACTTAATACTCTAGCCTTGCTCCACCTCTTCCGTCTTTCCTTCCTCCTCTGGGTCCCTCTACCCCCCGTGGCCTCTTCCTTCCTGGACTCTTCTGACGCTGACCCCCCGGACTCTTCTCCCTCCTTGCAGCGGGCTTTAGGACCTGGCTCCCTATCCGGGCTGCTTACTGTGCCGCCTTCCTGTGTATTTGAACTTGGTGCGCACGCCCAGCCTTCAACCTTCCTCTTGACCGTTTCCTCGCTCCCCGATGGAGGTGTGGCCAATCCTGACTCATGCCCTCCCGCTTGCGGCGAGCCGCCAGATCCCGATACCTGGGACCCCTCCCCCCTACTGCGCTCTGGTGGGGAAGCTGGTCCCGATTTCCAACTGCTGCTCTCTGAGTCCCCTCTGGTCCCTTCTTCCTGGGGTGTCCCCCTAGGCGCCCCCCTTGCTCTGACCACTGGCGCCCCTTTCTGTGAATCTTCCGATTCACTGGAAAGACTCAGAGATCTGGGGCCGCTGTCATCGCTCATATTTCCTTCGGATTCCTCCCCCTCGCTCTCTGTTTCCTCCCTTTCCTGTGCCTCTGCTCCTGAACCCCTGACATCCATCCCCCCTCGAAGCCCCCCTTTCCCCCCTCCCCTCCTTCAGGTGTGGGTGCTGGGTGCTCCGTTGTTATGGGGGTGAGTGCCGGATACAGTTCGTTTCCCGTGGCGTACATCCAACTGGATAAGTCCTGCTCTTCCTCCTTGCCCTCGCCGACGTCGATCTCCTCTGCTTCCATCTCTGTGCCGCCGTGCTCGAACCCAAGGTCCTCCCTGAACACGTCCATGTCCGTCTCTCCCTCGGTCTCTTCTGGGTACGTTGCTCGCCCGGGACCCTCCAGCCATTTCCTGCGCCACTGCTCCTCTGGTCGATCATCCCACCAATACGAGGGTTCTGAGGCAGATCCCGAGGGTGACCCCTCCGGGGAACGTGTGTCCAGTGCCGGTTCCTCGTCCGAGTCGAACCCCTGGAACGTGCTGGCTGAAAGCGTGGGTGTGAAAAGCCAGTCGTCGAAAAACTCGGCTGGCATGGGCCTGTGTGGGAAGAGGGCATGAAACTCGTCTTTGTGCAGAGGTTCCTCCAAAGCGTAGCCCGGCACCCAGCTGTTGGCACTGGCTGAGGTGCCCTCTCTGGCGAGAAGGTATTCTACTCCCTCTTCCCCCCATCTTGAGTCTAAAATCTCTGTGACCTCGTTGATGGGCTCCCCCTCTGGCGACCCCCCCTGCGTGGTCCTTTCCCTGAGCGGGCTCGGTGCCGTCCCTGGCTCCTGAAATCTGTGAGGTGCATTGTAGGGAGTGAGTACTGACCTATGGAAAACCGGATGCATCCTGGATCCCTCCGGAAGCGTCAGCCGGAAAGCCACCGGATTGATCTGTGCCTCGACTTGGTAGGGCCCTAGCTGCTTATGTCCGAGCTTCTTTTTCGCTAACAATCTGGCCGGCACTGCCTGGGCTGCCAACCAAACCCAGTCTCCCACCTGTATTTCTTCCCCAACCCTCCTGTGTCTGTCAGCCTGCAGTTTGTATGCATGCTTAGCTAGCTCTAACTGCCTTCGAAGCTGTTCGTGGACCTCCTGCAACTCTGACGCAAAGACGTCCGCTGCCTGTGGCTCCCCCTCCCCCACTCTCTGTAGTCCCGGGAAGGTTCTGGGATGCCTCCCATTGTTGGCGAAGAACGGCGTCACCCCCGTGGACACGTGCTTCGTGTTGTTGTAGGCGAACTCGGCGAGTGGCAGGTAGTCCACCCACGTTGCAGGCTGCTGATTTGCGTAACATCTCAGGTACTGCTGCATGATGGCATTGACCCGCTCCGCTTGTCCGTTGGTCTGCGGGTGTCTCGCCGACGCTAGGTTGATCTTGACATTCAGGATGCCCATCAGCTTCTGCCAGAAGTTTGAGATGAACTGTCGCCCCCGGTCAGACAGTATAGACCGTGGCAGACCGTGAACCTTGAACACGTGATCTATGAACAGTTTGGCGGTCTGTTCCGCCGTGGCCACTTTCGCACACGGAATGAAATGTGCCATTTTGGTGAACATGTCCACCACTGCTGTCTTGCCCCTCGAGCTGGGCAAATCCGTGACAAAGTCCAGGGCCACCCTCTCCCACGGTTTGAGCGGAGTTTGCAGCGGTTCCAGCAGTCCCGCCGGCGGTTTATGCACTGTCTTAGCCCTCTGGCAGGTGTCGCACCTCGCGACGTAATCCGCGACTTCTCCCCGCATCTTGGGCCACCAGAAGTCTCTGGCGACTAATTCTGTCGTCTTCTCAGTGCCAAAGTGCCCGGCGGTGGGTGCGTCGTGCAACTGCTGCAGTACCTTAGCGCGGAGTTCGTCTCCCGGCACGTAGAGGGCCCCTTTGCGGATGAGCAACCCTTCGCGTATCTGGAACTCGTCGCCCTTCGCCGTGCCCCTGTGCACCTCCTCCATCTTCGCTCGTGCGAAGGAGTCTTCCTGCAGCGCGCGACGTACAGCATCCAGGTCTACGGTTTTCGAAGCGCACGCCCATGCTTCTGGTGCGAAAATGTGCTTGGCCGCCGCTGGCGTCGCCTCCTCGAGGTATTGTGGCTTCCTGGACAGTGCATCCGCCATGACGTTGTTGTCACCTGGGACGTACTCTATCCTGAAGTCGAAGTTCCGCAAAGAACTCCGCCCAACGTATGTGTCTCTGGTTCAGGAACCTCGCCGTGCGCCAGTACTCCAGATTCTTATGGTCCGTGCGGACCTGCACTGTGTGTTTGGCTCCGATCAGGAAGTGCCTCCACGCCTTGAATGCTGCATGAATGGCAAGCAACTCCCTGTCCCAGATGGTGTAGTTCTGCTCCGACTTGCTGAGCTTCCTGGAGTAGAAGGCGCACGGCCTCCAATCCCCATGCGGGTCTTGCTGCAACAGGACTGCTCCCACGGCCCTGTCTGAGGCGTCTGTTTCAACCCTCATCGGTTTGCCGGGATTTACATGCAGTAGCTGCTCTTCGGACGAGAAGAGGCGCTTGAGTTTCCGAAAGGACTGCTCCGCCTGCTCCGTCCAGATGAACTTCTTCTTCTTGGAGCTGAGCGTGCCGGTAATGGCCGCTGTCTGCATCGCGAACCCCTTGATGAACTTGCGATAGAAGTTAGCAAAGCCGACAAACCGCTGGACCTCCTTCCGGCTGCGCGGGCTCTTCCAGTCCAACACTGCACGAACCTTGGCGCTGTCCATGGCTAGCCCCTTGTCCGACAACTTGTAGCCCAGGAAATCCACCTCCATCATGTCGAACTGGCACTTCTCCAGCTTGGCGTACAGTCTATGCTCCTGTAGCCTTTGCAGAACTTCCTTGACGTCTCTGTCGTGAACCTCCTGTGATTCTGAAAATATCAGGATGTCGTCCAGGAAGCAGACACACTTCTTGTAGAGGAGCCCCGCTAACACGTGATGCATGAAAGCTTGAAAACAGTGGGAGCCATTTTGTAATCCAAACGGCATAACTCTGTATTCGTAGGTGCCCAGGGGCGTGAACATGGCCGTCTTCCACTTGTCGCCCTCCCGTATGCGAATAAGGTTGTACGCCCCTCGCAGATCCAACTTGGTGAACACGCGTACTTTGCGCACCGTCGCGAGGAGGTCGTCGATTTTGGGCATGGGGAAAGCCGTGGGCTTGGTTTTCGAGTTCAAAATCCTATAGTCCACCACAAGTCTTTTTTGGGGCGTGTCCTTCTTCCTCACAAAGAATACAGGACTGCCCCCCACTGCCTTGGACTCCCGGATGAACCCGCGCTCCAAATTATGATCTATGAACTCCCTGAGTTCCTGCAGCTCATCTTCAGACATGGAATACAGTTTCCCTGTCGGCAGCGTCGCCCCTGGCAGGAGGTCAATCTTGCAGTCATAGGGCCTGTGGGGAGGCAGCTTGTCCGCCTCCTTCTCGCAGAAAACCTCCAAAAATTCTGCGTACTTGTGGGGCACTGCTTGCAGCGTGCCTAATTGCAGCTGTGTGTCCTCTTCTTCCCCCTCCGGTCTGGGCAGGATGCAGTGTTCTGCACAGTAAGAGGAGCCGAAAGTTAGTTGCCGCTGGTACCAAGCCAACGTTGGACTGTGCCTGTCCAGCCAACTCATGCCCAATACTACAGGCGTGTCCGACAGTTGGGTGACATTAAAGCTGATGACTTCCCTGTGATTTCCAATTTGCATCACCATCGGTGGCGTTTGCTTCACCACCTGCCCCCCTAGCAATTCCCTGCCATCCACCGTGACAACCTTCAGGGGCAGCATGGCTGGCAGTAGCGTTATATTGTGCTGCTCGATGAAATCCTGTCCTATAAAGTCCGCGTTGCTACCAGAGTCAATGGTAATTGGCACTTCCATTGTAAGTCCATTGGGTAGCTGGAGCGATGCGGTGAGCTGCACTACTGGTTTGGGCGGGAGGGGGTCTGTGGGCTGCAAAATCTCTGGGGACTGCTTCACTGACTCGTCTGGCTGGGCCCCAGTGCCTCTGTTTCCAGCCAGACTCCGTCGTTTCCCTGCTGTGGTTCTCTCTGCTGAGTTGCTTCTGTTACCGTCGCAGAGGCTGCAGTGTGCTTGTGGAGCCTCTGGGGACACTCTTTCGCCATGTGCTGAGGACTGTCACAGAGGTAGCACTTCCTGTTCCCTCTAGGAGGCTTCGCTTTGACTGCTCCCGGTGCTAGGGCTCTGGTTGCTGACTGAGCCCTGGCGCCTCCAACCTCCATAGGTTCCCCTCCTCCTCCTGGCGGAGGCGTGGAGTGCGCACGCGCTGCATCCCTGGGAAAGAAGGAAGGCGCTCTTGCCGACTCGCGTCCTCCACGCCCTTCGTCTCTGCTCCATGGACGTTCTTCTAGACGCACCCCAATCGTCAGCGCCCTCTGAACGATCTCCTGAGTGCTCCGGGGTCTCTCCCCCCGCGCAATTTCGTCTTTTACCGCACTGTTCAACCCTTCCCAGAAAAGGTCTCTGACTGGAGCTGAATCTTTGTCCCATTCCAGGGCACTGACCAGTGCAAAAAAGTGGGAATGATACTGCCTCACACTGGCCCTCCCTTGTTTCAGCCCATGTATCTCTTTTCTGGCGATATCAACGTCTATATTTGATAAAAAACACGAATCCATCGCTTTAATGAAGGCATCCGCACTTCGGAGCGCCGGATCCTGATCTCTCCACAGATTGCGCAGCCACGCTTTAGCATCTCCATGCAAATGGGATAAAATAAACCCCACCTTCTCTTGCTCATCTCTAAAGTCTTTGTCCAGCAGTTGCAGCGCAAACTGCACATCTGCTCGGAAGTTGGGGTACTGCTGTAAATTCCCATCGAAATGAGATACAAGGCTGCCTCCTCTTCTCTCCAGCCCAATTCCCTCCGATTTGGGTCCCGGTTGCCCCTGCTTTGTAAGCACTTCCAACCTGACCTGGAGATCCTTGTAGGCGGCAGCCGCTTCCTCCTCCCTCTTCCTGGATGCGAGTATCTCGGCGTTTAGTTGTGTCACTGCGTTTTGCAGGGCTGCTATCTGCTGTTCACTATTCATCTCGTCCGACTTTCGTGAGCTCGTGAAGCACCAATCTTCACCCCTCGCTGCGCCCACTCACGCTGCGAGGCTTTTGGTACAAAAGGGAGACGGAGCTTACTGTCAGAGCCGCTTCCAGGTCCCAGCTCACAGAGGACCACGCTAGCCGGCAGTGCCTGTCACAGCCGGCAGTCTTTATTGAGTTACAGTTTCAATTTCCAAGCCGCAGCGCGCAGCTCTACGTCTTAGAAGCTAGACCGGCGAAGCTCCGTCTGAGTCTCCGCCTCCTGTACACCAACTTAATACTCTAGCCTTGCTCCACCTCTTCCGTCTTTCCTTCCTCCTCTGGGTCCCTCTACCCCCCGTGGCCTCTTCCTTCCTGGACTCTTCTGACGCTGACCCCCCGGACTCTTCTCCCTCCTTGCAGCGGGCTTTAGGACCTGGCTCCCTATCCGGGCTGCTTACTGTGCCGCCTTCCTGTGTATTTGAACTTGGTGCGCACGCCCAGCCTTCAACCTTCCTCTTGACCGTTTCCTCGCTCCCCGATGGAGGTGTGGCCAATCCTGACTCATGCCCTCCCGCTTGCGGCGAGCCGCCAGATCCCGATACCTGGGACCCCTCCCCCCTACTGCGCTCTGGTGGGGAAGCTGGTCCCGATTTCCAACTGCTGCTCTCTGAGTCCCCTCTGGTCCCTTCTTCCTGGGGTGTCCCCCTAGGCGCCCCCCTTGTTCTGACCACTGGCGCCCCTTTCTGTGAATCTTCCGATTCACTGGAAAGACTCAGAGATCTGGGGCCGCTGTCATCGCTCATATTTCCTTCGGATTCCTCCCCCTCGCTCTCTGTTTCCTCCCTTTCCTGTGCCTCTGCTCCTGAACCCCTGACAATAATTAAATAATAATTATAATTATTATAATTATTGAACCAGATAAAGCAGATAAATTTAATAAATTATCTCTACTCTCATGGTCACTTTTCTTTGCTCTGGCCGGAAAGAAGCCGTGCAAAAATACTGTCTCTCAAACCCTGGATCCACCAATTGCTGGGCTTCTTCACCTTCCTTGCTGCTCCCCTGGCACTGCTCCTCGCACCCACCTCCGGCTGCGTACGCTATGTTGTCCACCGCAAGACACGGGTTCAGACTAGCAGCTTTAAGTCTGCATTCCTGCCAGGGAGGAATTCGAACCCACCACCTGCTGAACGCCTCGCCCAGAGAGGCATTTCAAAGTGGCAGGGAGTTCCAAAGCCCCCCCGGCACTGTAGCAGTGAGTCCCAAAGGGGTCATTGGGATTTCTTTTTCATGCTGAAAAGCCCCATATCTTTATAGGGCATCCAGTGGCAGGCAGTCCCAAAAGTGGACAAACACTGTCACCTTTAAAAGGAGTTTAACAGGAATAACATAAGGAAAATTCATTATTATAGCAACTCCAGTGGCAGGCAGTCCCACAGCCCCAAACTTTCTGAGAAGGCTTGCCTGAAACTTGCCACCGCTGTCGACCAGAAGCTTCTCCTCTTGCCAGGCCCAACCAGAACTCGGTGCCAGCTGAGAGATGAAAAGAAGAGTCAGGTGGGCAGTGGATTCAAGTGCCGGAGGCTCTTCCTTTGGCAGGGAGTTCCATTGGCCCAAGCAAACCCTGACTTGCCACTTTCTCCCTGGAAAGCTGGTAGTGGTAGCGGAAGAGTCTCGCTTGCGAGGCGGGTGGCACGGCGCCCACCTGGACGGAGACTAGCACCCTAGAAAATAGAAAATACTTATCGGGAGAGAAAGAGAGGGCTGAATCAGCTCCGTTCACACCCAGCCGGGTGTAAATTGTTATTGGGATGATTCATTCCCATCCCCTCAGCCCACCACACAGGGTTGTGAGCTGGAGGCACTCAATGGTCATCCCTCCTGACCCGGACACTTAGGGGTGCCTTGTGTGAGCCCCACCTTCATCACCCACCTCAGCCCAATCCCAGCTCCACCCATCGCCGTGGGGCATCCTCCAGCTTCAGGTGTCATATTCAAAATCGCACAAGCCTGAGCGGGAAACCACATTTTCAGGAGTTCTTTAATAGAAGTATGGGATAGATACAAAAATATATTGGAGCCAAAAGTCCCTTATTGGCTATCTCCGCTGGAGGTAATGAGTGTTAAGAAAATTAATATGAGAGGTAATTGGAGTACATATGGTGAATTGGTAATTAAAGAAGGAGGAAAATGGAAATTGAAACCATTTGAACAAGTTAAAGATTATGTATATGATTGGTTGCATTACTTTCAAGTAAATGAAATGTTTAAAAAAGACTTAAAAGAAAGGGGTTATGTAGAAAAAGAATCTAAATTTCAAATAGACATAATAAACAATTAATATAAAACTCGGTCAAAAATGTATAAGATATTGTTGGAATGGCATACGAAAGATGAAGAGGTTAAATCGGTAATGATACAGTGGGCCAAAGATTTTGGGTATAATATTCAATTTGATGAATGGGAAAAATTGTGGAAAGAGAATATAAAATTTACTGCATGCACGGCACTGAAAGAAAATGTTATGAAAATGTTTTACAGATGGTACATCACACCTGTAAAGTTAGCAAAGATGTATAAGACGTGTAACAAATGTTGGAAATGTAAAGAAAAAGAAGGGACGTTCTTTCATGTGTGGTGGGAATAAGAAAGTGAAAAGCTTTTGGGAAATGATATACAATAAAATGAAAAAACTGTTAAGATATACTTTTGCCAGTGGCGTAGCGTGGGGGGTGCAGGGGGGGCCCGGCCGCACCGGGCGCAACATCTGGGGGTTAGGGTTAGGGGGCGCAAATCCACGGGTTAGGGGGCGCAAATCCACGGGTTAGGGGGCGCAAATTACTTGACTTGCCCCGGGTGATGACGCTACGCCACTGACTTTTGCAAAAAAACCGGAGGCTTTTCTTTTCTTTTAGAGACTGAAATTGACAGATTATGCGGAATTGGACAAATTAAATGGGAAAATCAGATACACCAAAGACCAAAAGTACATCGAAGACTGGGGAAAGTTCCTACTGAAAGTTCCTATCTGAAAAACGTATGCGGCGTGAACACAACTCTAGTGGGATTTCAAGAGGCACTGTAAAAATAGAGAAATATTGTTAATATGAAATAGTGGGGGAAGGGAGGTATAATGGCAATACGAAAGAAGGGAATGTGTAATTAAAGTTATAAATATGGATGATTATCAGAGACGCTGAAGGAAGTTCAAAAAAGGAGATAATTTGTTGTATTTTGGATAAAAATGTATAATTGCATGGAAAATCAATAAAATTTATTATAAAAAAAAAAACCTTATGCAAATAAAGCATTGCTTATTCTTCATCCACTGGTGTGCTTATTGGCTCCAGATCCAGAAATAACCCTGCCCTTGGCAGAACATATACAGTGCTTTTTTCTGGGGGGGGGGGCACAGAGGAATGCATAAAACATTTTGTGAATGTACTTTCCTCCATTTACTGTATTTATTTTTCCCGGTTTGAACTAAAAAACGGCGATTTTCTTGAGTCAAAATGAGAGTACCCCCAATCATTTTTTTTAGAAAAGAAGCACTGCATATATACACACACATATACATATATCCGTTTTATTTTTATTTATTTACAAACGGACACCTATATCTAGGTATGTATATTCTTGTATATAAACTTCCGCGGCCCACCCGCCCCATCCCTCCGCCAAGGGGCACGAGAGGAAGGCCACTGGGGGAGAAAGGCAGGTGAGGGCGGGGCGGGGGGCAGGGCTGCCCCCTGGGGAGAGCGGGGTCGAGAGAGAGTGGGCGGGAGAAAGAGAGAGGGCCAGCCTGGCTCGGCACGTCTCTGCTGGCCCAACGTCGCAGCGCCTCTTCCGCCCGTTTCCCTCCCCTTCCTGTCAGCTTGCCTCTCCTCCGGTGGCACCTCCTTCCGGTACCCTTGCCCTCGCCCAAGATGGCGGCAGCACAGGCTCTTCCGCCCGTTTCCCTCCCCTTCCTGTCCTCTTGCCTCTCCTCCGGTGGCACCTCCTTCCGGTACGCCTGCCCTCGCCCAAGATGGCGGCAGCACAGGCTCTTCCGCCCGTTTCCCTCCCCTTCCTGTCCCCTTGCCTCTCCTCCGGTGGCACCTCCTTCCGGGTACCACTGCCCTCGCCCAAGATGGCGGGCAGCACAGGCTCTTCCGCCCGTTTCCCTCCCCTTCCTGTCCTCTTGCCTCTCCTCCGGTGACACCTCCTTCCGGGTACCCCCTGCCCTCGCCCAAGATGGCGGCAGCACAGGCTCTTCCGTCCGTTTCCCTCCCCTTCTGTTTGCACCAGAATCACACTACCAAAGCAGAAAGGTCTTCTGGATTCCATCTACATAGGAAGAAGATGAAAACGCTCTGATTGGGCTTATTTCAAATAAGTGTTTTTGGGGTTACAATGCACATTCAACCAAAAATCGCAGAGCGAAATGTATGTTATCAGCCCAAATCAAGCATGGGTGTTTCGGTTCATCTCAATTGAAAGAGGGAGAAGAAGCTTGGATTGCACTCGGTTTTTATTCACCCACAAATAGAAAATCGAAGTATCATAAGCATAATCAACGCAAAACAGGTTGTTTTGGGTTCCGTCTACATAGAAAGAAGAATCTTGGATTTCGCTTAATAAAAAGTATTGTTCTTTGGTGTTAATGCACATTTACCCCAAAATGGCAAAGTGAATGTAATGCGACCAAAATAAAGAAATACCATTCCTCTTCCATATACTTCTTCCAGAAGACGAATAAGCTTCGAGAGGGCTTATTTGAATTTGCATGGTGTTTTTTGGGTTTGCACTAGAATCACACAACCAAAGCAAAAAGAATGCACATTCAACCAAAAATCGCAGTGAAATGTTTGTTATCAGCCAAAATCAAACATAGGTTGTTTAACTTAATCTCAATCGAAAGAGGACGAATAAGCTTGGATTGCATTTCGGTATTCATTTACCCACAAACTGCAAATCGAAGTGTCATAAGCATAAACAAAGCAAAACAGGTTGTTTTGGATACCATCTACATAGAAAGAAGAATCTTGGATTGCGCTTATTTCAAAGTCGTGTTCTTTGGTTCTAATGTACATTGACCCACAAATTGCCAAGTGAGTGTAATGAGCCTAAAATGACAAAACACCATATTTCCGCTTCCATATGCGGAGAAAGAAGACGCATAAGCTTCGAGGCTTATTTCAATTCACAGGGTGTTTTTTGGGTTTGCACTAGAATCACACAACCAAAGCCAAAAGAATGCACATTCAACCAAAAATCGCAGAGTGAAATGTTTTTCGGTGTTCATTCACCCACAAATAACAAAGCAAAGTGTCATAAGCCTAAAGAAAGCAAAACAGGTTGTATTCGGTTCCATCTACATAGAAATAAGAATCTTGGATTTCGCTTATTTCAAAGTCGTGTTCTTTGGTATTAATGCACTTTTACCCAGAAATCGCAAAGTGTATGTAATGAGACCAAAATAACAAAACGCCATATTTCCGCAACCATATGCGTAGAAAGAAGACGAATAAGCTTCGATTGGGCTTATTTCAATTCACAGAATCATAGAATCATAGTTGGAATTTATATGGTGTTTTTTGGGTGAGCACCAGAATCACCCCAAACAAAGCAATAAGGTGTTTTGCGTTCCATCTACGTAGAAAGAAGATCAACACGCTCTGATTGGGCTTATTTGAAATAGCTGTTTTTGGGGTTAGAATGAACATTCAACAAAAAATCACAGAGCCAAATGTTTGTTATCAGCCCAAATCAACCATAAGTGTTTATGTTTATCTCAATAGAAAGAGAACGAAATAGCTTGGATTGCTCTTTCGGTGTTCATTCCCCCACAAGCTGCAAAGCAAAGTGTCATAAGCATAAACAACGCAAAACAGGTTGTTTTGGGTTCCGTCTACATAGAAAGAAGAATCTTGGATTTCGCTTAATAAAAAGTATTGTTCTTTGGTGTTAATGCACATTTACCCCAAAATGGCAAAGTGAATGTAATGCGACCAAAATAAAGAAATACCATTCCTCTTCCATATACTTCTTCCAGAAGACGAATAAGCTTCGAGAGGGCTTATTTGAATTTGCATGGTGTTTTTTGGGTTTGCACTAGAATCACACAACCAAAGCAAAAAGAATGCACATTCAACCAAAAATCGCAGTGAAATGTTTGTTATCAGCCAAAATCAAACATAGGTTAACTTAATCTCAATCGAAAGAGGACGAATAAGCTTGGATTGCATTTCGGTATTCATTTACCCACAAACTGCAAATCGAAGTGTCATAAGCATAAACAAAGCAAAACAGGTTGTTTTGGATACCATCTACATAGAAAGAAGAATCTTGGATTGCGCTTATTTCAAAGTCGTGTTCTTTGGTTCTAATGTACATTGACCCACAAATTGCCAAGTGAGTGTAATGAGCCTAAAATGACAAAACACCATATTTCCGCTTCCATATGCGGAGAAAGAAGACGCATAAGCTTCGAGGCTTATTTCAATTCACAGGGTGTTTTTTGGGTTTGCACTAGAATCACACAACCAAAGCCAAAAGAATGCACATTCAACCAAAAATCGCAGAGTGAAATGTTTTTCGGTGTTCATTCACCCACAAATAACAAAGCAAAGTGTCATAAGCCTAAAGAAAGCAAAACAGGTTGTATTCGGTTCCATCTACATAGAAATAAGAATCTTGGATTTCGCTTATTTCAAAGTCGTGTTCTTTGGTATTAATGCACTTTTACCCAGAAATCGCAAAGTGTATGTAATGAGACCAAAATAACAAAACGCCATATTTCCGCAACCATATGCGTAGAAAGAAGACGAATAAGCTTCGATTGGGCTTATTTCAATTCACAGAATCATAGAATCATAGTTGGAATTTATATGGTGTTTTTTGGGTGAGCACCAGAATCACCCCAAACAAAGCAATAAGGTGTTTTGCGTTCCATCTACGTAGAAAGAAGATCAACACGCTCTGATTGGGCTTATTTGAAATAGCTGTTTTTGGGGTTAGAATGAACATTCAACAAAAAATCACAGAGCCAAATGTTTGTTATCAGCCCAAATCAACCATAAGTGTTTATGTTTATCTCAATAGAAAGAGAACGAAATAGCTTGGATTGCTCTTTCGGTGTTCATTCCCCCACAAGCTGCAAAGCAAAGTGTCATAAGCATAAACAACGCAAAACAGGTTGTTTTGGGTTCCGTCTACATAGAAAGAAGAATCTTGGATTTCGCTTAATAAAAAGTATTGTTCTTTGGTGTTAATGCACATTTACCCCAAAATGGCAAAGTGAATGTAATGCGACCAAAATAAAGAAACACCATATTTCCTCTTCCATATGCTTCTTCCAGAAGACGAATAAGCTTCGAGAGGGCTTATTTGAATTTGCATGGTGTTTTTTGGGTTTGCACTAGAATCACACAACCAAAGCAAAAAGAATGCACATTCAACCAAAAATCGCAGTGAAATGTTTGTTATCAGCCAAAATCAAACATAGGTTGTTTAACTTAATCTCAATCGAAAGAGGACGAATAAGCTTGGATTGCATTTCGGTATTCATTTACCCACAAACTGCAAATCGAAGTGTCATAAGCATAAACAAAGCAAAACAGGTTGTTTTGGATACCATCTACATAGAAAGAAGAATCTTGGATTGCGCTTATTTCAAAGTCGTGTTCTTTGGTTCTAATGTACATTGACCCACAAATCGCCAAGTGAGTGTAATGAGCCTAAAATGACAAAACACCATATTTCCGCTTCCATATGCGGAGAAAGAAGACGCATAAGCTTCGAGGCTTATTTCAATTCACAGGGTGTTTTTTGGGTTTGCACTAGAATCACACAACCAAAGCCAAAAGAATGCACATTCAACCAAAAATCGCAGAGTGAAATGTTTTTCGGTGTTCATTCACCCACAAATAACAAAGCAAAGTGTCATAAGCCTAAAGAAAGCAAAACAGGTTGTATTCGGTTCCATCTACATAGAAATAAGAATCTTGGATTTCGCTTATTTCAAAGTCGTGTTCTTTGGTATTAATGCACTTTTACCCAGAAATCGCAAAGTGTATGTAATGAGACCAAAATAACAAAACGCCATATTTCCGCAACCATATGCGTAGAAAGAAGACGAATAAGCTTCGATTGGGCTTATTTCAATTCATAGAATCATAGAATCATAGTTGGAATTTATATGGTGTTTTTTGGGTGAGCACCAGAATCACCCCAAACAAAGCAATAAGGTGTTTTGCGTTCCATCTACGTAGAAAGAAGATGAACACGCTCTGATTGGGCTTATTTCAAATAGCTGTTTTTGGGGTTAGAATGAACATTCAACAAAAAATCACAGAGCCAAATGTTTGTTATCATCCCAAATCAACCATAAGTGTTTATGTTTATCTCAATAGAAAGAGAACGAAATAGCTTGGATTGCTCTTTCGGTGTTCATTCCCCCACAAGCTGCAAAGCAAAGTGTCATAAGCATAAACAACGCAAAACAGGTTGTTTTGGTTTCCATCTACATAGAAAGAAGAATCTTGTATTTCGCTTATTTCAAAATCGTGTTCTTTGGAGTTAATGCATATTTACCCAGAAATCGCAGTGTATGTAATGAGACCAAAATAACAAAACGACATATTTCCGCTTCCATTTGCGTTGAAAGAAGACGAATAAGCTTCGAGAGGGCTTATTTGAATTTGCATGGGTTTTTTTGGGTGTATACCAGAATCACCCCCAAAGAAAGCAATAAAATATTTTGCGTCCTATCTACGTAGGAAGAAGATAAAAACGCTCTGATTTAGATTATTTCAAATAGCTGTTTTTGGGGTTAGAATGCACATTCAACAAAAAAATCACTGAGCGAAATGTTTGTTATCAGCCCAAATCAACCATAGGTGTTTATGTTCATCTCAATAGAAAGAGAACGAATAAGCTTGGATTGCTCTTTCGTTGTTCATTCACCCACAAGCTGCAAAGCAAAGTGTCATAAGCATAAACAACGCAAAACAGGTTGTTTTGGTTTCCATCTACATAGAAAGAAGAATCTTAGATTTCGCTTATTTCAAAATCGTGTTCTTTGGAGTTAATGCACATTTACCCAGAAATCGCAGTGTATGTAATGAGACCAAAATAACAAAACGACATATTTCCGCTTCCATATGAGTAGAAAGAAGACTAATAAGCTTCGATTGGGCTTATTTCAATTCATAGAATCATAGAATCATAGTTGAAATTAGCGTGGTGTTTTTTGGGTGTGCACCAGAATTACCTAACCAAAGCAAAAAGGTGTTCTGGGTTTGAAATAAGCGAAATCCTGTTTTGCTTTCTTTCGGCTTTGGAATTTGTGGGTGAATGAACACCTAAGGAGCTATCCAAGCTTATTCGTCCTCTTTCTATTGAGATTAACTAAAACATCTATGCTTGATTTGGGCTGATAACAAACATTTCGCTCTGCGATTTTTGGTTGAATGTGCATTCTAACCCCAAAAACACCTATTTGAAATAATCCCAATCAGAGCGTTTTTATCTTCCTCCTACGTAGATAGAACGCAAAATTATTGCTTTGGGGGTGATTCTGGTATACACCCAAAAAACACCATGCAAAATCAAATAAGCCCTCTCGAAGCTTATTCGTCTTCTTTCTACCCATGTGGAAGCGGAAATATGGTGTTTCTTTAGTTTGGTCGCATTACATTCACTTTGTGATTTTTGGGTAAATGTGCATTAACACCAAAGAACACTACTTTTTAATAAGCGAAATCCAATATGCAGATGTTAGCCAAAAGACCTTTCTGCTTTGATTGTGTGATTCTGGTGCACACCCTAAAAAACACCACGCTAATTTCAAATCTATGATTCTATGATTCTATGAATTGAAATAAGCCCAATCGAAGCTTATGTTAACCAAAAGACCTTTTTGCTTTGGTTTTGTGATTCTGGTGCACACCCAAAAAACACCACGCTAATTTCAACTATGATTCTATGATTCTATGAATTGAAATAAGCCCAATCGAAGCTTATTCGTCTTCTTTCTAATATGGAAGCGGAAATATGTCGTTTTGTTATTTTGGTCTCATTACATACACTGCGATTTCTGGGTAAATATGCATTAACTCCAAAGAACACGATTTTGAAATAAGCGAAAATCCAAGATTCTTCTTTCTATGTAGATGGAAACCAAAACAACCTGTTTTGCGTTGTTTATGCTTATGACACTTTGCAGCTTGTGGGGGAATGAACACCGAAAGAGCAATCCAAGCTTATTCGTTCTCTTTCTATTGAGATAAACATACTTATGGTTGATTTGGGCTTATAACAAACATTTGGCTCTGTGATTTTTTGTTGAATGTTCACTCTAACCCCAAAAACAGCTATTTGAAATAAGCCCAATCAGAGCGTGTTCATCTTCTTTCGACGTAGATGGAACGCAAAACACCTTATTGCTTTGTTTGGGGGTGATTCTGGTGCAAACCCAAAATACACCATATAAATTCCAACTATGATTCTATGATTCTATGAATTGAAATAAGCCCAATCGAAGCTTATTCGTCTTCTTTCTACGCATATGGTTGCGGAAATATGGCGTATTGTTATTTTGGTCTCATTACATACACTTTGCGATTTCTGGGTAAAAGTGCATTAATACCAAAGAACACGACTTTGAAATAAGCGAAATCCAAGATTCTTATTTCTATGTAGATGGAACCGAATACAACCTGTTTTGCTTTCTTTAGGCTTATGACACTTTGCTTTGTTATTTGTGGGTGAATGAACACCGAAAGAGCAATCCAAGCTTATTCGTTCTCTTTCTATTGAGATGATCACCTATATGGTTGATTTTGGCTGAGAAAAAACATTTCACTCTGCGATTTTTGGTTGAATGTGCATTCTTTTTGCTTTGGTTGTGTGATTCTAGTGCAAACCCAAAAAGACACTGTGAATTGAAATAAGCCTCGAAGCTTATGCGTCTTCTTTCTCCGCATATGGAAGCGGAAATATGGTGTTTTGTCATTTTAGGCTCATTACACTCACTTGGCGATTTGTGGGTCAATGTACATTAGAACCAAAGAACACGACTTTGAAATAAGCGCAATCCAAGATTCTTCTTTCTATGTAGATGGTATCCAAAACAACCTGTTTTGCTTTGTTTATGCTTATGACACTTTGATTTGCAGTTTGTGGGTCAATGAATACCGAAATGCAATCCAAGCTTATTTGTCCTCTTTCGATTGAGATTAACTTAAACACCTATGTTTGATTTTGGCTGATAACAAACATTTCACTGCGATTTTTGGTTGAATGTGCATTCTTTTTGCTTTGGTTGTGTGATTCTAGTGCAAACCCAAAAAACACCATGCAAATTCAAATAAGCCCTCTCGAAGCTTATTCGTCTTCTGGAAGAAGTATATGGAAGAGGAATGGTATTTCTTTATTTTGGTCGCATTACATTCACTTTGCCATTTTGGGGTAAATGTGCATTAACACCAAAGAACAATACTTTTTATTAAGCGAAATCCAAGATTCTTCTTTCTATGTAGACGGAACCCAAAACAACCTGTTTTGCGTTGATTATGCTTATGATACTTCGATTTTCTATTTGTGGGTGAATGAAAACCGAGTGCAATCCAAGCTTCTTCTCCCTCTTTCAATTGAGATGAACCAAAACACCCATGCTTGATTTGGGCTGATAACATACATTTCGCTCTGCGATTTTTGGTTGAATGTGCATTGTAACCCCAAAAACACTTATTTGAAATAAGACCAATCAGAGCGTTTTCATCTTCCTCCTATGTAGATGGAATCCAGAAGACCTTTCTGCTTTGGTAGTGTGATTCTGGTGCAAACAGAAGGGGAGGGAAACGGGCGGAAGAGCCTGTGCTGCCGCCATCTTGGGCGAGGGCAGTGGTACCCGAAAGGAGGTGCCACCGGAGGAGAGGCAAGAGGACAGGAAGGGGAGGGAAACGGGCGGAAGAGCCTGTGCTGCCGCCATCTTGGGCGAGGGCAGGCGTACCGGAAGGAGGTGCCACCGGAGGAGAGGCAAGAGGACAGGAAGGGGAGGGAAACGGGCGGAAGAGGCGCTGCGACTTTGGGCCAGCAGAGACGTGCCGAGCCAGGTTGGCCCTCTCTCTTTCTCCCGCCCACTCTCTCTCGACCCCGCTCTCCCCAGGGGGCAGCCCTGCCCCCCGCCCCGCCCTCACCTGCCTTTCTCCCCCAGTGGCCTTCCTCTCGTGCCCCTTGGCGGAGGGATGGGGCGGGTGGGCCGCGGAAGTTTATATACAAGAATATACATACCTAGATATAGGTGTCCGTTTGTAAATAAATAAAAATAAAACGGATATATGTATATGTGTGTGTATATATGCAGTGCTTCTTTTCTAAAAAAAATGATTGGGGGTACTCTCATTTTGACTCAAGAAAATCGCCATTTTTTAGTTCAAACCGGGAAAAATAAATACAGTAAATGGACAAAAGTACATTCACAAAATGTTTTATGCATTCCTCTGTGCCCCCCCCCCAGAAAAAAGCACTGTATATGTTCTGCCAAGGGCAGGGTTATTTCTGGATCTGGAGCCAATAAGCACACCAGTGGATGAAGAATAAGCAATGCTTTATTTGCATAAGGTTTTTTTTTTGTTTTTTTTATAATAAATTTTATTGATTTTCCATGCAATTATACATTTTTATCCAAAATACAACAAATTATCTCCTTTTTTGAACTTCCTTCAGCGTCTCTGATAATCATCCATATTTATAACTTTAATTACACATTCCCTTCTTTCGTATTGCCATTATACCTCCCTTCCCCCACTATTTCATATTAACAATATTTCTCTATTTTTACAGTGCCTCTTGAAATCCCACTAGAGTTGTGTTCACGCCGCATACGTTTTTCAGATAGGAACTTTCAGTAGGAACTTTCCCCAGTCTTCGATGAACTTTTGGTCTTTGGTGTATCTGATTTTCCCAGTTAATTTGTCCAATTGCGCATAATCTGTCAATTTCAGTCTCCATTCTTTTACCGTCGGTGTCAGGGGTTCAGGAGCAGAGGCAAGGGCAAGGGAGGAAACAGAGAGCGAGGGGGAGGAGGCAGAAGAAAAGATGAGTGATGACGACGACCCGAGATCTCCGAGTCTTTCCACCCCAGGAAGAAAGGGCCAGAGGGGACTCAGAGGGGAGCAGTTGGAAATCGGGACCAGCGTCACCAACAGAGAGCAGGGGAGAGGAAGGGCGCCAGGTATCAAGCGCTGGCAGCTCACAACAGGAGGGAGGGCACGAGTCAGGAGTGGCCACACCTCCATCGGGGAGCGAAGAAACGGTCAGGCGGAAAGTGGAAGGTTGGGCGCGCGCGCCAAGTTCAAATACACAGGAAGGTGGCGCAGTAAGCAGCCTGGAAAGGGAGCCAGGTCCTAAAGCCCGGCGCAAGGAGACAGAAGGGTCCGGGGGGTCAGCGTCAGAAGCGTCCCGGACGGAAGAGACCACGGGGGGCAGAGGGACCCAGAGAAGAACGGTCAGGCGGAAAAGGTGGAGTAAGGTTAGTAAGCTGGTGCACAGGGGGCGGAGACTCAGACGGAGCTTCGCTGGTCTAACCCATAAGACGTAGAGTTGCACGCAGCAGCTTGAGAACGGAAACTGTAACTCAATAAAAGACTTTTACAAGTGACCGCTGGCTAGCGTGATCCTCTGTGAGCTAGGATCTGGAAGCAGCTCTGACAGTCGGTATTTCCTCTTGCTTCCATTTCTGGGCCAACAAGATTCTGGCTGCCGTTGCTGCATATTGAAAGAGTTTACAGTCTTTTCTTCTTATGTCCTTTCCTAAGATCTCTAAAAGAAAAGAAAAGCCTCCGGTTTTTTTGCAAAAGTCAGTGGCGTAGCGTCATCACCCGGGGCAAGTCAAGTAATTTGCGCCCCCTAACCCGTGGATTTGCGCCCCCTAACCCGTGGATTTGCGCCCCCTAACCCTAACCCCCAGATGTTGCGCCCGGTGCGGCCGGGCCCCCCCTGCACCCCCCACGCTACGCCACTGGCAAAAGTATATCTTAACAGTTTTTTCATTTTATTGTATATCATTTCCCAAAAGCTTTTCACTTTCTTATTCCCACCACACATGAAAGAACGTCCCTTCTTTTTCTTTACATTTCCAACATTTGTTACACGTCTTATACATCTTTGCTAACTTTACAGGTGTGATGTACCATCTGTAAAACATTTTCATAACATTTTCTTTCAGTGCCGTGCATGCAGTAAATTTTATATTCTCTTTCCACAATTTTTCCCATTCATCAAATTGAATATTATACCCAAAATCTTTGGCCCACTGTATCATTACCGATTTAACCTCTTCATCTTTCGTATGCCATTCCAACAATATCTTATACATTTTTGACCGAGTTTTATATTAATTGTTTATTATGTCTATTTGAAATTTAGATTCTTTTTCTACATAACCCCTTTCTTTTAAGTCTTTTTTAAACATTTCATTTACTTGAAAGTAATGCAACCAATCATATATGTCAGGGGTTTAGGTGCAGAGGCACGGGCAAGGGAGGAAACAGAGAGCGAAGGGGAGGAGACAGAGGAAAGGATGAGTGATGACGATGACCCGAGATCTCCCAGTCTTTCCAGTGAATCAGAGGATTCACAGAAAGGAGCACCAGTGGCCAGGGCAAGGGGGGAGTCTAGGGAGGCACCCCAGGAAGATAGAGCCAGAGGAGACTCAGGGGGGAGCAGCTGGAAATCGGGACCAGCGTCACCGCCAGGAAGCAGGGAAGAGGAAAGGAGCCAGGGGGGAAGCGCTGGCAGCTCACCACAGGAGGGAGGGCAGGAGTCAGGAGTGGCCACACCTCCATCAGGGAGCGAAGAAACGGTTAAGAGGAAAGTGGAAGGTTGGGCGCGCGCGCCAAGTTCAAATGCAGAGGAAGGCGGCGCAGTGAGCAGCCCCGAAAGGGAACCAGGTCCTAAAGCCCGGCGCAAGGAGGCAGAAGGGTCCGGGTCAGCGTCAGAAGAATCCCGGAAGGAAGAAGCCCCGGGGGGTAGAGGGACCCAGAGGAGGACAGTCAGGAGGAAAAGGTGGAGCAAGGCTAGGATATTAAGTTGGTGCGCACGGGGCGGAGACTCAGACGGAGCCTCGCCGATCTAGCTAGTAGACGTAGAGTTGCAGACAGCAGCGTGAGAATGGAAACTGTAATTCAATAAAGACTTTTACTTAATGACCGCTGGCTAGCGTGATCCGCTGTGAGCTAGGATCTGGAAGCAGCTCTGACAGTAGGCTCCGTCTCTACATTGTGGGCATCTGCAGCCTCGAGGAGGGGAGAGAAACAGGCGCCCACTAGCGAGCTCACGAACGGCAGGAGACATGACGGCTGAGCAGCAGATAGAGGACCTCAGAAAAGCAGTGGCACAACTGAACGCCGAGGTTCTTGCATCCAGGAAGAGAGAGGACGAGGCAGCTGCCGCCTGCAGGGATCTCCAGGTCAGGTTAGACGTACTGGCAAAGCAAACACCCCGGCAGGAGGGAATTGGGTTGGCGAGACGGACAGGCGGGCTGCTCTCTCACTTCGATGGGAACCTGCAACAGTATCCCAACTTTAGAGCCGACGTACTGTGCGCACTGCAACTGTTACATAAAGACTTTAGAGATGAACAGGAGAGAGTGGGGTTCATCATGTCCCATCTGCATGGGGAGGCGAAAGCATGGTTGCGCAATTTATGGAGAGATAACGATCCGGCGCTCCAGAATGCGGATGCCTTTATTAAAGCGATGGATGGGTGTTTCTTATCAAGTATTGACATTGATCTTGCACGGAAGGAGGTGCATGGGCTGAGACAAGGGAGGGCCAGCGTCAGACAGTATCATGCCCGCTTTTTCGCCTTGGTCAGCGCCCTGGAATGGGACAGAGATTCGGCTCCTGTAAGAGACCTCTTTTGGGAGGGACTGCACAACTCGATTAAAGATGAGATAGCGAGGGGGGAGAGACCCCGAACCACCCAGGAGGTCGTTCAGAGGGCACTGACAGTGGGGGTGAGGCTGGAAGGACGTCCGTGGAGCAAGGACGAAGGACGTGGAGGGCGCGAACCAGCCGGGGGCCCCTCCTTCTTTCCCAGAGAAGCAGCGCGGGCGCAATCCACGCCTCCGCCAGGAGGAGGAGCCGAACCTATGGAGGTTGGAGGTGCAAGGGCTCAGTCAGCAACCAGAGCCCTAGCACCGGCAGCAGTGAAGGCGAAGCCTCCTAGAGGGACCAGGAAGTGTTACGTCTGTGAGCTGCCAGGGCATATGGCGAAAGAGTGTCCCCAGAGGCCCCACAAGCTTACTGCAGCCTCAGCAATGGTGACTGCAGCAACGCAGCAGGGAGGACCACAGCAGGGAAACGACGATGTCTGGCTGGAGGAAGAGGCACTGGGGCCCAGCCAGACGTGTTAGTGACGCAGTCCCCAGAAATTTTACAGCCAGTGAACCCCCTCCCGCCCAAACCAGTAGTGAGGCTCACAGCATCTCTCCAGCTGCCCAATGGAATCACCATGGACGTGCCAATCACCATCGACTCCGGCAGCAACGCGGACTTTATAGGGCAGGAATTTGTCGACAGGCACGCTGTGCAGTTGCTGCCGGCCACACTGCCCCTGCAGGTTGTCACGGTGGATGGCAGGGAGCTGCTAGGGGGGCAAGTGGTGAAGCAGACGCCACCAATGGTGATGCGACTTGGGAATCACAGGGAAGTCATCAGCTTCAACGTCACTCAACTGTCTGACACGCCCATTGTATTGGGCATGAGTTGGCTGGACAAGCACAGCCCAACGATGGCTTGGTTCCAGAGGCAGCTGGTCTTCGGCTCTTCCTTTTGTGCTGAACACTGCATCGTACCCAGGCAGGAAGGAGACGAAGAGGAGTCACAGCTGCTGCTAGGCACGCTGCAAGCGATTCCCCACAAGTACGCAGAATTTCTGGAAGTTTTCTGCGAGAAGGAGGCGGACAGGCTACCCCCTCACAGACCATATGACTGCAAAATTGACCTGCTGCCGGGGGCGGCGCTGCCTAAAGGGAAGCTGTATTCCATGTCTGAGGACGAACTGCAGGAACTCAAAGACTTCATCGATCATAATTTGGAGCGCGGTTTCATCCGGGAGTCTAAGGCAGCGGGGGGCAGTCCTGTATTCTTTGTTAAGAAGCGAGACACGCCCCAAAAAAGACTCGTAGTGGATTACAGGATTTTGAACAGTGGGACCAAGCCGTCGGACTTCCCCATGCCCCGCATCGACGACCTCCTGGCGAAGGTACGGAAGGGAAAGGTGTTCACCAAGTTGGACCTGCGGGGGGCGTACAACCTCATTCGCATGCGGGAGGGTGATGAGTGGAAGACAGCCATGTTCACGCCACTGGGTACCTACGAATACAGAGTTATGCCTTTTGGACTGCAAAATGGCGCTCACGTTTTTCAAGCATTTATGCATCACGTGTTGGCGGGACTTCTCTACAAGACGTGCGTCTGTTTCTTGGATGACATCCTGATCTTTTCGGAGTCGCAGCAAGAACATGACAAGCACGTCAAGGAAGTGCTGGGCAGGCTAAAGCAACACAGGCTCTACGCCAAGCTGGAGAAGTGCCAATTTGACGTGCCGGAGGTGGATTTTCTGGGCTACAAGCTGTCTGACAAGGGGCTCGCCATGGACAGCGCCAAGGTTCGAGCAGTGTTGGATTGGAAGAGCCCACGCAACCGGAAGGAGGTCCAACGGTTTGTCGGCTTTGCGAACTTCTATCGCAAGTTTATCAAGGGCTTCGCGATGCAGACGGCGGCCATCACTGACACCCTTAGCTCCAAGAAGAAGAAGTTCATCTGGACAGAGCAGGCGGAGCAGTCCTTTCAGGCCCTCAAGCGTCTCTTCGCGTCGGAAGAGCAGTTGCTTCATGTCAACCCCAGCATGCCGATGAGGGTGGAGACAGACGCTTCGGACAGAGCAGTGGGGGCGGTCCTGCTGCAGAAGGACCCGCAGGGCGTGTGGCGGCCGGGAGCGTTTTACTCCAGGAAGCTCAGCAAGTCCGAGCAGAACTACACCATATGGGACAGGGAGTTGCTGGCCATTCATGCAGCGTTCAAGGCGTGGAGGCACTTTCTGATCGGCGCCAAGCACACGGTGCAGGTTTGCACGGACCACAAGAATCTGGAACACTGGCGCACGGCACAGTTCCTGAACCAGAGGCAGATACGTTGGGCTGAGTTCTTTGCGGACTTCGACTTCCGCATTGAGTATGTCCCGGGGGACACCAACATCATGGCAGACGCTCTCTCCCGCAAGCCACAGTATCTGGAGGACGCGACACCAGCGGCCGCCATGCACATCTTTGCACCGACAGTGTGGGCGTGCGCCGCGGCGACCGTGGACCTAGAGGCGGTGCGGCGAGCGTTGCAGGGGGACTCCTTCGCACGAGCAAAGATGGCAGAGGTGCAAAGGGGCAAGGCAGCGGCCGACGGTTTCCAGCTACGAGATGGATTGCTCATCCGTAAAGGGGCCATCTACGTGCCGGGTGACGAACTTCGAGCCAAGGTGCTACAGCAGCTGCACGACGCACCCACGGCCGGGCACTTTGGCAAGGAGAAGACGGTGGAATTAGTAGCCAGGGATTTCTGGTGGACTGGAATGCAGGGGAGAAGGGGAGCCGCAGTCAGCAGATGCGTTCGCGTCGGAACTGCAGGAAGTCCACGATCAGCTGCGGCGCCACCTGGAGCTGGCTAAACACGCATACAAGGTGCAAGCGGACAAACACAGAAGGGTTGGCGAAGAGCTCCACGTGGGAGACTGGGTCTGGTTAGCAGCCCACGCAGTGCCGGCCAGGTCGTTGGCCAAGAAGAAACTAGGGCATAAACAACTGGGGCCATACCAAGTCGAAGAGCAGGTCAACCCGGTGGCTTTCAGGCTGGCGCTTCCGGAGGGTTCCAGAATGCATCCGGTGTTCCACAGATCGGTGCTCACTCCCTACAAGGCACCGCACAGGTTCCAGGAACCCGGAACGGCGCCGAGTCCGCTCAGAGAAGGAACGGGGCACGCGGGAGTGGCACAGGAGGAGCGCATCAACGAAGTCACGGAGATTTTGGACTCCAGATGGGGGGAAGAGGGAGTAGAATACTTTCTCGCCAGGGAGGGCACCCCGGCCAGTGCGAACAGCTGGGTGCCGGGCTACGCTTTGGACGAACCTCTGCTCAAAGACGAGTTTCATGCCCTCTTCCCACATAGACCTATGCCAGCAGACTTTTTCGACGACTGGCTTTTCACGCCCACGCTTTCGGACAGCACGTTCAGGGGGTTCGACTCGGACGAGGAACCAACACGAGACGTCCGTTCCCCGGAGGGGTCACCCTCGGGATCTGTCTCAGAACCCTCGTATTGGTGGGACGATAGGCCGGAGGAGCAGTTCCGCAGGAAGTGGCTGGACTGTTCCGGCCGAGCAACGCCGCCTGGAGGAAGTGCGGGAGAGACGGACATGGACATTTTCGGGGACGACCCGGGTTTCGAGCACGGCGGCACAGAGATGGAAGAGGAGGTGACTGTCGTCAACGAGAGCAGAGAGGAAGACCCGGAAGAGTTCCGATGGAGGCCTGCCACGGGAAGCGACCGATATCCGACGTTCGTCCCTTTGCAACAGCAGCCCCCAGCTCCAGCACCGGAAGGAGGGGAGGGGGGACTGGGGGGCTTCGAGGGGGGGATGGATGTCAGGGGTTTAGGTGCAGAGGCACGGGCAAGGGAGGAAACAGAGAGCGAAGGGGAGGAGACAGAGGAAAGGATGAGTGATGACGATGACCCGAGATCTCCCAGTCTTTCCAGTGAATCAGAGGATTCACAGAAAGGAGCACCAGTGGCCAGGGCAAGGGGGGAGTCTAGGGAGGCACCCCAGGAAGATAGAGCCAGAGGAGACTCAGGGGGGAGCAGCTGGAAATCGGGACCAGCGTCACCGCCAGGAAGCAGGGAAGAGGAAAGGAGCCAGGGGGGAAGCGCTGGCAGCTCACCACAGGAGGGAGGGCAGGAGTCAGGAGTGGCCACACCTCCATCAGGGAGCGAAGAAACGGTTAAGAGGAAAGTGGAAGGTTGGGCGCGCGCGCCAAGTTCAAATGCAGAGGAAGGCGGCGCAGTGAGCAGCCCCGAAAGGGAACCAGGTCCTAAAGCCCGGCGCAAGGAGGCAGAAGGGTCCGGGTCAGCGTCAGAAGAATCCCGGAAGGAAGAAGCCCCGGGGGGTAGAGGGACCCAGAGGAGGACAGTCAGGAGGAAAAGGTGGAGCAAGGCTAGGATATTAAGTTGGTGCGCACGGGGCGGAGACTCAGACGGAGCCTCGCCGATCTAGCTAGTAGACGTAGAGTTGCAGACAGCAGCGTGAGAATGGAAACTGTAATTCAATAAAGACTTTTACTTAATGACCGCTGGCTAGCGTGATCCGCTGTGAGCTAGGATCTGGAAGCAGCTCTGACAATATACATAATCTTTAACTTGTTCAAATGGTTTCAATTTCCATTTTCCTCCTTCTTTAATTACCAATTCACCATATGTACTCCAATTACCTCTCATATTAATTTTCTTAACACTCATTACCTCCAGCGGAGATAGCCAATAAGGGACTTTTGGCTCCAATATATTTTTGTATCTATCCCATACTTCTATTAAAGAACTCCTGAAAATGTGGTTTCCCGCTCAGGCTTGTGCGATTTTGAATATGACACCTGAAGCTGGAGGATGCCCCACGGCGATTGGTGGAGCTGGGATTGGGCTGAGGTGGGTGATGAAGGTGGGGCTCACACAAGGCACCCCTAAGTGTCCGGGTCAGGAGGGATGACCATTGAGTGCCTCCAGCTCACAACCCTGTGTGGTGGGCTGAGGGGATGGGAATGAATCATCCCAATAACAATTTACACCCGGCTGGGTGTGAACGGAGCTGATTCAGCCCTCTCTTTCTCTCCCAATAAGTATTTTCTAGGGTGCTAATCTCCGTCCAGGTGGGCGCCGTGCCACCCGCCTCGCAAGCGAGACTCTTCCGCTACCACTACCAGCTTTCCAGGGAGAAAGTGGCAAGTCAGGGTTTGCTTGGGCCAATGGAACTCCCTGCCAAAGGAAGAGCCTCCGGCACTTGAATCCACTGCCCACCTGACTCTTCTTTTCATCTCTCAGCTGGCACCGAGTTCTGGTTGGGCCTGGCAAGAGGAGAAGCTTCTGGTCGACAGCGGTGGCAAGTTTCAGGCAAGCCTTCTCAGAAAGTTTGGGGGCTGTGGGACTGCCTGCCACTGGAGTTGCTATAATAATGAATTTTCCTTATGTTATTCCTGTTAAACTCCTTTTAAAGGTGACAGTGTTTGTCCACTTTTGGGACTGCCTGCCACTGGATGCCCTATAAAGATATGGGGCTTTTCAGCATGAAAAAGAAATCCCAATGACCCCTTTGGGACTCACTGCTACAGTGCCGGGGGGGCTTTGGAACTCCCTGCCACTTTGAAATGCCTCTCTGGGCGAGGCGTTCAGCAGGTGGTGGGTTCGAATTCCTCCCTGGCAGGAATGCAGACTTAAAGCTGCTAGTCTGAACCCGTGTCTTGCGGTGGACAACATAGCGTACGCAGCCGGAGGTGGGTGCGAGCAGCAGTGCCAGGGGAGCAGCAAGGAAGGTGAAGAAGCCCAGCAATTGGTGGATCCAGGGTTTGAGAGACAGTATTTTTGCACGGCTTCTTTCCAGCCAGAGCAAAGAAAAGTGACCATGAGAGTAGAGATAATTTATTAAATTTATCTGCTTTATCTGGTTCAATAATTATAATAATTATAATTATTATTTAATTATATATTCTAATTTTAATAATTACAATTACAATAAGAAAAGTAATCAAAATTACAATAAGAAAAATTGCAATCATTATTATAATTATAATCACGATAGCAATTTTTCTTTCTAAACACACAGACACAGGTAGAAGCCCAGAATGGTAGAGCTAGAAGGGACCCTGGTGGTCATCCAGTCCAATCCTCTGCAATGCATAGACACACAGGCACATACTTTCTGCCCCCGGGGAGCAGAGGCCCCACCCTGCCTTGGGGGGTGCCGTCACTTTGCATTTGTAGGACCGGGTCTGGATTGCGGAGCTGCCCGTTGGTGGACTAACAGGCTCGCCCCCCTTCTCCCAAGAAGCCTGCCCAGAAAAGAGAAGTCTGCCTCAGAGATAGTAGTCTGCCCAGAGACAGCCTGTTGGTTGGTTAACAGTAAAGGTAAGGTAAAGTATAATAAGCCTAAAGAGCTTGGATTGCATTTCGGTATTCATTTACCCACAAACTGCAAATCGAAGTGTCATAAGCATAAACAAAGCAAAACAGGTTGTTTTGGGTTCCGTCTACATAGAAAGAAGAATCTTGGATTTCGCTTAATAAAAAGTATTGTTCTTTGGTGTTAATGCACATTTACCCCAAAATGGCAAAGTGAATGTAATGCGACCAAAATAAAGAAACACCATTCCTCTTCCATATACTTCTTCCAGAAGACGAATAAGCTTCGAGAGGGCTTATTTGAATTTGCATGGTGTTTTTTGGGTTTGCACTAGAATCACACAACCAAAGCAAAAAGAATGCACATTCAACCAAAAATCGCAGTGAAATGTTTGTTATCAGCCAAAATCAACCATAGGTGTTTAAGTTAATCTCAATCGAAAGAGGACAAATAAGCTTGGATTGCATTTCGGTATTCATTGACCCACAAACTGCAAATCGAAGTGTCAGAAGCATAAACAAAGTAAAACAGGTTGTTTTGGATACCATCTACATAGAAAGAAGAATCTTGGATTGCGCTTATTTCAAAGTCGTGTTCTTTGGTTCTAATGTACATTGACCCACAAATCGCCAAGTGAGTGTAATGAGCCTAAAATGACAAAACACCATATATCCGCTTCTTTCTCCGCATATGGAAGACGCATAAGCTTCGACACATAAGCCTCGAGGCTTATTTCAATTCACAGGGTGTTTTTTGGGTTTGCACTAGAATCACACAACCAAAGCAAAAAGAATACACATTCAACCAAAAATCGCAGAGTGAAATGTTTTTTATCAGCCAAAATCAACCATAGGTGTTTAAGTTCATCTCAATAGAAAGAACGAATAAGCTTGGATTGCTCTTTCGGTGTTCATTTACCCACAAATAACAAAGCAAAGTGTCATAAGCCTAAAGAAAGCAAAACAGGTATTCGGTTCCATCTACATAGAAATAAGAATCTTGGATTTCGCTTATTTCAAAGTCGTGTTCTTTGGTGTCAGAGCTGCTTGAAGATCCTAGCTCACAGAGGATCACGCTAGCCAGCGATCATTAAGTAAAAGTCTTTATTGAATTACAGTTTCCATTCTCACGCTGCTGCGCGCAAACTCTACGTCTAGTAGCTAGATCGGCGAAGCTCCGTCTGAGTCTCCGCCCCGTGTGCACCAACTTAATATCCTAGCCTTGCTCCACCTTTTCCGCCTGACTGTCCTCCTCTGGGTCCCTCTACCCCCCGGGGCTTCTTCCTTCCGGGATTCTTCTGACGCTGACCCGGACCCTCCTGCCTCCTTGCGCCGGGCTTTAGGACCTGGTTCCCTTTCGGGGCTGCTTACTGCGCCGCCTTCCTCTGCATTTGAACTTGGCGCGCGCGCCCAACCTTCCACTTTCCTCTTAACCGTTTCTTCGCTCCCCGATGGAGGCGTGGCCACTCCTGACTCATGCCCTCCCTCCTGTGGTGAGCTGCCAGCGCTTCCCCCCTGGCTCCCTTTCTCTTCCCTGCTTCCTGGCGGTGACGCTGGTCCCGATTTCCAGCTGCTCCCCCCTGAGTCCCCTCTGGCTCTATCTTCCTGGGGTGCCCCCCTAGACTCCCCCCTTGCCCTGGCCACTGGTGCTCCTTTCTGTGAATCCTCTGATTCACTGGAAAGACTGGGAGATCTCGGGTCGTCGTCATCACTCATCTTTTCTTCTGCCTCCTCCCCTTCGCTCTCTGTCTCCTCCCTTGCCCGTGCCTCTGCTCCTAAACCCCTGACATCCATCCCCCCCTCGAAGCCCCCCAGTCCCTCCTCCCCTCCTTCCGGTGCTGGAGCTGGGGGCTGCTGTTGCAAAGGGACGAACGTCGGATATCGGTCGCTTCCCGTGGCGGGCCTCCATCTGAACTCTTCCGGGACTTCCTCCCTGCTCTCGTCGACGACGGTCACCTCCGCTTCCATCTCTGTGCCGCCGTGCTCGAAACCAGGGTCGTCCCCGAAAATGTCCATGTCCGTCTCTCCCTCACTTCCTCCTGGCGGCGTTGCTCGTCCTGAGCAGTCCAGCCACTTTCTGCGGAACTGCTCCTCTGGCCTATCGTCCCACCAATACGAGGGTTCTGAGACAGATCCCGAGGGTGACCCCTCCGGGGAACGGACGTCTCGCGTTGGTTCCTCGTCCGAGTCGAACCCCCGGAACGTGCTGGCCGAAAGCGTGGGTGTGAAAAGCCAGTCGTCGAAAAAGTCTGCTGGCATAGGTCTATGTGGGAAGAGGGCATGAAACTCGTCTTTGAGCAGAGGTTCGTCTAAGGCGTATCCCGGCACCCAGCTGTTCGCACTGGCCGGGGTGCCCTCCTTGGCGAGAAAGTATTCTACCCCCTCTTCCCCCCATCTGGAGTCCAAAATCTCCGTGACTTCGTTGAGGCGTTCCTTCTGTGCCGCTCCCGCGTGTCCTGTTCTGTCTCTGGCCGGACTCGGCGCCGTTCCGGGGTCCTGGAACCTGTGCGGTGCCTTGTAGGGAGTGAGCACCGATCTGTGGAATACCGGATGCATTCTGGAACCCTCCGGAAGTGCCAGTCTGAAAGCTACCGGGTTGACCTGCTCTTCGACTTGGTAGGGCCCCAGTTGTTTATGCCCTAGTTTCTTCTTGGCCAACGACCTGGCCGGCACTGCGTGGGCCGCTAACCAAACCCAGTCTCCCACGTGGAGCTCTTCTCCAACCCTTCTGTGCTTGTCTGCTTGTACCTTGTATGCGTGCTTGGCCAGCTCCAGGTGGCGCCTCAGCTGATCGTGGACTTCCTGCAGCTCCGACGCGAACGCATCTGCTGTCTGCGGCTCCCCCTCCCCCATTCTTTCCAGTCCCGGGAAGGTTCTGGGGTGCCTCCCGTTGTTGGCGAAGAACGGCGTGACCCCCGTGGATACGTGCTTCGTGTTGTTGTAGGCGAACTCTGCAAGCGGCAGGTAATCCACCCACGTCGCAGGCTGTTGATTTGCATAACATCTCAGGTACTGCTGCATGATGGCATTGACCCGCTCCGCTTGCCCGTTGGTCTGCGGGTGTCTCGCCGACGCCAGGTTGATCTTGACGTTCAGGAAGCCCATCAGCTTCTGCCAGAAGTTCGAGATGAACTGCCGCCCGCGGTCGGACAGAATAGACCGTGGCAGACCGTGAACCTTGAACACGTGGTCTATGAACAGTTTGGCGGTTTGCTCCGCCGTGGCCACCTTAGCACACGGAATGAAATGCGCCATCTTGGAAAACAGGTCCACCACCACCAGCACTGCCGTCTTGCCCCTTGAGCTGGGCAGATCCGTGACAAAGTCCAGGGCCACCCTTTCCCAAGGTTCTACCGGAGTTTGCAGCGGCTCCAACAGTCCGGCCGGCGGTTTGTGCACTGGTTTGGCCCTCTGGCAGGTGTCACACCTCGCCACGTAGTCTGCGACCTCCCCTCTCATTCCAGGCCACCAGAAATCCCTGGCTACTAATTCCACCGTCTTCTCCTTGCCAAAGTGCCCGGCCGTGGGCGCGTCGTGCAGCTGCTGCAGCACCTTGGCTCGAAGTTCGTCTCCCGGCACGTAGATGGCCCCTTTACGGATGAGCAATCCATCTCTTAGCTGGAAACCGTCGGCCGCTGCCTTGCCCCTTTGCACCTCTGCCATCTTTGCTTGTGCGAAGGAGTCCCCCTGCAACGCTCGCCGTACCGCCTCTAGGTCCACGGTCGCCGCGGCGCACGCCCACACTGTCGGTGCGAAGATGTGCATGGCGGCCGCTGGTGTTGCGTCCTCCAGATACTGTGGCTTACGGGAGAGAGCGTCTGCCATGATGTTGGTGTCCCCCGGGACATACTCTATTCGGAAGTCGAAGTTCGCAAAGAACTCAGCCCAACGTATCTGCCTCTGGTTCAGGAACTGTGCCGTGCGCCAGTGCTCTAGATTCTTGTGGTCCGTGCAAACCTGCACCGTGTGCTTAGCGCCGATCAGAAAGTGCCTCCACGCCTTGAACGCTGCATGAATTGCCAGCAACTCCCTGTCCCATATGGTGTAGTTCTGCTCGGACTTGCTGAGCTTCCTGGAGTAAAACGCTCCCGGTCGCCACACCCCCTGCGGGTCTTTCTGCAGCAGGACCGCCCCCACGGCTCTGTCCGAAGCGTCTGTCTCCACCCTCATCGGCTTGCTGGGGTTGGCATGAAGCAGCTGCTCTTCCGACGCGAAGAGACGCTTGAGTGCCTGAAAGGACTGCTCCGCCTGCTCTGTCCAAATGAACTTCTTTTTCTTGGAGCTAAGCGTGTCAGTGATGGCCGCCGTCTGCATCGCGAAGCCCTTGATAAACTTGCGATAGAAGTTCGCAAAGCCGACAAACCGTTGGACCTCCTTCCGGTTGCGCGGGCTCTTCCAATCCAACACCGCTCGAACCTTGGCGCTGTCCATGGCGAGCCCCTTGTCAGACAGCTTGTAGCCCAGAAAATCCACCTCCGTCACGTCAAATTGGCACTTCTCCAGCTTGGCGTAGAGCCTATGTTGCTTTAGCCTGCTCAGCACTTCCTTGACGTGCTTGTCATGCTCCTGCTGCGACTCCGAAAAGATCAGGATGTCATCTAAGAAACAGACGCACGTCTTGTAGAGCAGTCCCGCCAACACGTGATGCATAAATGCTTGAAAAACGTGGGAGCCATTTTGCAATCCAAAAGGCATAACTCTATATTCGTAGGTCCCCAGGGGCGTGAACATGGCTGTCTTCCACTCATCACCCTCCCGCATGCGAATGAGGTTGTACGCCCCCCGCAGGTCCAACTTGGTGAACACTCTGCCCTTCCGTACCTTCGCGAGGAGGTCGTCAATTCGGGGCATGGGGAAGTCCGATGGCCTAGTCACACTGTTCAAAATCCTGTAATCCACTACGAGTCTCTTTTGGGGCGTGTCCCGCTTCTTAACAAAGAATACGGGACTGCCCCCCACTGCCTTGGACTCCCGGATGAAGCCGCGCTGCAAATTATGATCAATGAACTCCTTGAGTTCTTGCAGTTCGTCCTCTGACATGGAATACAGTTTCCCTTTAGGCAGCGCCGCCCCCGGCAGCAGGTCAATTTTGCAGTCATATGGTCTGTGAGGGGGTAGCCTGTCTGCCTCCTTCTCGCAGAAAACTTCCAAAAATTCAGCGTACTTGTGGGGAATCGCTTGCAGCGTGCCTAGCAGCAGCTGTGACTCCTCTTCCTCTCCTTCCTGCCTGGGCACTATGCAGTGTTCAGCACAAAAGGAAGAGCCGAAGGTCAGCTGCCTCTGGTACCAAGCCATCGTTGGGCTGTGCTTGTCCAGCCAACTCATGCCCAATACAACGGGCGTGTCAGATAGTTGAGTGACGTTGAAGCTGATGATTTCTCTGTGATTCCCAAGTCGCATCACCATTGGTGGCGTCTGCTTCACCACTTGCCCCCCGAGCAGCTCCCTGCCATCCACCGTGACAACCTGCAGGGGCAGTGTGGCCGGCAGCAACTGCACAGCGTGCCTGTCGACAAAGTCCTGTCCTATAAAGTCCGCAGTGCTGCCTGAGTCGATGGTGATTGGCACGTCTATGGTGATTCCATTGGGCAGCTGGAGAGATGCTGTGAGCCTCACTACTGGTTTGGGCGGGAGGGGGTTCACGGGCTGTAAAATCTCTGGGGACTGCGTCACTAACACGTCTGGCTGGGCCCCAGTGCCTCTTCCTCCAGCCAGACATCGTCGTTTCCCTGCTGTGGTCCTGCTTGCTGCGTTGCTGCAGTCACCATTGCCGAGGCTGCAGTGAGCTTGTGGGGCCTCTGGGGACACTCTTTTGCCATATGCCCTGGTTCCTCACAGACGTAACACTTCCTGTTCCCTCTAGGAGGCTTCGCTTTCACTGCTGCCGGTGCTAGGGCTCTGGTTGCTGACTGAGCCCTTGCACCTCCAACCTCCATAGGTTCGGCTCCTCCTCCTGGCGGAGGCGTGGATTGCGCCCGCGCTGCTTCTCTGGGAAGGAAGGAGGGGCCCCCGGCTGGTTCGCGCCCTCCACGCCCTTCTTCCCTGCTCCACGGACGTCCTTCCAGCCTCACCCCCACTGCCAGTGCCCTCTGAACGACCTCCTGGGTGGTTCGGGGTCTCTCCCCCCTCGCGATCTCATCTTTAATCGAGTTGTGCAGCCCCTCCCAAAAGAGGTCTCTTACCGGAGCCGAATCTCTGTCCCATTCCAGGGCACTGACCAAGGCGAAAAAGCGGGCATGATACTGCCTGACGCTGGCCCTCCCTTGTCTCAGCCCATGCACCTCCTTCCGTGCAAGATCCACGTCAATACTTGATAAAAAGCACCCATCCATCGCTTTGATAAAGGCATCCGCATTCTGGAGCGCCGGATCCTTATCTCTCCATAAATTGCGTAGCCATGCTTTCGCATCCCCATGCAGATGGGACATGATGAACCCCACTCTCTCTTGTTCATCTCTAAAGTCTTTATGCAGCAGTTGCAGTGCGCACAGTACGTCGGCTCTAAAGTTGGGATACTGTTGCAGGTTCCCATCGAAGTGAGAGACTAGCCCGCCTGTCCGTCTCGCCAACCCAATTCCCTCCTGCCGGGGTGTCTGCTTTGTCAGCACGTCTAACCTGACCTGGAGATCCCTGCAGGCGGCAGCTGCCTCCTCCTCTCTCTTCCTGGATGCGAGAACCTCGGCGTTCAGTTGTGCCACTGCTTTTCTGAGGTCCTCTATCTGCTGCTCAGCCGTCATGTCGTCTGCCGTTCGTGAGCTCGCTAGTAGGCACCTGTTTCTCTCCCCTCCTCGAGGCTGTAGATGCCCACAATGATGAGACGGAGCTTACTGTCAGAGCTGCTTGAAGATCCTAGCTCACAGAGGATCACGCTAGCCAGCGATCATTAAGTAAAAGTCTTTATTGAATTACAGTTTCCATTCTCACGCTGCTGCGCGCAAACTCTACGTCTAGTAGCTAGATCGGCGAAGCTCCGTCTGAGTCTCCGCCCCGTGTGCACCAACTTAATATCCTAGCCTTGCTCCACCTTTTCCGCCTGACTGTCCTCCTCTGGGTCCCTCTACCCCCCGGGGCTTCTTCCTTCCGGGATTCTTCTGACGCTGACCCGGACCCTCCTGCCTCCTTGCGCCGGGCTTTAGGACCTGGTTCCCTTTCGGGGCTGCTTACTGCGCCGCCTTCCTCTGCATTTGAACTTGGCGCGCGCGCCCAACCTTCCACTTTCCTCTTAACCGTTTCTTCGCTCCCCGATGGAGGCGTGGCCACTCCTGACTCATGCCCTCCCTCCTGTGGTGAGCTGCCAGCGCTTCCCCCCTGGCTCCCTTTCTCTTCCCTGCTTCCTGGCGGTGACGCTGGTCCCGATTTCCAGCTGCTCCCCCCTGAGTCCCCTCTGGCTCTATCTTCCTGGGGTGCCCCCCTAGACTCCCCCCTTGCCCTGGCCACTGGTGCTCCTTTCTGTGAATCCTCTGATTCACTGGAAAGACTGGGAGATCTCGGGTCGTCGTCATCACTCATCTTTTCTTCTGCCTCCTCCCCTTCGCTCTCTGTCTCCTCCCTTGCCCGTGCCTCTGCTCCTAAACCCCTGACATTTGGTATTAATGCACTTTTACCCAGAAATCGCAAAGTGTATGTAATGAGACCAAAATAACAAAACGCCATATTTCCGCATCCATATGCGTAGAAAGAAGAGGAATAAGTTTCGATTGGGCTTATTTCAATTCATAGAATCATAGTTGGAATTTACATGGTGTTTTTTGGGTGAGCACCAGAATCACCCCCAAACAAAGCAATAAGGTGTTTTGCGTTCCATCTACGTAGAAAGAAGATGAAAACGCTCTGATTGGGTTTATTTCAAATAGCTGTTTTTGGGGTTAGAATGCACATTCAACCAAAAATCACAGAGCGAAATGTTATCAGCCCAAATCAAGCATAGGTGTTTTAGTTAATAGAAAGAGGACAAATAAGCTTGGATTGCTCTTTCGGTGTTCATTCTCCCACCAACGGGCAGCTCCGCAATCCAGACCCGGTCCTACAAATGCAAAGTGACGGCACCCCGCAAGGCAGGGTGGGGGCTCTGCTCCCTGAGGGCAGAAAGAATCCATTAGTATGTCCTGTGTGTGCATTGCAGGGGATTGGACTGGATGACCACCAGGGTCCCTTCTAGCTCTACCATTCTGGGCTTCTACCTGTGTCTGTGTGTTTAGAAAGAAAAATTGCTATCGTGATTATAATTATAATAATGATTGCAATTTTTCTTATTGTAATTTTGATTACTTTTCTTATTGTAATTGTAATTATTAAAATTAGAATATATAATTGTCAGAGCCGCTTCCAGGTCCCAGCTCACAGAGGACCACGCTAGCCGGCAGTACTGTACAAAAGTCTTTATTAAGTTACAGTTTCAATTTCCAAGCCGCAGCGCGTAGCTCTACGTCTTAGAAGCTAGACCGGCGAAGCTCCGTCTGAGTCTCCGCCTCCTGTACACCAACTTAATACTCTAGCCTTGCTCCACCTCTTCCGTCTTTCCTTCCTCCTCTGGGTCCCTCTACCCCCCGTGGCCTCTTCCTTCCTGGACTCTTCTGACGCTGACCCCCCGGACTCTTCTCCCTCCTTGCAGCGGGCTTTAGGACCTGGCTCCCTATCCGGGCTGCTTACTGTGCCGCCTTCCTGTGTATTTGAACTTGGCGCGCACGCCCAGCCTTCAACCTTCCTCTTGACCGTTTCCTCGCTCCCCGATGGAGGTGTGGCCAATCCTGACTCATGCCCTCCCGCTTGCGGCGAGCCGCCAGATCCCGATACCTGGGACCCCTCCTCCCTACTGCGCTCTGGTGGGGAAGCTGGTCCCGATTTCCAACTGCTGCTCTCTGAGTCCCCTCTGGTCCCTTCTTCCTGGGGTGTCCCCCTAGGCGCCCCCCTTGCTCTGACCACTGGCGCCCCTTTCTGTGAATCTTCCGATTCACTGGAAAGACTCAGAGATCTGGGGCCGCTGTCATCGCTCATATTTCCTTCGGATTCCTCCCCCTCGCTCTCTGTTTCCTCCCTTTCCTGTGCCTCTGCTCCTGAACCCCTGACATCCATCCCCCCTCGAAGCCCCCCTTTCCCCCCTCCCCTCCTTCAGGTGTGGGTGCTGGGTGCTCCGTTGTTATGGGGGTGAGTGCCGGATACAGTTCGTTTCCCGTGGCGTACATCCAACTGGATAAGTCCTGCTCTTCCTCCTTGCCCTCGCCGACGTCGATCTCCTCTGCTTCCATCTCTGTGCCGCCGTGCTCGAACCCAAGGTCCTCCCTGAACACGTCCATGTCCGTCTCTCCCTCGGTCTCTTCTGGGTACGTTGCTCGCCCGGGACCCTCCAGCCATTTCCTGCGTCACTGCTCCTCTGGTCGATCATCCCACCAATACGAGGGTTCTGAGGCAGATCCCGAGGGTGACCCCTCCGGGGAACGTGTGTCCAGTGCCGGTTCCTCGTCCGAGTCGAACCCCTGGAACGTGCTGGCTGAAAGCGTGGGTGTGAAAAGCCAGTCGTCGAAAAACTCGGCTGGCATGGGCCTGTGTGGGAAGAGGGCATGAAACTCGTCTTTGAGCAGAGGTTCCTCCAAAGCGTAGCCCGGCACCCAGCTGTTGGCACTGGCTGAGGTGCCCTCTCTGGCGAGAAGGTATTCTACTCCCTCTTCCCCCCATCTTGAGTCTAAAATCTCTGTGACCTCGTTGATGGGCTCCCCCTCTGGCGACCCCCCCTGCGTGGTCCTTTCCCTGAGCGGACTCGGTGCCGTCCCTGGCTCCTGAAATCTGTGAGGTGCCTTGTAGGGAGTGAGTACTGACCTATGGAAAACCGGATGCATCCTGGATCCCTCCGGAAGCGTCAGCCGGAAAGCCACCGGATTGATCTGTGCCTCGACTTGGTAGGGCCCTAGCTGCTTATGTCCGAGCTTCTTTTTCGCTAACGATCTGGCCGGCACTGCCTGGGCTGCCAACCAAACCCAGTCTCCCACCTGTATTTCTTCCCCAACCCTCCTGTGTCTGTCAGCCTGCAGTTTGTATGCGTGCTTAGCTAGCTCTAACTGCCTTCGAAGCTGTTCGTGGACCTCCTGCAACTCTGACGCAAAGACGTCCGCTGCCTGTGGCTCCCCCTCCCCCACTCTCTGTAGTCCCGGGAAGGTTCTGGGATGCCTCCCATTGTTGGCGAAGAACGGCGTCACCCCCGTGGACACGTGCTTCGTGTTGTTGTAGGCGAACTCGGCGAGTGGCAGGTAGTCCACCCACGTTGCAGGCTGCTGATTTGCGTAACATCTCAGGTACTGCTGCATGATGGCATTGACCCGCTCCGCTTGTCCGTTGGTCTGCGGGTGTCTCGCCGACGCTAGGTTGATCTTGACATTCAGGATGCCCATCAGCTTCTGCCAGAAGTTCGAGATGAACTGTCGCCCCCGGTCGGACAGTATAGACCATGGCAGACCGTGAACCTTGAACATGTGATCTATGAACAGTTTGGTGGTCTGTTCCGCCGTGGCCACTTTCGCACACGGAATGAAATGTGCCATTTTGGTGAACATGTCCACCACCACTAGCACTGCTGTCTTGCCCCTCGAGCTGGGCAAATCCGTGACAAAGTCCAGGGCCACCCTCTCCCACGGTTCGAGCGGAGTTTGCAGCGGTTCCAGCAGTCCCGCCGGCGGTTTATGCACTGTCTTAGCCCTCTGGCAGGTGTTGCACCTCACGACGTAATCCGCGACTTCTCCCCGCATCTTGGGCCACCAGAAGTCTCTGGCGACTAATTCTGTCGTCTTCTCAGTGCCAAAGTGCCCGGCGGTGGGTGCGTCGTGCAACTGCTGCAGTACCTTAGCGCGGAGTTCGTCTCCCAGCACGTAGAGGGCCCCTTTGCGGATGAGCAACCCTTCGCGTATCTGGAACTCGTCGCCCTTCGCCGTGCCCCTGTTCACCTCCTCCATCTTCGCTCGTGCGAAGGAGTCTTCCTGCAGCGCGCGACGTACAGCATCCAGGTCTACGGTTGTCGAAGCGCACGCCCATGCTTCTGGTGCGAAAATGTGCTTGGCCGCCGCTGGCGTCGCCTCCTCGAGGTATTGCGGCTTCCTGGACAGTGCATCCGCCATGACGTTGTTGTCACCTGGGACGTACTCTATCCTGAAGTCGAAGTTCCGCAAAGAACTCCGCCCAACGTATGTGTCTCTGGTTCAGGAACCTCGCCGTGCGCCAGTACTCCAGATTCTTATGGTCCGTGCGGACCTGCACTGTGTGTTTGGCTCTGATCAGGAAGTGCCTCCACGCCTTGAATGCTGCATGAATGGCAAGCAACTCCCTGTCCCAGATGGTGTAGTTCTGCTCCGACTTGCTGAGCTTCCTGGAGTAGAAGGCGCACGGCCTCCAATCCCCATGCGGGTCTTGCTGCAACAGGACTGCTCCCACGGCCCTGTCTGAGGCGTCTGTTTCAACCCTCATCGGTTTGCCGGGATTTACATGCAGTAGCTGCTCTTCGGACGAGAAGAGGCGCTTGAGTTTCCGAAAGGACTGCTCCGCCTGCTCCGTCCAGATGAACTTCTTCTTCTTGGAGCTGAGCGTGTCGGTAATGGCCGCTGTCTGCATCGCGAACCCCTTGATGAACTTGCGATAGAAGTTAGCAAAGCCGACAAACCGCTGGACCTCCTTCCGGCTGCGCGGGCTCTTCCAGTCCAACACTGCACGAACCTTGGCGCTGTCCATGGCTAGCCCCTTGTCCGACAACTTGTAGCCCAGGAAATCCACCTCCGTCATGTCGAACTGGCACTTCTCCAGCTTGGCGTACAGTCTATGCTCCTGTAGCCTTTGCAGAACTTCCTTGACGTCTCTGTCGTGAACCTCCTGTGATTCTGAAAATATCAGGATGTCGTCCAGGAAGCAGACACACTTCTTGTAGAGGAGCCCCGCTAACACGTGATGCATGAAAGCTTGAAAACAGTGGGAGCCATTTTGTAATCCAAACGGCATAACTCTGTATTCGTAGGTGCCCAGGGGCGTGAACATGGCCGTCTTCCACTTGTCGCCCTCCCGTATGCGAATAAGGTTGTACGCCCCTCGCAGATCCAACTTGGTGAACACGCGTCCTTTGCGCACCGTCGCGAGGAGGTCGTCGATCTTGGGCATGGGGAAAGCCGTGGGCTTGGTTTTCGAGTTCAAAATCCTATAGTCCACCACAAGTCTTTTTTGGGGCGTGTCCTTCTTCCTCACAAAGAATACAGGACTGCCCCCCACTGCCTTGGACTCCCGGATGAACCCGCGCTCCAAATTATGATCTATGAACTCCCTGAGTTCCTGCAGCTCATCTTCAGACATGGAATACAGTTTCCCTGTCGGCAGCGTTGCCCCTGGCAGGAGGTCAATCTTGCAGTCATAGGGCCTGTGGGGAGGCAGCTTGTCCGCCTCCTTCTCGCAGAAAACCTCCAAAAATTCTGCGTACTTGTGGGGCACTGCTTGCAGCGTGCCTAATTGCAGCTGTGTGTCCTCTTCTTCCCCCTCCGGTCTGGGCAGGATGCAGTGTTCTGCACAGTAAGAGGAGCCGAAAGTTAGTTGCCGCTGGTACCAAGCCAACGTTGGACTGTGCCTGTCCAGCCAACTCATGCCCAATACTACAGGCGTGTCCGACAGTTGGGTGACATTAAAGCTGATGACTTCCCTGTGATTTCCAATTTGCATCACCATCGGTGGCGTTTGCTTCACCACCTGCCCCCCTAGCAATTCCCTGCCATCCACCGTGACAACCTTCAGGGGCAGCGTGGCTGGCAGTAGCGTTATATTGTGCTGCTCGATGAAATCCTGTCCTATAAAGTCCGCGTTGCTACCAGAGTCAATGGTAATTGGCACTTCCATTGTAAGTCCATTGGGTAGCTGGAGCGATGCGGTGAGCTGCACTACTGGTTTGGGCGGGAGGGGGTCTGTGGGCTGCAAAATCTCTGGGGACTGCTTCACTGACTTGTCTGGCTGGGCCCCAGTGCCTCTGTTTCCAGCCAGACTCCGTCGTTTCCCTGCTGTGGTTCTCTCTGCTGAGTTGCTTCTGTTAACGTCGCGGAGGCTGCAGTGTGCTTGTGGAGCCTCTGGGGACACTCTTTCGCCATGTGCTGAGGACTGTCACAGAGGTAGCACTTCCTGTTCCCTCTAGGAGGCTTCGCTTTGACTGCTCCCGGTGCTAGGGCTCTGGTTGCTGACTGAGCCCTGGCGCCTCCAACCTCCATAGGTTCCCCTCCTCCTCCTGGCGGAGGCGTGGAGTGCGCACGCACTGCATCCCTGGGAAAGAAGGAAGGCGCTCTTGCCGACTCGCGTCCTCCACGCCCTTCGTCTCTGCTCCATGGACGTTCTTCTAGACGCACCCCAATCGTCAGCGCCCTCTGAACGATCTCCTGAGTGCTCCGGGGTCTCTCCCCCTGCGCAATTTCGTCTTTTACCGCACTGTTCAACCCTTCCCAGAAAAGGTCTCTGACTGGAGCTGAATCTTTGTCCCATTCCAGGGCACTGACCAGTGCAAAAAAGTGGGAATGATACTGCCTCACACTGGCCCTCCCTTGTTTCAGCCCATGTATCTCTTTTCTGGCGATATAAACGTCTATATTTGATAAAAAACACGAATCCATCGCTTTAATGAAGGCATCCGCACTTCGGAGCGCCGGATCCTGATCTCTCCACAGATTGCGTAGCCACGCTTTAGCGTCTCCATGCAAATGGGATAAAATAAACCCCACCTTCTCTTGCTCATCTCTAAAGTCTTTGTCCAGCAGTTGCAGCGCAAACTGCACATCTGCTCGGAAGTTGGGGTACTGCTGTAAATTCCCATCGAAATGAGATACAAGGCTGCCTCCTCTTCTCTCCAGCCCAATTCCCTCCGATTTGGGTCCCGGTTGCCCCTGCTTTGTAAGCACTTCCAACCTGACCTGGAGATCCTTGTAGGCGGCAGCCGCTTCCTCCTCCCTCTTCCTGGATGCGAGTATCTCGGCGTTTAGTTGTGTCACTGCGTTTTGCAGGGCTGCTATCTGCTGTTCACTATTCATCTCGTCCGACTTTCGTGAGCTCGCGAAGCACCAATCGTCACCCCTCGCTGCGCCCACTCACGCTGCGAGGCTTTTGGTACAAAAGGGAGACGGAGCTTACTGTCAGAGCCGCTTCCAGGTCCCAGCTCACAGAGGACCACGCTAGCCGGCAGTACTGTACAAAAGTCTTTATTGAGTTACAGTTTCAATTTCCAAGCCGCAGCGCGCAGCTCTACGTCTTAGAAGCTAGACCGGCGAAGCTCCGTCTGAGTCTCCGCCTCCTGTACACCAACTTAATACTCTAGCCTTGCTCCACCTCTTCCGTCTTTCCTTCCTCCTCTGGGTCCCTCTACCCCCCGTGGACTCTTCTGACGCTGACCCCCCCGGACTCTTCTCCCTCCTTGCGGCGGTCTTTAGGACCTGGCTCCCTATCCGGACTGCTTACTGTGCTGCCTTCCTGTGTATTTGAACTTGGCGCGCACGCCCAGCCTTCAACCTTCCTCTTGACCGTTTCCTCGCTCCCCGATGGAGGTGTGGCCAATCCTGACTCATGCCCTCCCGCTTGCGGCGAGCCGCCAGATCCCGATACCTGGGACCCCTCCCCCCTACTGCGCTCTGGTGGGGAAGCTGGTCCCGATTTCCAACTGCTGCTCTCTGAGTCCCCTCTGGTCCCTTCTTCCTGGGGTGTCCCCCTAGGCGCCCCCCTTGTTCTGACCACTGGCGCCCCTTTCTGTGAATCTTCCGATTCACTGGAAAGACTCAGAGATCTGGGGCCGCTGTCATCGCTCATATTTCCTTCGGATTCCTCCCCCTCGCTCTCTGTTTCCTCCCTTTCCTGTGCCTCTGCTCCTGAACCCCTGACAATAATTAAATAATAATTATAATTATTATAATTATTGAACCAGATAAAGCAGATAAATTTAATAAATTATCTCTACTCTCATGGTCACTTTTCTTTGCTCTGGCCGGAAAGAAGCCGTGCAAAAATACTGTCTCTCAAACCCTGGATCCACCAATTGCTGGGCTTCTTCACCTTCCTTGCTGCTCCCCTGGCACTGCTCCTCGCACCCACCTCCGGCTGCGTACGCTATGTTGTCCACCGCAAGACACGGGTTCAGACTAGCAGCTTTAAGTCTGCATTCCTGCCAGGGAGGAATTCGAACCCACCACCTGCTGAACGCCTCGCCCAGAGAGGCATTTCAAAGCGGCAGGGAGTTCCAAAGCCCCCCCGGCACTGTAGCAGTGAGTCCCAAAGGGGTCATTGGGATTTCTTTTTCATGCTGAAAAGCCCCATATCTTTATAGGGCATCCAGTGGCAGGCAGTCCCAAAAGTGGACAAACACTGTCACCTTTAAAAGGAGTTTAACAGGAATAACATAAGGAAAATTCATTATTATAGCAACTCCAGTGGCAGGCAGTCCCACAGCCCCCAAACTTTCTGAGAAGGCTTGCCTGAAACTTGCCACCGCTGTCGACCAGAAGCTTCTCCTCTTGCCAGGCCCAACCAGAACTCGGTGCCAGCTGAGAGATGAAAAGAAGAGTCAGGTGGGCAGTGGATTCAAGTGCCGGAGGCTCTTCCTTTGGCAGGGAGTTCCATTGGCCCAAGCAAACCCTGACTTGCCACTTTCTCCCTGGAAAGCTGGTAGTGGTAGCGGAAGAGTCTCACTTGCGAGGCGGGTGGCACGGCGCCCACCTGGACGGAGACTAGCACCCTAGAAAATAGAAAATACTTATCGGGAGAGAAAGAGAGGGCTGAATCAGCTCCGTTCACACCCAGCCGGGTGTAAATTGTTATTGGGATGATTCATTCCCATCCCCTCAGCCCACCACACAGGGTTGTGAGCTGGAGGCACTCAATGGTCATCCCTCCTGACCCGGACACTTAGGGGTGCCTTGTGTGAGCCCCACCTTCATCACCCACCTCAGCTCAATCCCAGCTCCACCCATCGCCGTGGGGCATCCTCCAGCTTCAGGTGTCATATTCAAAATCGCACAAGCCTGAGCGGGAAACCACATTTTCAGGAGTTCTTTAATAGAAGTATGGGATAGATACAAAAATATATTGGAGCCAAAAGTCCCTTATTGGCTATCTCCGCTGGAGGTAATGAGTGTTAAGAAAATTAATATGAGAGGTAATTGGAGTACATATGGTGAATTGGTAATTAAAGAAGGAGGAAAATGGAAATTGAAACCATTTGAACAAGTTAAAGATTATTGTCAGGGGTTCAGAAGCAGAGACGCAGAGAAGGGAGGAGACAGAGAGCGAGGGGGAGGAATACGAAGGAAAGATGAGTGGGGATGACGAACCGAGATCGCCGAGCTTATCCAGTGAGTCCGAGGATTCCCAGAAGGGAGCGCCAGCAGTCAGAGCAAGGGGGGAAAGCAGGGGGACACCCCAGGAAGAAGGGTCCAGAGAGGAATCAGAGAGCAGCAGTTGGAGATCGGGACCCACGTACCCAGACGGGAACAGCGGGGAGAAAGGGGACCAGATATCGGGTTCTGGAGGCTTTCAGAAGGAGGGAGGGCATGAGTCAGGAGTAGTCACGCCCACCTCGGGGAGCGACGAAACGATCAAGAGGAAGGTTGAGAGTTGGGCGCGCGCGCCAAGTTCAAATGTAGCGGAAGCTGGCGCAGTAAGCAGCCCAGAGAGTGAACCAGGTCCCAAAGCCCGCCGCAAGGAGGCGGAAGGGTCAGGGGGGTCCGCGTCAGAAGAGAGTAGGAAAAAGGAGACCCCGGGGGGCAGAAGGACCCAGAGACGGAGGGAAAGGCGCAGGAGGTGGAGCAAGGCTAGGGTATTAAGCTGGTGTGCTAGAGGCAGAGACTCAGACGGGTCTTCGCCGGTCTGACCTAGAAGAAGTAGGGCTGCATATTGCAGTTTGGAAATGGAAGCTGTAATCCAATAAAGACTCTTTTAACCTGAACGCTGGCTAACGTGGTCCTATGTGAGCTGGGACTGAGTGGCAGCCCTGACAATTATGTATATGATTGGTTGCATTACTTTCAAGTAAATGAAATGTTTAAAAAAGACTTAAAAGAAAGGGGTTATGTAGAAAAAGAATCTAAATTTCAAATAGACATAATAAACTGTCAGAGCTGCTTCCAGATCCTAGCTCACAGAGGATCACGCTAGCCAGCGATCATTAAGTAAAAGTCTTTATTGAATTACAGTTTCCATTCTCAAGCTGCTGCGTGCAACTCTACGTCTAGTGGCTAGATCGGCGAAGCTCCGTCTGAGTCTCCGCCCCTTGTGCACCAACTTAATATCCTAGCCCTGCTCCACCTTTTCCGCCTGACTGTTCTCCTCTGGGTCCCTCTGCCCCCCGGGGTCTCTTCCTTCCTGGATTCTTCTGACGCCGACCCCCCGGACCCCCCTGTCTCCTTGCGCTGGGCTTTAGGACCTGGCTCTCTTTCAGGGCTGCCTACTGCGTCACTTTCCTGTGCATTTGAACTTGGCGCACGCGCCCAACCTTCCACTTTCCGTCTGACCGTTTCTTCGCTCCCCGATGGAGGTGTGGCCACTCCTGACTCATGCCCTCCCTCCTGTTGTGAGCTGCCAGCGCTTGCTCCCTGGCTCCCTTCCTCTTCCCTGCTCTCTGGCGGTGACGCTGGTCCCGATTTCCAACTGCTCTCCTCTGAGTCCCCTCTGGCTCTATCTTCCTGGGGTGCCCCCCTAGACTCCCCCCTTGCCCTGGCCACTGGTGCTCCTTTCTGTGAATCTTCTGATTCACTGGAAAGGCTCGGAGATCTCGGGTCGTCGTCATCACTCATCTTTTCTTCTGCCTCCTCCCCTTGGCTCTCTGTTTCCTCCCTTGCTCTTGCCTCTGCTCCTGAACCCCTGACATCCATCCCCCCCTCGAAGCCCCCCGTTCCCCCCTCCCCTCCTTTCGGTGTGGGAGCTGGGTGCTGCTGTGTCAAAGGGACGAACTTCGGATACCGTTCGCTTCCCGTGGCGGGCCTCCATCTGAAGTCTCCCGGTTCTTCCTCCCTGCCGTCGTCGACGACGGTCACCTCCGCTTCCATCTCTGTGCCGCCGTGCTCGAAACCAGGGTCGTCCCCGAAAACGTCCATGTCCGTCTCTCCCTCACTTCCTCCTGGCGGCGTTGCTCGTCCTGGACCTTCCAGCCACTTCCTGCGCCACTGCTCCTCTGGTCTGTCGTCCCACCAATACGAGGGTTCTGAGGCAGATCCCGAGGGTGACCCCTCCGGGGAACGGGCGTCTCGTATCGGGTCCTCGTCCGAGTCGAACCCCCGGAACGTGCTGGCAGAAAGCGTGGGCGTGAAAAGCCAGTCGTCGAAAAAGTCTTCTGGCATTGGCCTATGTGGGAAGAGGGCATGAAACTCGTCTTTGAGCAGAGGTTCGTCCAAGGCGTAGCCCGGCACCCAGCTGTTCGCACTGGCCGGGGTGCCCTCCTTGGCGAGAAAGTATTCTACCCCCTCTTCCCCCCATCTGGAGTCCAAAATCTCCGTGACTTCATTGATGCGCTCCTCCTGTGCCACTCCCGCGTGCCCGGTTCTTTCTCTGAGTGGACTCGGTGCCGTTCTGGGTTCCTGAAACCTGTGCGGTGCCTTGTAGGGAGTGAGCACCGATCTGTGGAACACCGGATGCATTCTGGAACCCTCCGGAAGCGCCAGCCTGAAAGCTACCGGGTTGACCTGCTCTTCGACTTGGTAGGGCCCCAGTTGCTTATGCCCTAGTTTCTTCTTGGCCAACGACCTGGCCGGCACTGCGTGGGCTGCTAACCAGACCCAGTCTCCCACATGGATCTCTTCGCCAACCCTTCTGTGTTTGTCCACTTGTACCTTGTATGCGTGTTTGGCCAGCTCCAGGTGCCGCCGCAGCTGATCGTGGACTTCCTGCAACTCCGACGCGAACGCATCTGCTGTCTGCGGCTCCCCCTCCCCCATTCTTTCCAGTCCCGGGAAGGTTCTGGGGTGCCTCCCGTTGTTGGCGAAGAACGGCGTGACCCCCGTGGACACGTGCTTCGTGTTGTTGTAGGCGAACTCGGCGAGTGGCAGGTAATCCACCCACGTCGCAGGCTGTTGATTCGCATAACATCTCAGGTACTGCTGCATGATGGCATTGACCCGCTCCGCTTGCCCATTGGTCTGCAGGTGTCTCGCCGACGCCAGGTTGATCTTGACGTTCAGGAAGCCCATCAGCTTCTGCCAGAAATTCGAGATGAACTGCCGCCCCCGGTCGGACAGAATAGACCGTGGCAGACCGTGAACCTTGAACACGTGGTCTATGAACAGTTTGGCGGTTTGCTCCACCGTGGCCACCTTAGCGCACGGAATGAAATGTGCCATCTTGGAAAACAAGTCCACCACCACCAGCACTGCCGTCTTGCCCCTCGAGCTGGGCAGATCCGTGACAAAGTCCAGGGCCACCCTCTCCCATGGTTCGACCGGAGTTTGCAGCGGTTCCAACAGTCCGGCCAGCGGTCTGTGCACTGGCTTGGCCCTCTGGCAGGTGTCACACCTCGCCACATAGTCCGCGACCTCCCCTCTCATTCCGGGCCACCAGAAATCCCTGGCGACTAATTCCACCGTCTTCTCCTTGCCAAAGTGCCCGGCAGTGGGCGCGTCGTGCAGCTGCTGCAGCACCTTGGCGCGAAGTTCATCTCCCGGCACGTAGATGGCCCCTTTACGGATGAGCAATCCATCTCTCAGCTGGAACCCGTCGGTCGCTGCCGTGCCCCTTTGCACCTTTGCCATTTTTGCTTGCGCGAAGGAGTCATCCTGCAACGCTCGTCGCACCACCTCCAGGTCCACGGTTGCCGCGGCGCACGCCCACACTGTTGGTGCGAAGATGTGCATGGCGGCCGCTGGCGTTGCGTCCTCCAGATACTGTGGCTTACGGGAGAGAGCGTCCGCCATGATGTTGGTGTCCCCCGGGACATACTCTATTCGGAAGTCGAAGTTCGCAAAGAACTCAGCCCAACGTATCTGCCTCTGGTTCAGGAACTGTGCCGTGCGCCAATGCTCCAGATTCTTGTGGTCCGTGCAAACCTGCACCGTGTGCTTGGCGCCGATCAGGAAGTGCCTCCACGCTTTGAACGCTGCATGAATGGCCAGCAACTCCCTGTCCCAGATGGTGTAGTTCTGCTCGGACTTGCTGAGCTTCCTGGAGTAAAACGCTCCCGGCCGCCAAACCCCCTGCGGGTCTTTCTGCAGCAGGACTGCCCCCACGGCTCTGTCCGAGGCGTCTGTCTCGACCCTCATCGGCCTGCTGGGATCGACATGCAGCAGCTGCTCTTCCGACGCGAAGAGACGCTTGAGTGCCTGAAAGGACTGCTCCGCCTGCTCTGTCCAGATGAACCTCTTTTTCTTGGAGCTAAGCGTGCCCGTGATGGCCGCTGTCTGCATAGCGAAGCCTTTGATAAACTTGCGATAGAAGTTCTCAAAGCCGACAAACCGTTGGACCTCCTTCCGGTTGCGTGGGCTTTTCCAATCCAACACCGCTCGCACCTTGGCGCTGTCCATGGCGAGCCCCTTGTCAGACAACTTGTAGCCCAGAAAATCCACCTCAGTCACGTCGAATTGGCACTTCTCCAGCTTGGCGTAGAGCCTATGCTGCTTTAGCCTGCTCAGCACTTCCTTGACGTGTCTGTCATGCTCCTGCTGCGATTCCGAAAAGATCAGGATGTCATCTAAGAAACAGACGCACGTCTTGTAGAGAAGTCCCGCCAGCACGTGATGCATGAATGCTTGAAAAACGTGGGAGCCATTTTGCAATCCAAAAGGCATAACTCTATATTCGTAGGTGCCCAGTGGCGTGAACATGGCTGTCTTCCACTCATCTCCTTCCCGCATGCGAATGAGGTTGTACGCCCCTCGCAGGTCCAACTTGGTGAACACGCTGCCCTTCCGTACCTTAGCGAGGAGGTCGTCGATCCGGGGCATGGGGAAGTCCGATGGCTTGGTCACACTGTTTAAGATGCGAAAGTCCACGACAAGTCTTTTTTGGGGCGTGTCCCGCTTCTTAACAAAGAATACAGGACTGCCCCCCGGTGCCTTGGACTCCCGGATGAAACCGCGCTCCAAATTATGATCTATGAACTCCTTGAGTTCTTGCAGTTCGTCCTCAGACATGGAATACAGCTTCCCTTTAGGCAGCGCCGCCCCCGGCAGCAGGTCAATTTTGCAGTCATATGGTCTGTGAGGGGGTAGCCTGTCTGCCTCCTTCTCGCAGAAAACCTCCAAAAATTCTGCGTACTTGTGGGGAATCGCTGGCAGCGTGCCTAGCAGCAGCTGTGTCTCCTCTTCCTCTCCTTCCTGCCGGGGCACGATGCAATGTTCAGCACAAAAGGAAGAGCCGAAGGTCAGCTGCCTCTGGTACCACGCCAGCGTTGGGCTGTGCTTGTCCAGCCAACTCATGCCCAATACAATGGGCGTGTCCGATAGTTGAGTGACGTTGAAGCTGATGATTTCCCTGTGATTCCCAAGTCGCATCACCATTGGTGGCGTCTGCTTCACCACTTGCCCCCCGAGCAGCTCCCTGCCATCCACCGTGACAACCTGCAGGGGCAGCGTGGCCGGCAGCAACTGTATAGCGTGACGGTCGACAAAGTCTTGCCCTATAAAGTCCGCATTGCTTCCTGAGTCAATGGTGATTGGCACGTCCATGGTGATTCCATTGGGCAGCTGGAGCGATGCGGTGAGCCTCACTACTGGTTTGGGCAGGAGGGGGTTCACGGGCTGTAAAATCTCTGGGGACTGCTTCACTGACACGTCTGGCTGGGCCCCAGTGCCTCTTCCTCCAGCCAGACTGCGTCGTTTCCCTGCTGTGGTTCTCCATGCTGCGTTGCTGCAGTTACCATTGCTGAGGCTGCAGTGTGCTTGCGGAGCCTCCGGGGACACTCTTTCACCATATGCCCTGGCTCCTCGCAGATGTAACACTTCCTGTTCCCTCTAGGAGGCTTCGCCGTCACTGTTGTCGGTGCTAGGGCTCTGGCTGCTGACTGAGCCCTTGCACTTCCAACCTCCATAGGTTCTGTCCCTCCTCCAGACGGAGGCGTGGATTGCGCCCGCGCTGCTTCTCTGGGAAGGAAGGAGGAGCCCCTGGCTGGTTCACGCCCTCCACGCCCTTCGTCCCTGCTCCACGGACGTTCTTCCAGCCGCACCCCCACCGCCAGCGCCCTCTGAACGATCTCCTGCGTGGTCCGGGGTCTCTCCCCCCTCGCAATTTCATCTTTAACAGAGCCGTGCAATCCCTCCCAAAACAGGTCTCTTACAGGGGCCGAATCTCTGTCCCATTCCAGGGCACTGACCAAAGCGAAAAAGCGGGCATGGTACTGCCTTACGCTGGCCCTCCCTTGCTTCAGTCCATGTATCTGCTGCCGAGCAAGATCCACGTCAATGCTTGATAAAAAACATCCATCCATCGCTTTAATAAAGGCATCCGCATTTTGGAGCGCTGGATCATTATCCCTCCACAAATTGCGCAGCCATGCTTTAGCATCCCCATGCAAATGGGACATGATGAATCCCACTTTCTCTTGCTCATCTCTAAAGTCTTTATTCAGCAGTTGCAGTGCGCACATTACGTCTGCTCTAAAATTGGGGTACTGTTGCAGGTTCCCATCGAAGTGAGAGACCAGACCGCCTGTTCGTCTCGCCAACCCAATTCCCTCCTGTCTGGGTGTCAGTTGCCCTTGCTTCGTAAGCATGTCCAACCTCACCTGGAGATCCCTGCAGGCGGCAGCTGCCTCCTCCTCTCTCTTCCTGGATGCTAGAGCCTCGGCATTCAGTTGTGACACTGCTTCTCTGAGTTCCGCTATCTGCTGCTCAGCCGTCATGTCGGCTGCCGTTCGTGAGCTCGCTAGTAGGCACCTGCTTCTCTCCTCTCCTCGAGGCTGTAGATGCCCACAATTAGGAGACGGAGCTTACTGTCAGAGCTGCTTCCAGATCCTAGCTCACAGAGGATCACGCTAGCCAGCGATCATTAAGTAAAAGTCTTTATTGAATTACAGTTTCCATTCTCAAGCTGCTGCGTGCAACTCTACGTCTAATGGCTAGATCGGCGAAGCTCCGTCTGAGTCTCCGCCCCTTGTGCACCAACTTAATATCCTAGCCCTGCTCCACCTTTTCCGCCTGACTGCTCTCCTCTGGGTCCCTCTGCCCCCCGGGGTCTCTTCCTTCCTGGATTCTTCTGACGCCGACCCCCCGGAACTCCCTGGCTCCCTTTCCGGGCTGCTTACTGCGCCACCTTCCTGTGCATTTGAACTTGGCGCGCGCGCCCAACCTTCCACTTTCCGTCTGACCGTTTCTTCGCTCCCCGATGGAGGTGTGGCCACTCCTGACTCATGCCCTCCCTCCTGTTGTGAGCTGCCAGCGCTTGCTCCCTGGCTCCCTTCCTCTTCCCTGCTCTCTGGCGGTGACGCTGGTCCCGATTTCCAACTGCTCTCCTCTGAGTCCCCTCTGGCTCTATCTTCCTGGGGTGCCCCCCTAGACTCCCCCCTTGCCCTGGCCACTGGTGCTCCTTTCTGTGAATCTTCTGATTCACTGGAAAGGCTCGGAGATCTCGGGTCGTCGTCATCACTCATCTTTTCTTCTGCCTCCTCCCCTTCGCTCTCTGTTTCCTCCCTTGCTCTTGCCTCTGCTCCTGAACCCCTGACATAAACAATTAATATAAAACTTGGTCAAAAATGTATAAGATATTGTTGGAATGGCATACGAAAGATGAAGAGGTTAAATCGGTAATGATACAGTGGGCCAAAGATTGTGGGTATAATATTCAATTTGATGAATGGGAAAAATTGTGGAAAGAGAATATAAAATTTACTGCATGCACGGCACTGAAAGAAAATGTTATGAAAATGTTTTACAGATGGTACATCACACCTGTAAAGTTAGCAAAGATGTATAAGACGTGTAACAAATGTTGGAAATGTAAAGAAAAAGAAGGGACGTTCTTTCATGTGTGGTGGGAATAAGAAAGTGAAAAGCTTTTGGGAAATGATATACAATAAAATGAAAAAACTGTTAAGATATACTTTTGCCAGTGAGGTAGCGTGGGGGGTGCAGGGGGGGCCGGCCGCACCGGGCGCAACATCTGGGGGTTAGGGTTAGGGGCGCAAATCCACGGGTTAGGGGGCGCAAATCCACGGGTTAGGGGGCGCAAATTACTTGCCTTGCCCCGGGTGCTGACGCTACGCCACTGACTTTTGCAAAAAAACCGGAGGCTTTTCTTTTCTTTTAGAGATCTTAGGAAAGGACATAAGAAGAAAAGACTGTAAACTCTTTCAATATGGAGCAACGGCAGCCAGAATCTTGTTGGCCCAGAAATGGAAGCAAGAGGAAATACCGATGATAAAAGAATGGAGACTGAAATTGACAGATTATGCGGAATTGGACAAATTAACTGGGAAAATCAGATACACCAAAGACCAAAAGTTCATCGAAGACTGGGGAAAGTTCCTACTGAAAGTTCCTATCTGAAAAACGTATGCGGCGTGAACACAACTCTAGTGGGATTTCAAGAGGCACTGTAAAAATAGAGAAATATTGTTAATATGAAATAGTGGGGGAAGGGAGGTATAATGGCAATACGAAAGAAGGGAATGTGTAATTAAAGTTATAAATATGGATGATTATCAGAGACGCTGAAGGAAGTTCAAAAAAGGAGATAATTTGTTGTATTTTGGATAAAAATGTATAATTGCATGAAAAATCAATAAAATTTATTATAAAAAAAACAAAAAAAAACCTTATGCAAATAAAGCATTGCTTATTCTTCATCCACTGGTGTGCTTATTGGCTCCAGATCCAGAAATAACCCTGCCCTTGGCAGAACATATACAGTGCTTTTTTCTGGGGGGGGGGGCACAGAGGAATGCATAAAACATTTTGTGAATGTACTTTTGTCCATTTACTGTATTTATTTTTCCCGGTTTGAACTAAAAAATGGTGATTTTCTTGAGTCAAAATGAGAGTACCCCCAATCATTTTTTTTAGAAAAGAAGCACTGCATATATACACACACATATACATATATCCGTTTTATTTTTATTTATTTACAAACGGACACCTATATCTAGGTATGTATATTCTTGTATATAAACTTCCGCGGCCCACCCGCCCCATCCCTCCGCCAAGGGGCACGAGAGGAAGGCCACTGGGGGAGAAAGGCAGGTGAGGGCGGGGCGGGGGGCAGGGCTGCCCCCTGGGGAGAGCGGGGTCGAGAGAGAGTGGGCGGGAGAAAGAGAGAGGGCCAACCTGGCTCCGCACGTCTCTGCTGGCCCAACGTCGCAGCGCCTCTTCCGCCCGTTTCCCTCCCCTTCCTGTCCTCTTGCCTCTCCTCCGGTGGCACCTCCTTCCGGTACCCCTGCCCTCGCCCAAGATGGCGGCAGCACAGGCTCTTCCGCCCGTTTCCCTCCCCTTCCTGTCCTCTTGCCTCTCCTCCGGTGGCACCTCCTTCCGGGTACCACTGCCCTCGCCCAAGATGGCGGCAGCACAGGCTCTTCCGCCCGTTTCCCTCCCCTTCCTGTCCTCATGCCTCTCCTCCGGTGGCACCTCCTTCCGGTACGCCTGCCCTCGCCCAAGATGGCGGCAGCACAGGTTCTTCCGCCCGTTTCCCTCCCCTTCTGTTTGCACCAGAATCACACTACCAAAGCAGAAAGGTCTTCTGGATTCCATCTACATAGGAGGAAGATGAAAACGCTCTGATTGGTCTTATTTCAAATAAGTGTTTTTGGGGTTACAATGCACATTCAACCAAAAATCGCAGAGCGAAATGTATGTTATCAGCCCAAATCAAGCATGGGTGTTTTTGTTCATCTCAATTGAAAGAGGGAGAAGAAGCTTGGATTGCACTCGGTTTTCATTCACCCACAAATAGAAAATCGAAGTATCATAAGCATAATCAACGCAAAACAGGTTGTTTTGGGTTCCGTCTACATAGAAAGAAGAATCTTGGATTTCGCTTAATAAAAAGTATTGTTCTTTGGTGTTAATGCACATTTACCCCAAAATGGCAAAGTGAATGTAATGCGACCAAAATAAAGAAATACCATTCCTCTTCCATATACTTCTTCCAGAAGACGAATAAGCTTCGAGAGGGCTTATTTGAATTTGCATGGTGTTTTTTGGGTTTGCACTAGAATCACACAACCAAAGCAAAAAGAATGCACATTCAACCAAAAATCGCAGTGAAATGTTTGTTATCAGCCAAAATCAACCATAGGTGTTTAAGTTAATCTCAATCGAAAGAGGACAAATAAGCTTGGATTGCATTTCGGTATTCATTGACCCACAAACTGCAAATCAAAGTGTCATAAGCATAAACAAAGCAAAACAGGTTGTTTTGGATACCATCTACATAGAAAGAAGAATCTTGGATTGCGCTTATTTCAAAGTCGTGTTCCTTGGTTCTAATGTACATTGAGCCACAAATCGCCAAGTGAGTGTAATGAGCCTTAAAATGACAAAACACCATATTTCCGCTTCCATATGCGGAGAAAGAAGACGCATAAGCTTCGAGGCTTATTTCAATTCACAGGGTGTCTTTTTGGGTTTGCACTAGAATCACACAACCAAAGCAAAAAGAATGCACATTCAACCAAAAATCGCAGAGTGAAATGTTTTTTCTCAGCCAAAATCAACCATATAGGTGATCATCTCAATAGAAAGAGAACGAATAAGCTCGGATTGCTCTTTCGGTGTTCATTCACCCACAAATAACAAAGCAAAGTGTCATAAGCCTAAAGAAAGCAAAACAGGTTGTATTCGGTTCCATCTACATAGAAATAAGAATCTTGGATTTCGCTTATTTCAAAGTCGTGTTCTTTGGTATTAATGCACTTTTACCCAGAAATCGCAAAGTGTATGTAATGAGACCAAAATAACAATACGCCATATTTCCGCAACCATATGCGTAGAAAGAAGACGAATAAGCTTCGATTGGGCTTATTTCAATTCATAGAATCATAGAATCATAGTTGGAATTTATATGGTGTATTTTGGGTTTGCACCAGAATCACCCCCAAACAAAGCAATAAGGTGTTTTGCGTTCCATCTACGTCGAAAGAAGATGAACACGCTCTGATTGGGCTTATTTCAAATAGCTGTTTTTGGGGTTAGAGTGAACATTCAACAAAAAATCACAGAGCCAAATGTTTGTTATCAGCCCAAATCAACCATAAGTATGTTTATCTCAATAGAAAGAGAACGAATAAGCTTGGATTGCTCTTTCGGTGTTCATTCCCCCACAAGCTGCAAAGTGTCATAAGCATAAACAACGCAAAACAGGTTGTTTTGGTTTCCATCTACATAGAAAGAAGAATCTTGGATTTTCGCTTATTTCAAAATCGTGTTCTTTGGAGTTAATGCATATTTACCCAGAAATCGCAGTGTATGTAATGAGACCAAAATAACAAAACGACATATTTCCGCTTCCATATGAGTAGAAAGAAGACGAATAAGCTTCGATTGGGCTTATTTCAATTCATAGAATCATAGAGTTGAAATTAGCGTGGTGTTTTTTGGGTGTGCACCAGAATCACAAAACCAAAGCAAAAAGGTCTTTTGGTTAACATAAGCTTCGATTGGGCTTATTTCAATTCATAGAATCATAGAATCATAGATTTGAAATTAGCGTGGTGTTTTTTAGGGTGTGCACCAGAATCACACAATCAAAGCAAAAAGGTCTTTTGGCTAACATCTGCATATTGGATTTCGCTTATTAAAAAGTAGTATTCTTTGGTGTTAATGCACATTTACCCAAAAATCACAAAGTGAATGTAATGCGACCAAACTAAAGAAACACCATATTTCCGCTTCCACATGGGTAGAAAGAAGACGAATAAGCTTCGAGAGGGCTTATTTGAATTTGCATGGTGTTTTTTGGGTGTATACCAGAATCACCCCCAAAGAAAGCAATAGAGTATTTTGCGTTCTATCTACGTAGGAGGAAGATAAAAACGCTCTGATTGGGATTATTTCAAGTAGGTGTTTTTGGGGTTAGAATGCACATTCAACCAAAAATCGCAGAGCGAAATGTTTGTTATCAGCCCAAATCAAGCATAGATGTTTTAGTTAATCTCAATAGAAAGTGGACGAATAAGCTTGGATAGCTCCTTAGGTGTTCATTCACCCACAAATTCCAAACCCGAAAGAAAGCAAAACATTTTGTTTTGGTTTCCATCTACATAGAAAGAGGAATCTTGGATTTCGCTTATTTCAAACCCAGAACACCTTTTTGCTTTGGTTAGGTAATTCTGGTGCACACCCAAAAAACACCACGCTAATTTCAACTCTATGATTCTATGATTCTATGAATTGAAATAAGCCCAATCGAAGCTTATTCGTCTTCTTTCTACTCATATGGAAGCGGAAATATGTCGTTTTGTTGTTTTGGTCTCATTACATAGACTGCGATTTCTGGGTAAATATGCATTAACTCCAAAGAACACGATTTTGAAATAAGCGAAATCCAAGATTCTTCTTTCTATGTAGATGGAAACCAAAACAACCTGTTTTGCGTTGTTTATGCTTATGACACTTTGCTTTGCAGCTTGTGGGTGAATGAACACCGAAAGAGCAATCCAAGCTTATTCGTTCTCTTTCTATTGAGATAAACATAAACACTTATGGTTGATTTGGGCTGATAACAAACATTTGGCTCTGTGATTTTTTTGTTGAATGTTCATTCTAACCCCAAAAACAGCTATTTGAAATAAGCCCAATCAGAGCGTGTTCATCTTCTTTCTACGTAGATGGAACGCAAAACACCTTATTGCTTTGTTTGGGGGTGATTCTGGTGCTCACCCAAAAAACACCATATAAATTCCAACTATGATTCTATGATTCTATGAATTGAAATAAGCCCAATCGAAGCTTATGCGTCTTCTTTCTCCGCATATGGAAGCGGAAATGTGGTGTTTTGTCATTTTAGGCTCATTACACTCACTTGGCGATTTGTGGCTCAATGTACATTAGAACCAAAGAACACGACTTTGAAATAAGCGCAATCCAAGATTCTTCTTTCTATGTAGATGGTATCCAAAACAACCTGTTTTGCTTTGTTTATGCTTATGACACTTCGATTTGCAGTTTGTGGGTCAATGAATACCGAAATGCAATCCAAGCTTATTTGTCCTCTTTCGATTGAGATTAACTTAAACACCTATGGTTGATTTTGGCTGATAACAAACATTTCACTGCGATTTTTGGTTGAATGTGCATTCTTTTTGCTTTGGTTGTGTGATCCTAGTGCAAACCCAAAAAACACCATGCAAATTCAAATAAGCCCCCTCGAAGCTTATTCGTCGTCTGGAAGAAGTATATGGAAGAGGAATGGTGTTTCTTTATTTTGGTCGCATAACATTCACTTTGCCATTTTGGGGTAAATTAACACCAAAGAACAATACTTTTTATTAAGCGAAATCCAAGATTCTTCTTTTTATGTAGACGGAACCCAAAACAACCTGTTTTGCGTTGATTATGCTTATGATACTTCGATTTTCTATTTGTGGGTGAATGAAAACCGAGTGCAATCCAAGCTTCTTCTCCCTCTTTCAATTGAGATGAACCAAAAAAACCATGCTTGATTTGGGCTGATAACATACATTTCGCTCTGCGATTTTTGGTTGAATGTGCATTGTAACCCCAAAAACACTTATTTGAAATAAGCCCAATCAGAGCGTTTTCATCTTCTTCCTATGTAGATGGAATCCAGAAGACCTTTCTGCTTTGGTAGTGTGATTCTGGTGCAAACAGAAGGGGAGGGAAACGGGCGGAAGAGCCTGTGCTGCCGCCATCTTGGGCGAGGGCAGGGGGTACCCGGAAGGAGGTGCCACCGGAGGAGAGGCAAGAGGACAGGAAGGGGAGGGAAACGGGCGGAAGAGCCTGTGCTGCCGCCATCTTGGGCGAGGGCAGTGGTACCCGGAAGGAGGTGCCACCGGAGGAGAGGCAAGAGGACAGGAAGAGGAGGGAAACGGGCGGAAGAGCCTGTGCTGCCGCCATCTTGGGCGAGGGCAGGCGTACCGGAAGGAGGTGCCACCGGAGGAGAGGCAAGCGGACAGGAAGAGGAGGGAAACGGGCGGAAGAGCCTTTGCTGCCGCCATCTTGGGCGAGGGCAGGCGTACCGGAAGGAGGTGCCACCGGAGGAGAGGCAAGCTGACAGACAGGAAGGGGAGGGAAACGGGCGGAAGAGGCACTGCGACCTTGGGCCAGCAGAGACGTGCCGAGCCAGGCTGGCCCTCTCTCTTTCTCCCACCCACTCTCTCTCGACCCCGCTCTCCCCAGGGGGCAGCCCTGCCCCCCGCCCCGCCCTCACCTGCCTTTCTCCCCCAGTGGCCTTCCTCTCGTGCCCCTTGGCAGAGGGATGGGGCGGGTGGGCCGTGGAAGTTTATATACAAGAATATACATACCTAGATATAGGTGTCCGTTTGTAAATAAATAAAAATAAAACGGATATATGTATATGTGTGTGTATATATGCAGTGCTTCTTTTCTAAAAAAAATGATTGTGGGTACTCTCATTTTGACTCAAGAAAATCGCCATTTTTTAGTTCAAACCGGGAAAAATAAATACAGTAAATGGACAAAAGTACATTCACAAAATGTTTTATGCATTCCTCTGTGCCCCCCCCCCCCCAGAAAAAAGCACTGTATATGTTCTGCCAAGGGCAGGGTTATTTCTGGATCTGGAGCCAATAAGCACACCAGTGGATGAAGAATAAGCAATGCTTTATTTGCATAAGGGTTTTTTTATATATATATAATAAATTTTATTGATTTTTCATGCAATTATACATTTTTATCCAAAATACAACAAATTATCTCCTTTTTTGAACTTCCTTCAGCGTCTCTGATAATCATCCATATTTATAACTTTAATTACACATTCCCTTCTTTCGTATTGCCATTATACCTCCCTTCCCCCACTATTTCATATTAACAATATTTCTCTATTTTTACAGTGCCTCTTGAAATCCCACTAGAGTTGTGTTCACGCCTGTCAGAGCTGCTTCGGTCACTTTATAAAAGTCTTTATTGAGTTACAGTTTCCATTCTCAAGCTGCTGCGCGCAACTCTACGTCTTAAGGGTTAGACCGGCGAAGCTCCGTCTGAGTCTCCGCCCCCTGTGCACCAGCTTACTAACCTAGCCTTACTCCACCTCTTCCGTCTGACCGTTCTTCTCTGGGTCCCTCTGCCCCCCGTGGTCTCTTCCTTCCGGGACTCTTCTGACGCTGACCCCCCGGACCCTCCTGTCTCCTTGCGCCGGGCTTTAGGACCTGGCTCCCTTTCCGGGCTGCTTACTGCGCCACCTTCCTGTGCATTTGAACTTGGCGCGAGCGCCCAACGTTCCACTTTCCTCCTGACCGTTTCTTCACTCTCCGATGGAGGTGTGGCCACTCCTGACTCGTGCCCTCCCTCCTGTTGCGAGCTGCCAGCGCTCGATACCTGGCGCCCTTCTTCTCCCCTGCTCTCTGTTGGTGACGCTGGTCCCGATTTCCAACTGCTCCCCTCTGAGCCCCCTCTGGACCCTTCTTCCTGGGGTGTCCCCCTAGGCTCCCCCCTTGCTCTGGCCACTGGTGCTCCTTTCTGTGAATCTTCTGATTCACTGGAAAGACTCGGAGATCTCGGGTCGTCGTCATCACTCATCTTTTCTTCTGCCTCCTCCCCCTCGCTCTCTGTTTCCTCCCTTGCCCTTGCCTCTGCTCCTGAACCCCTGACATCCATCTTTCTGCGGAACTGCTCCTCTGGTCTATCGTCCCACCAATACGAGGGTTCTGAGGCAGATCCCGAGGGTGACCCCCCCGGGGAACGGGCGTCTCGAGTCGGATCCTCGTCCGAGTCGAACCCCTGGAACGTGCTGGCTGAAAGCGTGGGTGTGAAAAGCCAGTCGTCGAAAAAGTCTGCTGGCATGGGTCTATGTGGGAAAAGGGCATGAAACTCGTCTTTGAGCAGAGGTTCCTCCAAAGCGTAGCCCGGCACCCAGCTGTTGGCACTGGCTGGGGTGCCCTCCTTGGCGAGAAGGTATTCAACCCCCTCTTCCCCCCATCTGGAGTCCAAAATCTCTGTGACTTCGTTGATGGGCTCCTCCTGTGCCACTCCACCTTGCTCGGTTCCCTCTCGGAGCGGAGTGGGTGCCGTTCCTGGTTCCTGAAATCTGTGAGGTGCCTTGTAGGGAGTGAGCACCGATCTGTGGAACACCGGATGCATCCTGGAGCCCTCCGGAAGCGCCAGCCTGAAAGCCACCGGGTTGACCTGCTCTTCGACTTGGTAGGGCCCCAGCTGTTTATGTCCCAGTTTCTTCTTCGCTAACGACCTGGCCGGCACTGCGTGGGCCGCTAACCAGACCCAGTCTCCCACATGGATCTCTTCGCCAACCCTCCTGTGTTTGTCCGCTTGTACCTTGTATGCGTGTTTAGCCAGCTCCAGGTGCCGCCGAAGCTGATCATGGACCTCCTGCAACTCCGACGCGAACGCATCCGCTGTTTGCGGCTCCCCCTCCCCCATTCTTTCCAGTCCCGGGAAAGTTCTGGGGTGCCTTCCGTTGTTGGCGAAGAACGGCGTTACCCCCGTGGACACGTGCTTCGTGTTGTTGTAGGCGAACTCGGCGAGAGGCAGGTAATCCACCCACGTCGCAGGCTGTTGATTAGCATAACATCTCAGGTACTGCTGCATGCTGGCATTGACCCGCTCCGCTTGCCCGTTGGTCTGCGGGTGTCTAGCCGAAGCCAGGTTGATCTTGACGTTCAGGAAGCCCATCAGCTTCTGCCAGAAGTTCGAGATGAACTGCCGCCCCCGGTCGGACACTATAGACCGCGGCAGACCGTGAACCTTGAACACGTGATCTATGAACAGTTTGGCGGTCTGTTCCGCCGTGGCCACCTTCGCACACGGGATGAAATGTGCCATCTTGGAGAACAAGTCCACCACCACCAGCACTGCCGTCTTGCCCCTCGAGCTGGGCAGATCCGTGACAAAGTCCAGGGCCACTCTCTCCCACGGTTCGAATGGGGTTTGCAGCGGTTCCAGCAGTCCCGCCGGCGGTCTGTGTACTGGTTTGGCCCTCTGGCAGGTGTCGCACCTCGCCACATAGTCCGCGACCTCCCCTCTCATTCTGGGCCACCAGAAATTCCTGGCGACTAATTCCATCGTCTTCTCCGTGCCAAAGTGCCCGGCCGTGGGTGCGTCGTGCAACTGCTGCAGTACCTTGGCGCGAAGATCGTCCCCCGGCACGTAGATGGCCCCTTTACGGAGGAGTAATCCATCGCAAACCTGGAACTCGCCGGTCGCCGCCGTACCCCTTTGCGCCTCTGCCATCTTGGCTCGCGCGAAGGAGTCGTCCTGCAACGCTCTCCTCACCGCATCCAGGTCAACTGTAGCCGAAGCGCACGCCCACACCGTCGGTGCGAAGATGTGCATGGCAGCGGCTGGCGTCGCCTCCTCCAGATACTGTGGTTTACGGGATAGGGCATCCGCCATGACGTTGGTGTCCCCCGGGACATACTCTATTCGGAAGTCGAAGTTTGCAAAGAATTCGGCCCAAGGTATCTGCCTCTGGTTCAGGAACTGCGCCGTGCGCCAGTGCTCCAGATTCTTGTGGTCCGTGCAGACCTGCACCGTGTGCTTGGCACCGATCAGGAAGTGCCTCCACGCCTTGAATGCTGCATGAATGGCAAGCAACTCCCTGTCCCAGATGGTGTAGTTCTGTTCAGACTTGCTGAGCTTCCTGGAGTAAAACGCTCCCAGCCTCCAAGCCCCCTGCGGGTCTTGCTGCAACAGTACTGCTCCCACGGCTCTGTCTGATGCGTCCGTCTCCACCCTCATTGGCCTGCTGGGGTTGACATGCAACAGCTGCTCTTCCGACGCGAAGAGACGCTTGAGTGCCTGAAAGGACTGCTCCGCCTGTTCCGTCCAGATGAACTTCTTCTTCTTGGAACTGAGCGTGTCCGTGATGGCCGCTGTTTGCATAGCGAACCCCTTGATAAACTTGCGATAGAAGTTCGCAAATCCAACAAACCGCTGGACCTCCTTCCGGTTGCGCGGGCTCTTCCAGTCCAACACTGCACGAACCTTGGCGCTGTCCATGGCGAGCCCCTTGTCTGACAACCTGTAGCCGAGGAAATCCACCTGCGTCACGTCGAACTGGCATTTTTCCAGCTTGGCGTAAAGCCTATGCTGCTGCAGTCTGCTCAGCACTTCCTTGACGTGTCTGTCGTGATCCTGCTGCGATTCAGAAAATATCAGGATGTCATCCAAGAAGCAGACACACGTCTTGTAGAGGAGCCCCGCCAGCACGTGATGCATGAAAGCTTGAAAACAGTGGGAGCCATTTTGCAATCCAAAAGGCATAACTCTGTATTCGTAGGTGCCCAGGGGCGTGAACATGGCTGTCTTCCACTCATCACCCTCCCGCATGCGAATGAGGTTGTACGTCCCACGCAGGTCCAACTTGGTGAACACGCGTCCCTTGCGTACCGTCGCGAGGAGGTCGTCGATCCTGGGCATGGGGAAGTCCGATGGCTTGGTCACACTGTTCAAAATGCGATAGTCCACTACAAGTCTTTTTTGGGGCGTGTCCTTCTTCTTAACAAAGAATACAGGACTGCCCCCCGCTGCCTTGGACTCTCGGATGAAACCACGCTCCAAATTATGATCTATGAACTCTTTGAGTTCCTGTAGTTCGTCCTCAGACATGGAATACAGCTTCCCTTTGGGCAGCACCGCCCCTGGCAGTAGGTCAATCTTGCAGTCATATGATCTGTGGGGGGGGCAGCTTGTCCGCCTCCTTCTCGCAGAAGACCTCTAAAAATCCCACGTATTTGTGGGGGATTGCTTGCAGCGTCCCCAGCTGCAGTTGCGCTTCCTCCTCCTCTCCCTCCTGCCGGGGCAGAATGCAGTGCTCAGCGCAGTATGAGGAGCCAAAGACTAGCTGCCGCTGGTACCAAGCCAACGTCGGACTGTGTCTGTCCAGCCAACTCATGCCCAAGAGAATAGGCGTGTCCGACAGTCTGGTGACATTAAAACTGATGATTTCCCTGTGATTTCCAAGTCGCATCACCATTGGTGGCGTTTGCTTCACCACCTGCCCCCCTAGCAGCTCCCTGCCATCCACCGTGATGGCCTGCAGGGGCAGCGTGGCAGGCAACAGCTGTATAGCGTGTTTATCGACAAAGTCCTGCCCTATAAAGTCCGCATTGCTTCCTGAGTCAACGGTGATTGGCACGTCTAGAGTGAGGCCATTGGGTAGCTGAAGCGATGCAGTGAGCTGCACTACTGGTTTGGGCGGGAGGGGGTCTGTGGGCTGCAAAATCTCTGGGGACTGCTTTACTGACTCGTCTGGCTGGGCCCCAGTGCCTCTGTCTCCAGCCAGACTCCGTCGTTTCCCTGCTGTGTGTCTCTGTGCTGAGTAGCTGCAGTCACCGTCGCAGAGGCTGCAGTGTGTTTGTGGATCCTCTGGGGACACTCTTTCGCCATGTGCTGCGGATTTTCGCAGATGTAACACTTCCTGTTCCCTCTAGGAGGCTTCGCTTTGACTGCTCCCGGTGCTGTGGCTCTGGTTGCTGACTGAGCCCTGGCACCTCCAACCTCCATCGGTTCCGCTCCCCCTCCTGGCGGAGGCGTGGATTGCGCACGCGCAGCTTCCCTGGGAACTAAGGAGAACCCTCTCGCTGGTTCGCGCCCTCCACGCCCTTCGTCCCTGCTCCATGGACGTTCCTCCAGCCTCACTCCCACTGCCAGCGCCCTCTGAACGACCTCCTGCGTGGTCCTGGGTCTCTCCCCCCTTGCAATTTCGTCTTTAACCGCACTGTTCAATCCTTCCCAAAATAGATCTCTGACTGGAGCTGAATCTCTGTCCCATTCCAGGGCACTGGCCAGTGCAAAAAAGCGGGCATGGTACTGTCTTACGCTGGCCCTCCCTTGCTTCAGCCCATGTACCTCCTTCCTGGCAAGATCCACGTCTATGCTGGACAAAAAGCAGCCATCCATCGCTTTAATAAAGGCATCCGCGGTTTGGAGCGCCGGATCCTTATCTCTCCACAAATTGCGCAGCCATGCTTTAGCATCTCCATGCAAATGGGACATGATAAATCCCACCTTTTCTTGCTCATCTCTAAAGTCTTTGTCCAGCAGTTGCAGTGCACACTGTACATCTGCTCTAAAGTTGGGGTACTGTTGTAAATTCCCATCGAAGTGAGAGACTAGACCGCCTGTTCTTCTCCCCAACCCAATCCCCTCCGGTTTGGGTGTCAGTTGCCCTTGCTTCGTAAGCACTTCCAACCTGACCTGGAGATCCCTGTAGGCGGCAGCTGCGTCCTCCTCTCTCTTCCTGGATGCAAGTATCTCGGCATTCAGTCGTGTCACTGCTTCTCTGAGTTCTCCTATCTGCTGTTCGGCCGTCATATTGTCTCCCGTTCGTGAGCTGAGTCGTAGGCACCCGCCTTCTCTCCTGTCCGCGAGGCTGTAGATGCCCACAACTGGAGACGGAGCTTACTGTCAGAGCTGCTTCCAGATCCTAGCTCACAGAGGATCACACTAGCCAGCGGTCACTTTATAAAAGTCTTTATTGAGTTACAGTTTCCATTCTCAAGCTGCTGCGCGCAACTCTATGTCTTAAGGGTTAGACCGGCGAAGCTCCGTCTGAGTCTCCGCCCCCTGTGCACCAGCTTACTAACCTAGCCTTACTCCACCTCTTCCGTCTGACCGTTCTTCTCTGGGTCCCTCTGCCCCCCGTGGTCTCTTCCTTCCGGGACTCTTCTGACGCTGACCCCCCGGACCCTCCTGTCTCCTTGCGCTGGGCTTTAGGACCTGGCTCCCTTTCCGGGCTGCTTACTGCGCCACCTTCCTGTGCATTTGAACTTGGCACGCGCGCCCAACCTTCCACTTTCCTCCTGACCGTTTCTTCACTCTCCGATGGAGGTGTGGCCACTCCTGACTCATGCCCTCCCTCCTGTTGCGAGCTGCCAGAGCTCGATACCTGGCGCCCTTCTTCTCCCGTGCTCTCTGTTGGTGACGCTGGTCCCGATTTCCAACTGCTCCCCTCTGAGCCCCCTCTGGACCCTTCTTCCTGGGGTGTCCCCCTAGGCTCCCCCCTTGCTCTGGCCACTGGTGCTCCTTTCTGTGAATCTTCTGATTCACTGGAAAGACTCGGAGATCTCGGGTCGTCGTCATCACTCATCTTTTCTTCTGCCTCCTCCCCCTCGCTCTCTGTTTCCTCCCTTGCCCTCGCCTCTGCTTCTGAACCCCTGACAGCGCCGCATACGTTTTTCAGATAATCTACGAACTTTCCCCAGTCTTCGATGAACTTTTGGTCTTTGGTGTATCTGATTTTCCCAGTTAATTTGTCCAATTCCGCATAATCTGTCAATTTCAGTCTCCATTCTTTTATCGTCGGTATTTCCTCTTGCTTCCATTTCTGGGCCAACAAGATTCTGGCTGCCGTTGCTGCATATTGAAAGAGTTTACAGTCTTTTCTTCTTATGTCCATTCCTAAGATCTCTAAAAGAAAAGCCTCCGTTTTTTTTGCAAAAGTCAGTGGCGTAGCGTGGGTTGTCAGCACCCGGGGCAAGGCAAGTAATTTGCGCCCCCTAACCCGTGGATTTGCGCCCCCTAACCCGTGGATTTGCGCCCCCTGTACCATCTGTAAAACATTTTCATAACATTTTCTTTCAGTGCCGTGAATGCAGTAAATTTTATATTCTCTTTCCACAATTTTTCCCATTCATCAAATTGAATATTATACCCAAAATCTTTGGCCCACTGTATCATTACCGATTTAACCTCTTCATCTTTCGTATGCCATTCCAACAATATCTTATACATTTTTGACCGAGTTTTATATTAATTGTTTATTATGTCTATTTGAAATTTAGATTCTTTTTCTACATAACCCCTTTCTTTTAAGTCTTTTTTAAACATTTCATTTACTTGAAAGTAATGCAACCAATCATATACATAATCTTTAACTTGTTCAAATGGTTTCAATTTCCATTTTCCTCCTTCTTTAATTACCAATTCACCATATGTACTCCAATTACCTCTCATATTAATTTTCTTAACACTCATTACCTCCAGGACAGATAGCCAATAAGGGACTTTTGGCTCCAATATATTTTTGTATCTATCCCATACTTCTATTAAAGAACTCCTGAAAATGTGATTTCCCGCTCAGGCTTGTGCGATTTTGAATATGACACCTGAAGCTGGAGGATGCCCCACGGCGATTGGTGGAGCTGGGATTGAGCTGAGGTGGGTGATGAAGGTGGGGCTCACACAAGGCACCCCTAAGTGTCCGGGTCAGGAGGGATGACCATTGAGTGCCTCCAGCTCACAACCCTGTGTGGTGGGCTGAGGGGATGGGAATGAATCATCCCAATAACAATTTACACCCGGCTGGGTGTGAACGGAGCTGATTCAGCCCTCTCTTTCTCTCCCGATAAGTATTTTCTATTTTCTAGGGTGCTAGTCTCCGTCCAGGTGGGCGCCGTGCCACCCGCCTCGCAAGCGAGACTCTTCCGCTACCACTACCAGCTTTCCAGGGAGAAAGTGGCAAGTCAGGGTTTGCTTGGGCGAATGGAACTCCCTGCCAAAGGAAGAGCCTCCGGCACTTGAATCCACTGCCCACCTGACTCTTCTTTTCATCTCTCAGCTGACACCGAGTTCTGGTTGGGCCTGGCAAGAGGAGAAGCTTCTGGTCGACAGCGGTGGCAAGTTTCAGGCAAGCCTTCTCAGAAAGTTTGGGGCTGTGGGACTGCCTGCCACTGGAGTTGCTATAATAATGAATTTTCCTTATGTTATTCCTGTTAAACTCCTTTTAAAGGTGACAGTGTTTGTCCACTTTTGGGACTGCCTGCCACTGGATGCCCTATAAAGATATGGGGCTTTTCAGCATGAAAAAGAAATCCCAATGACCCCTTTGGGACTCACTGCTACAGTGCCGGGGGGGCTTTGGAACTCCCTGCCACTTTGAAATGCCTCTCTGGGCGAGGCGTTCAGCAGGTGGTGGGTTCGAATTCCTCCCTGGCAGGAATGCAGACTTAAAGCTGCTAGTCTGAACCCGTGTCTTGCGGTGGACAACATAGCGTACGCAGCCGGAGGTGGGTGCGAGGAGCAGTGCCAGGGGAGCAGCAAGGAAGGTGAAGAAGCCCAGCAATTGGTGGATCCAGGGTTTGAGAGACAGTATTTTTGCACGGCTTCTTTCCGGCCAGAGCAAAGAAAAGTGACCATGAGAGTAGAGATAATTTATTAAATTTATCTGCTTTATCTGGTTCAATAATTATAATAATTATAATTATTATTTAATTATATATTCTAATTTTAATAATTACAATTACAATAAGAAAAGTAATCAAAATTACAATAAGAAAAATTGCAATCATTATTATAATTATAATCACGATAGCAATTTTTCTTTCTAAACACACAGACACAGGTAGAAGCCCAGAATGGTAGAGCTAGAAGGGACCCTGGTGGTCATCCAGTCCAATCCCCTGCAATGCATAGACACACAGGCACATACTTTCTGCCCCCAGGGAGCAGAGGCCCTACCCTGCCTTGGGGGGTGCCGTCACTTTGCATTTGTTGGACCGGGTCTGAATTGCGGAGCTGCCCGTTGGTGGACTAACAGGCTCGCCCCCTTCTCCCAAGAAGCCTGCCCAGAAAAGAGAAGTCTGCCTCAGAGATAGTAGTCTGCCCAGAGACAGCCTGTTGGTTGGTTAACAGTAAAGGTAAGGTAAAGTATAATAAGCCTAAAGAAAGCAAAACAGGTTGTTTTGGGTTCCGTCTACATAGAAAGAAGAATCTTGGATTTTGCTTATTAAAAAGTCGTGTTCTTTGGTGTTAATGCACATTTACCCAAAAATCGCAAAGTGAATGTAATGCGACCAAAATAAAGAAACACCATATTTCCTCTTCCATATGCTTCTTCCAGAAGACGAATAAGCTTCGAGAGGGCTTATTTGAATTTGCATGGTGTTTTTTGGGTTTGCACTAGAATCACACAACCAAAGCAAAAAGAATGCACATTCAACCCAAAATCGCAGTGAAATGTTTGTTATCAGCCAAAATCAAACATAGGTTGTTTAACTTAATCTCAATCATAAGAGGACGAATAAGCTTGGATTGCATTTCGGTATTCATTTACCCACAAACTGCAAATCGAAGTGTCATAAGCATAAACAAAGCAAAACAGGTTGTTTTGGATACCATCTACATAGAAAGAAGAATCTTGGATTGCGCTTATTTCAAAGTCGTGTTCTTTGGTTCTAATGTACATTGACCCACAAATCGCCAAGTGAGTGTAATGAGCCTAAAATGACAAAACACCATATTTCCGCTTCTTTCTCCGCATATGGAAGACGCATAAGCTTCGACGCATAAGCTTCGAGGCTTATTTCAATTCACAGGGTGTTTTTTGGGTTTGCACTAGAATCACACAACCAAAGCAAAAAGAATACACATTCAACAAAAATCGCAGAGTGAAATGTTTTTTATCAGCCAAAATCAACCATAGGTGTTTAAGTTCATCTCAATAGAAAGAACGAATAAGCTTGGATTGCTCTTTCGGTGTTCATTTACCCACAAATAACAAAGCAAAGTGTAATAAGCCTAAAGAAAGCAAAACAGGTTGTATTCGGTTCCATCTACATAGAAATAAGAATCTTGGATTTCGCTTATTTCAAAGTTGTGTTCTTTGGTATTAATGCACTTTTACCCAGAAATCGCAAAGTGTATGTGTCACGGGCTGCCTCTGGTCTCAGCTCACAAAAGACCAACGCCAAGCTCTTCTTATATACAAGGATGTTTATTGCAGTTCATTATTGGTTCCACAACCGAGGCGTGCAGCCCCGAGTGTCTAACGTCAGACATTTGGAGTCCCCTCTGACTCGGTCCCGCCCCTGCACCAACTTATGAGGCTTGTGCTAGACCACCGCTTCCTGTCTTTCCTTTTCCGCAGGGTCTTTCTGCCCCCCTGGGTTCCTTCCCTCCTGCTCTCTCCCGAAGCGGATTCCTGAGATGCCTGTTCCCCCCTCCTTCGTTCTTTGGGGCTGGGCTCCTCCTCCGGGCTTTCTCCATTTCCGCGCGCCTCCACATTTGAACTTGGCGCGCGCTCGCTACCCCTGACCTTCCTTTTGACACTGACACTACTCCCTGTACTACTCTCCCCCTCTTCCGGCAGGATGTTCTCCCCAGATCTCCTTCCCCTGTCTCTTTCCTGCTCCGCTCCGTGTGTAACACTGGGAACCCCCCTCTCTTCCCTTCGTTCCTGCTGGGAAGCCGGCCCCGATCTCCCACTCCCGCTCGGGGTTTCCCTGCTGCTTCCCTGCTCCTGGCAGGTCCCCCCTGTGACCCCCCTTGTCCTGACTAGGGGCGCTTCCTCCTGAGAATCCTCCGATTCACTTGAGAGACTCATGGAAGATCTCAAGTCATTGTCATCCTCTTCCTCACTGTCCTGGGATTCTTCCTCGTCGCTCTCCGTCTCCTCCCTCACCTGTGCCTCTGTCTCTGAACCCCTGACATCCATCCCCCCCTCGAAGCCCCCCCTTCCCCCCTCCCGCTGCTCGGGCGCAGGTTCCGGGGGCTCCGTCGTTGCGGAGGTCGCTGCCGGACACAGGTCGTCGACGTCGATCTCCTCTGCTTCCAGTTCATTGTTTGTGTACTCGAACCCATTGTCCTCTCCCAACATGTTCACGTCCTCCCCTCCCCCTGTTGCCTGGGTGGGGTCTGCTTGCCAAGGACCCACCCGCCACCTCATGCGCCAGTCCTCTTCTGGTTGGTCGTCCCACCAGTAAGAAGGGTCGGTGTCCACCCCCGAACACGATCCCCTTGGAGGGCTCGACTCTGGCGTCGTCTCCTCTGCGGAGGAGAACCCTCGGAAGGTGCTGGCGGAAAGTGTGGGCGTAAAAAGCCAATCGTCGAAAAACTGTGCTGGCATGGGCCTGTGTGGGAAAAGGGCATGGAACTCGTCCTTGAGGAGGGGTTCGTCCAAAGCGTAGTCTGGCACCCAACTGTTGGTGCTGGCCGGGGCGCCCTCCCTGGCGAGAAAATATTCTACTCCCTCTTCCCCCCATCTTGAGTCCAGAATCTCTGTGACCTCGTTGACTGGTTCGTCCTTAGGTGACCTCCCCCTCTTGGGCGACTCCCTGCTTGGTTCTGGTGCCGTCCCTGACTCCTGAAATCTGTGTGGGGCCTTGTAGGGGGTGAGCATCGACCTATGAAAGACTGGGTGCATTCTGGAACCCTCGGGGAGGGCCAATCGAAACGCTACGGGATTGATCCTGGCCTCAACTTGGTACGGCCCTAGTTGCCTGTGTCCTAGCTTCTTTTTAGCTAACGACTTGGCCGGCACTGCTTGGGCCGCTAACCATACCCAGTCTCCCACCTGGATGTCTTCCCCCTCCCTCCTGTGTTTGTCCGCCTGCACCTTATAGGCTTGTTTAGCTAGCTCTAAATGTCTCCGTAGCTCGTCGTGCACCTCTTGCAATTCTGCTGCGAAATGGTCGGCTTCCTGTGGCTCCCCCTCCCCCGTCGTTACGAGCCCCGGGAAGGTTCTGGGATGCCTTCCATTGTTAGCGAAGAACGGCGTCATCCCCGTAGATGCGTGCTTCGTGTTGTTGTAGGCAAACTCAGCCATCGGCAGGTAATCCACCCAAGCCGCGGGTCGCTGATTGGCGTAACATCTCAGGTACTGCTGCATGATCGCGTTGACCCTCTCTGCTTGGCCGTTGGTCTGCGGATGTCTCGCCGACGACAGGTTGATTTTGACGTGCAGGATCCCTAGGAGCTTCCGCCAGAAACTGGACACAAACTGGCGCCCCCTGTCGGACAGAATGGACCGTGGCAACCCATGCACCTTGAACACGTGGTCGATGAACAGTTTGGCTGTCTGCTCCGCTGTCGCCACCTTCGCGCAAGGAATGAAATGCGCCATCTTGGTGAACAGGTCTACAACCACAAGCACCGCCGTCTTGCCTCGCGAACTGGGCAGATCAGTGACAAAGTCCAGCGCCACCCTCTCCCACGGTTGCAGTGGCGTTTCCAGCGGTTCCAGCAGTCCCGCTGGCTTCTGGTGCACTGGCTTGGACCTTTGGCACGTGTCACACCTGGCGACGTACTCCGCGACCTCCCCTCGCATCTGGGGCCACCAAAAGTCTCTGGCCACTAATTCTGTCGTCTTTTCCTTGCCGAAGTGGCCAGCGCTGGGTGCGTCGTGCAACTGCTGCAGAACTTTCGCGCGGAGATCGTCTCCCGGAATGTAGAGAGCACCTTTACGGGTCAGCAGGCCGTCGCGTATCTGGAACTCGTCGTCCTTCGCTGTGCCCCTCCGCACCTCTTCCATCTTGGACTGTGCGAACGGATCCGCCTGCAACGCGTGACGCACCGCCTCCAGGTCCACGGCGGCTGAAGCGCACGCCCACGCCTGCGGTGCAAAAATGTGCTTGGCTGCCACCGGTGCCGCTGTCTCGAGATACTGCGGTTTCCTGGAGAGCGCATCCGCTATGACATTGTTGTCGCCTGGGATGTACTCTATCCTGAAATCGAAATCCGCAAAGAACTCCGCCCAGCGTATGTGCCTCTGGCTCTGTAGCTTCGCCGTGCGCCAGTACTCTAGGTTCTTGTGGTCCGTGCGGACCTGCACGGTGTGCTTGGCTCCGATGAGAAAGTGCCTCCACGCCTTGAAAGCTGCGTGTATGGCCAGCAACTCCCTGTCCCAAATGGTGTAGTTCTGCTCCGACTTGCTGAGCTTTCTGGAGTAGAAAGCACAGGGCCTCCAGTTTCCCTGCGGGTCTTCCTGTAAGAGGACGGCCCCCACCGCTCTGTTAGATGCGTCAGTCTCCACCCTCATGGGCCTGCCAGGATTCACGTGTAGCAGCTGTTCTTCGGACGCGAAGAGACTCTTAAGTCTCCTGAAGGACTGCTCCGCTTGGTCCGTCCAGGTGAACTTCTTCTTCTTGGAGCTGAGAGTGTCCGTGATAGCTGCCGTCTCCTTGGCGAAACCCCTGATGAACTTGCGGTAAAAGTTGGCGAAGCCGACGAACCTCTGGACCTCTTTCCGATTTCGCGGGCTCTTCCAGTCCAACACCGCGCGGACCTTGGCACTGTCCATGGCTAGTCCCCTGTCGGACAGCCTATAGCCCAGAAAATCCACCTCCGTCACGTCGAATTGGCACTTCTCCAGTTTGGCGTAGAGCCTGTGCTCCCGTAGCCTCTGCAGGACCTCCTTCACGTCGCTCTCGTGAGCCTCCGGCGATTCTGAGAAGATCAGAATGTCGTCGAGGAAACATACGCACTTCTTGTAGAGGAGTCCCGCTAGCACATGATGCATAAAAGCTTGGAAAAAGTGGGAGCCATTTTGGAGACCAAACGGCATAACTCTGTATTCGTAGGTGCCCAACGGCGTGAACATGGCCGTCTTCCACTCATCACCCTCTCACACGCGTATGAGATTGTAAGCTCCGCGGAGATCCAACTTGGTGAAGATCTTCCCTTTCCGCACCGTCGCGAGCAGGTCGTCGATCTTGGGCATGGGAAAGGCCGCGGGCTTTGTCTTTGAGTTTATGAATCTGAAGTCTACGATCAGTCTCTTTTGGGGCGTGTTTTTCTTCTTCACAAAAAACACAGGACTGCCCCCTACAGCCTTCGATTCTCGGATGAATCCCCGCTGTAGATTGTGATCTATGAATTCCCGGAGCTCCTGCAGCTCCTCCTCGGACATGGAATACAGCCTCACAGGCGGCAGCGTTGTCCCTGGCAAGAGGTCAATAGCGCAATCGTAGGGCCGGTGAGGTGGCAACTGGTCAGCCTCCTTCTCGCAGAAAACCTCCAAAAACCCCTTGTACTTGAGGGGTACTGCTTGCGCCATGCTGAGACGTAGCTGCTGCCCCTCCTCTTGGCCCTCCTCCTCCTGGCCGGTCTGGATGCAATGCTGCGCACAATAGGACGAGCCGAAGGTGAGCTGTCGCTGGTACCACGCCATGGTCGGGCTGTGCCTATCCAGCCAACTCATGCCTAACACTATAGGCGTGTCTGAAAGGCGGGTGACGTTGAAACTGATGACTTCTCGGTGATTGCCAATCTGCATCACCATGGGCGGCGTCTGTTGTACCACTTGCCCCCCCAGCAGCCTCCTGCCATCCACTGTGACGACGTTCAATGGCAGCGTGGCTGGTAGGAGCTCTATGCGATGCTGCTTGACGAACTGCACCCCCACGAAGTCTGCGTTGCTCCCACTGTCAATTGTGATGGGGACCTCCAGGGTGCGTCCATTAGGTAGCTGGAGGGTTGCAGTGAGCTGCACTACAGGTTTGGGTGGCAGGGGGTCTGTAGGCTGCAAAGGCACTGGGGACTGCTCTATTGACTTGCCTGGCTGTGCCCCAACATTGCTGATTCCAGCCAGGCATTGTCGTTTCCCTGATACAGCTCTTCATGTTGTGCTGCTGCATTTACTGTCGCCAAGGCTGCAGTGTGCTGCCGGAGCCTCTGGGGACACTCTTTGGCCATGTGCGTTGCACTGTCACAGACGTAACACTTCCTGTTCCCTCTAGGAGGCTTCTTCTTGACTGTTCCGGACGCTGGGGCTCCGGCCACTGACTGAGCCTTTGCACTCCCCAGTTCCATAGGCTCCTCCCCTGGCTGCAGCTGAGGGGAGAGACGCGGACGCCCTGGATCTCTGGGAAACAAAGGAGGCACTCTAGACGGTGCGTGAAGCTGGCTACCCCCCTCATTGCGCCAAGGGCGTTCTTCCTGGCGCACTCCAATGGCAAGCGCACGCTGCACCACGTCTGCCAGGGTTTTAGGTCTGTCCCCCCTAGCCAATTCGTCCTTCACCGGGCCAGAGAGCCCCTCCCAAAATAAGTCTCTGACAGCCAGAGAATCTTTCTCCCATCGCAGCACATTCAGCAAGGCGAAAAAGCGAGCATGGTACTGACGCACGGAAGCCTTGCCTTGCCTTAAACCATGGAGCTGCTGGCGTGCCACATCCACATCCACACTAGACTGGAAACAAGCGTCCATGCATTTGATAAATTCATCAGAGTCCCTTCGAGCAGGGCAATCCTCGCGCCACAGATTGCGCAGCCAAGCCCTCGCTTCCCCATGCAAGTGGGACACAATGAAACCCACTTTTTCCTCTTCATCTTTAAAGTCGTCGCGAAGCAAATGCAACGCATATTCTACGTCTGCCTTAAAACTGGGGTATTGCTGCAGGTTCCCATCGAAGTGGGCTACTAAGTTGCCCCCTCTTCTGCCCAGTGCTACTCCAGCAGCTTTGGTCCCCGGGAACCCCACTTGGCATGCATGATCCCACCTGGCTTGCAGATCTTGGCACCGCTTTTCCGCCTCTTGCCCCCTCTTCTGGGAGATTGTTACCGCAGTGGTAAGCTGGGAGACTGCGTCGCGTAGCTCAGCTATCTGCTGGTCCATACTCATGGCTGCCAAACTTCGTGAGCTTTGCAAAAAAAAATTTTTGCGTAGTTTGTGAGGGGACTTACTGTCACGGGCTGCCTCTGGTCTCAGCTCACAAAAGACCAACGCCAAGCTCTTCTTATATACAAGGATGTTTATTGCAGTTCATTATTGGTTCCACAACCGAGGCGTGCAGCCCCGAGTGTCTAACGTCAGACATTTGGAGTCCCCTCTGACTCGGTCCCGCCCCTGCACCAACTTATGAGGCTTGTGCTAGACCACCGCTTCCTGTCTTTCCTTTTCCGCAGGGTCTTTCTGCCCCCCTGGGTTCCTTCCCTCCTGCTCTCTCCCGAAGCGGATTCCTGAGATGCCTGTTCCCCCCTCCTTCGTGCTTTGGGGCTGGGCTCCTCCTCCGGGCTTTCTCCATTTCCGCGCGCCTCCACATTTGAACTTGGCGCGCGCTCGCTACCCCTGACCTTCCTTTTGACACTGACACTACTCCCTGTACTACTCTCCCCCTCTTCCGGCAGGACGTTCTCCCCAGATCTCCTTCCCCTGTCTCTTTCCTGCTCCGCTCCGTGTGTAACACTGGGAACCCCCCTCTCTTCCCTTCGTTCCTGCTGGGAAGCCGGCCCCGATCTCCCACTCCCGCTCGGGGTTTCCCTGCTGCTTCCCTGCTCCTGGCAGGTCCCCCCTGTGACCCCCCTTGTCCTGACTAGGGGCGCCCCCTCCTGAGAATCCTCCGATTCACTTGAGAGACTCATGGAAGATCTCAAGTCATTGTCATCCTCTTCCTCACTGTCCTGGGATTCTTCCTCGTCGCTCTCCGTCTCCTCCCTCACCTGTGCCTCTGTCTCTGAACCCCTGACAGTATGTAATGAGACCAAAATAACAAAACGCCATATTTCCGCATCCATATGCGTAGAAAGAAGAGGAATAAGTTTCGATTGGGCTTATTTCAATTCATAGAATCATAGTTGGAATTTACGTGGTGTTTTTTGGGTGAGCACCAGAATCACCCCCAAACAAAGCAATAAGGTGTTTTGCGTTCCATCTACGTAGAAAGAAGATGAAAACGCTCTGATTGGGTTTATTTCAAATAGCTGTTTTGGGGGTTAGAATGCACATTCAACCAAAAATCACAGAGCGAAATGTTATCAGCCCAAATCAAGCATAGGTGTTTTAGTTAATAGAAAGAGGACAAATAAGCTTGGATTGCTCTTTCGGTGTTCATTCTCCCACCAACGGGCAGCTCCGCAATCCAGACCCGGTCCTACAAATGCAAAGTGACGGCACCCCGCAAGGCAGGGTGGGGGCTCTGCTCCCTGGGGGCAGAAAGAATCCATTAGTATGTCCTGTGTGTGCATTGCAGGGGATTGGACTGGATGACCACCAGGGTCCCTTCTAGCTCTACCATTGCTATCGTGATTATAATTATAATAATGATTGCAATTTTTCTTATTGTAATTTTGATTACTTTTCTTATTGTAATTGTAATTATTAAAATTAGAATATATAATTGTCAGAGCCGCTTCCAGGTCCCAGCTCACAGAGGACCACGCTAGCCGGCAGTACTAGCGTGATCTTTATATCTTAAACAGATCTTAAACAGATCTTTATATCTTATCCAAACATTGAACAATGCTTTTCTAACAATGTGATTTTTAAAGGCGCTATGCAGCTTGATTTTATCATACCATAGATATGCATGCCAACCGAAAGCATTGTTGAAACCTTCCAGATCCAAAATGTCTGTGTTCTCGAGGAGCATCCATTCTTTCAGCCAGCAAAAAGCTGCTGCCTCATAGTACAATTTTAAGTCCGGCAGGGCAAAACCCCCTCTTTCTTTAGCGTCTGTCAATATTTTAAATTTGATTCTGGGCTTTTTGCCCTGCCAGACAAATTTCGAAATATCTTTCTGCCACCTCTTGAAACATTCCATCTTGTCAAGAATCTGCAAGGTCTGAAACAAAAATAACATTCTAGGCAATACATTCATTTTAATCACTGCGATTCGGCCTAACATTGACAATTTCAAATTCGACCATATTTCTAGATCTTTTTTGATCTCTGACCAACATTTTTCATAATTATCCTTATACAAATTCACATTTTTAGATGTCAAATAAACCCCTAGGTATTTCACCTTCTTGACCACCGTCAACCCTATCTCCTCTTGGAATTTCTCCTTTTCCGTATCTGTTAAGTTTTTTCCTAAAACTTTGGTTTTTTGTTTATTCAACTTAAATCCAGCTACCTGGCCAAACTGTTGGATTATTTCCAGGACCTTTTTCGTACTAGTGTTTGGCTCTTGCAAAGTCAATACTAGGTCATCTGCAAATGCTCTTAACTTATAATGTTTAGCTCCGATACTGTCAGAGCCGCTTCCAGGTCCCAGCTCACAGAGGACCACGCTAGCCGGCAGTACTGTACAAAAGTCTTTATTGAGTTACAGTTTCAATTTCCAAGCCGCAGCGCGCAGCTCTACGTCTTAGAAGCTAGACCGGCGAAGCTCCGTCTGAGTCTCCGCCTCCTGTACACCAACTTAATACTCTAGCCTTGCTCCACCTCTTCCGTCTTTCCTTCCTCCTCTGGGTCCCTCTACCCCCCGTGGCCTCTTCCTTCCTGGACTCTTCTGACGCTGACTCCCCCGGACTCTTCTCCCTCCTTGCGGCGGTCTTTAGGACCTGGCTCCCTATCCGGGCTGCTTACTGTGCTGCCTTCCTGTGTATTTGAACTTGGCGCGCACGCCCAGCCTTCAACCTTCCTCTTGACCGTTTCCTCGCTCCCCGATGGAGGTGTGGCCAATCCTGACTCATGCCCTCCCGCTTGCGGCGAGCCGCCAGATCCCGATACCTGGGACCCCTCCCCCCTACTGCGCTCTGGTGGGGAAGCTGGTCCCGATTTCCAACTGCTGCTTTCTGAGTCCCCTCTGGTCCCTTCTTCCTGGGGTGTCCCCCTAGGCGCCCCCCTTGCTCTGACCACTGGCGCCCCTTTCTGTGAATCTTCCGATTCACTGGAAAGACTCAGAGATCTGGGGCCGCTGTCATCGCTCATATTTCCTTCGGATTCCTCCCCCTCGCTCTCTGTTTCCTCCCTTTCCTGTGCCTCTGCTCCTGAACCCCTGACAATAATTAAATAATAATTGTAATTATTATAATTATTGAACCAGATAAAGCAGATAAATTTAATAAATTATCTCTACTCTCATGGTCACTTTTCTTTGCTCTGGCCGGAAAGAAGCCGTGCAAAAATACTGTCTCTCAAACCCTGGATCCACCAATTGCTGGGCTTCTTCACCTTCCTTGCTGCTCCCCTGGCACTGCTCCTCGCACCCACCTCCGGCTGCGTACGCTATGTTGTCCACCGCAAGACACGGGTTCAGACTAGCAGCTTTAAGTCTGCATTCCTGCCAGGGAGGAATTCGAACCCACCACCTGCTGAACGCCTCGCCCAGAGAGGCATTTCAAAGTGGCAGGGAATTCCAAAGCCCCCCCGGCACTGTAGCAGTGAGTCCCAAAGGGGTCATTGGGATTTCTTTTTCATGCTGAAAAGCCCCATATCTTTATAGGGCATCCAGTGGCAGGCAGTCCCAAAAGTGGACAAACACTGTCACCTTTAAAAGGAGTTTAACAGGAATAACATAAGGAAAATTCATTATTATAGCAACTCCAGTGGCAGGCAGTCCCACAGCCCCCAAACTTTCTGAGAAGGCTTGCCTGAAACTTGCCACCGCTGTCGACCAGAAGCTTCTCCTCTTGCCAGGCCCAACCAGAACTCGGTGCCAGCTGAGAGATGAAAAGAAGAGTCAGGTGGGCAGTGGATTCAAGTGCCGGAGGCTCTTCCTTTGGCAGGGAGTTCCATTGGCCCAAGCAAACCCTGACTTGCCACTTTCTCCCTGGAAAGCTGGTAGTGGTAGCGGAAGAGTCTCGCTTGCGAGGCGGGTGGCACGGCGCCCACCTGGACGGAGACTAGCACCCTAGAAAATAGAAAATACTTATCGGGAGAGAAAGAGAGGGCTGAATCAGCTCCGTTCACACCCAGCCGGGTGTAAATTGTTATTGGGATGATTCATTCCCATCCCCTCAGCCCACCACACAGGGTTGTGAGCTGGAGGCACTCAATGGTCATCCCTCCTGACCCGGACACTTAGGGGTGCCTTGTGTGAGCCCCACCTTCATCACCCACCTCAGCCCAATCCCAGCTCCACCCATCGCCGTGGGGCATCCTCCAGCTTCAGGTGTCATATTCAAAATCGCACAAGCCTGAGCGGGAAACCACATTTTCAGGAGTTCTTTAATAGAAGTATGGGATAGATACAAAAATATATTGGAGCCAAAAGTCCCTTATTGGCTATCTCCGCTGGAGGTAATGAGTGTTAAGAAAATTAATATGAGAGGTAATTGGAGTACATATGGTGAATTGGTAATTAAAGAAGGAGGAAAATGGAAATTGAAACCATTTGAACAAGTTAAAGATTATGTATATGATTGGTTGCATTACTTTCAAGTAAATGAAATGTTTAAAAAAGACTTAAAAGAAAGGGGTTATGTAGAAAAAGAATCTAAATTTCAAATAGACATAATAAACAATTAATATAAAACTCGGTCAAAAATGTATAAGATATTGTTGGAATGGCATACGAAAGATGAAGAGGTTAAATCGGTAATGATACAGTGGGCCAAAGATTTTGGGTATTGTCAGGGGTTTAGGAGCAGAGGCACGGGCAAGGGAGGAAACAGAGAGCGAAGGGGAGGAGGCAGAAGAAAAGATGAGTGATGACGACGACCCGAGATCTCCTAGTCTTTCCAGTGAATCAGAGGATTCACAGAAAGGAGCACCAGTGGCCAGGGCAAGGGGGGAGTCAAGGGGGGCACCCCAGGAAGATAGAGCCAGAAGGGACTCAGGGGAGAGCAGCTGGAAATCGGGACCAGCGTCACCGCCAGGAAGCAGGGAAGAGGAAGGGAGCCAGGGGGGAAGCGCTGGCAGCTCACCACAGGAGGGAGGGCATGAGTCAGGAGTGGCCACACCTCCATCGGGGAGCGAAGAAACGGTTAAGAGGAAGGTGGAAGGTTGGGCGCGCGCGCCAAGTTCAAATGCAGAGGAAGGCGGCGCAGTAAGCAGCCCCGAAAGGGAACCAGGTCCTAAAGCCAGGCGCAAGGAGGCAGGAGGGTCCGGGTCAGCGTCAGAAGAATCCCGGAAGGAAGAAGCCCCGGGGGGTAGAGGGACCCAGAGGAGGACAGTCAGGCGGAAAAGGTGGAGCAAGGCTAGGATATTAAGTTGGTGCTCACGGGGCGGAGACTCAGACGGAGCTTCGCCGATCTAGCTACTAGACGTAGAGTTTGCGCGCAGCAGCGTGAGAATGGAAACTGTAATTCAATAAAGACTTTTACTTAATGATCGCTGGCTAGCGTGATCCTCTGTGAGCTAGGATCTTCAAGCAGCTCTGACAGTAAGCTCCGTCTGACCATTGTGGGCATCTACAGCCTCGAGGAGGGGAGAGAAACAGGTGCCTACTAGCGAGCTCACGAACGGCAGACGACATGACGGCTGAGCAGCAGATAGAGGACCTCAGAAAAGCAGTGGCACAACTGAACGCCGAGGTTCTCGCATCCAGGAAGAGAGAGGAGGAGGCAGCTGCCGCCTGCAGGGATCTCCAGGTCAGGTTAGACGTGCTGACAAAGCAGACACCCCGGCAGGAGGGAATTGGGTTGGCGAGACGGACAGGCGGGCTGGTCTCTCACTTCGATGGGAACCTGCAACAGTATCCCAACTTTAGAGCCGACGTACTGTGCGCACTGCAACTGCTGCATAAAGACTTTAGAGATGAACAAGAGAGAGTGGGGTTCATCATGTCCCATCTGCATGGGGATGCGAAAGCATGGCTACGCAATTTATGGAGAGATAAGGATCCGGCGCTCCAGAATGCGGATGCCTTTATTAAAGCGATGGATGGGTGCTTTTTATCAAGTATTGACGTGGATCTTGCACGGAAGGAGGTGCATGGGCTGAGACAAGGGAGGGCCAGCGTCAGGCAGTATCATGCCCGCTTTTTCGCCTTGGTCAGTGCCCTGGAATGGGACAGAGATTCGGCTCCTGTAAGAGACCTCTTTTGGGAGGGGCTGCACAACTCGATTAAAGATGAGATCGCGAGGGGGGAGAGACCCCGAACCACCCAGGAGGTCGTTCAGAGGGCACTGGCAGTGGGGGTGAGGCTGGAAGGACGTCCGTGGAGCAAGGACGAAGGGCGTGGAGGGCGCGAACCAGCCGGGGGCCCCTCCTTCCTTCCCAGAGAAGCAGCGCGGGCGCAATCCACGCCTCCGCCAGGAGGAGGAGCCGAACCTATGGAGGTTGGAGGTGCAAGGGCTCAGTCAGCAACCAGAGCCCTAGCACCGGCAGCAGTGAAAGCGAAGCCTCCTAGAGGGAACAGGAAGTGTTACGTCTGTGAGGAACCAGGACATATGGCAAAAGAGTGTCCCCAGAGGCCCCACAAGCTCACTGCAGCCTCAGCAATGGTGACTGCAGCAACGCAGCAAGGAGGACCACAGCAGGGAAACGACGCAGTCTGGCTGGAGGAAGAGGCACTGGGGCCCAGCCAGACGTGTTAGTGACGCAGTCCCCAGAGATTTTACAGCCCGTGAACCCCCTCCCGCCCAAACCAGTAGTGAGGCTCACAGCATCTCTCCAGCTGCCCAATGGAATCACCATAGACGTGCCAATCACCATTGACTCAGGCAGCAATGCGGACTTTATAGGGCAGGACTTTGTCGACAGGCACGCTGTGCAGTTGCTGCCGGCCACACTGCCCCTGCAGGTTGTCACGGTGGATGGCAGGGAGCTGCTCGGGGGGCAAGTGGTGAAGCAGACGCCACCAATGGTGATGCGACTTGGGAATCACAGAGAAATCATCAGCTTCAACGTCACTCAACTATCTGACACGCCCGTTGTATTGGGCATGAGTTGGCTGGACAAGCACAGCCCAACGATGGCTTGGTACCAGAGGCAGCTGACCTTCGGCTCTTCCTTTTGTGCTGAACACTGCATCGTGCCCAGGCAGGAAGGAGAGGAAGAGGAGTCACAGCTGCTGCTAGGCACGCTGCAAGCGATTCCCCACAAGTACGCTGAATTTTTGGAAGTTTTCTGCGAGAAGGAGGCAGACAGGCTACCCCCTCACAGACCATATGACTGCAAAATTGACCTGCTGCCGGGGGCGGCGCTGCCTAAAGGGAGACTGTATTCCATGTCAGAGGACGAACTGCAAGAACTCAAGGAGTTCATTGATCATAATTTGCAGCGCGGCTTCATCCGGGAGTCCAAGGCAGTGGGGGGCAGTCCCGTATTCTTTGTTAAGAAGCGGGACACGCCCCAAAAGAGACTCGTAGTGGATTACAGGATTTTGAACAGTGTGACTAGGCCATCGGACTTCCCCATGCCCCGAATTGACGACCTCCTCGCAAAGGTACGGAAGGGCAGAGTGTTCACCAAGTTGGACCTGCGGGGGGCGTACAACCTCATTCGCATGCGGGAGGGTGATGAGTGGAAGACAGCCATGTTCACGCCACTGGGGACCTACGAATATAGAGTTATGCCTTTTGGATTGCAAAATGGCTCCCACGTTTTTCAAGCATTTATGCATCACGTGTTGGCGGGACTTCTCTACAAGACGTGCGTCTGTTTCTTAGATGACATCCTGATCTTTTCGGAGTCGCAGCAGGAGCATGACAAACACGTCAAGGAAGTGCTGAGCAGGCTAAAGCAACATAGGCTCTACGCCAAGCTGGAGAAGTGCCAATTTGACGTGCCGGAGGTGGATTTTCTGGGCTACAAGTTGTCTGACAAGGGGCTCGCCATGGACAGCGCCAAGGTTCGAGCGGTATTGGACTGGAAGAGCCCACGCAACCGGAAAGAGGTCCAAAGGTTTGTCGGCTTTGCGAACTTCTATCGCAAGTTTATCAAGGGCTTCGCTATGCAGACAGCGGCCATCACAGACACGCTTAGCTCCAAGAAAAAGAAGTTCGTTTGGACGGAGGAGGCGGAGCAGTCCTTTCAGGCACTCAAGCGTCTCTTCGCGTCGGAAGAGCAGCTGCTTCACGTCAACCCCAGCAGGCCGATGAGGGTGGAGACAGACGCCTCGGACAGAGCCGTGGGGGCAGTCCTGCTGCAAAAGGACCAGCAGGGGGTGTGGCGACCGAGAGCGTTTTACTCCAGGAAGCTCAGCAAGTCCGAGCAGAACTACACCATCTGGGACAGGGAGTTGCTGGCCATTCATGCAGCGTTCAAAGCGTGGCGGCACTTCCTGATCGGCGCCAAGCACACGGTGCAGGTTTGCACGGACCACAAGAATCTGGAGCACTGGCGCACGGCACAGTTCCTAAACCAGAGGCAGATACGCTGGGCTGAGTTTTTTGCGAACTTCGACTTCCGCATAGAGTATGTCCCGGGGGACACTAACATCATGGCGGACGCCCTCTCCCGTAAGCCACAGTATCTGGAGGACGCAACGCCAGCGGCAGCCATGCACATCTTCGCACCAACAGTATGGGCGTGCGCCGCGGCCACCGTGGACCTGGAGGCGGTGCGACGAGCGTTGCAGGATGACTTCTTCGCGCAAGCAAAGATGGCAGAGGTGCAAAGGGGCAAGGCTGTGGCCGACGGTTTCCAGCTACGAGATGGATTGCTCATCCGTAAAGGGGCCATCTACGTGCCGGGAGACGACCTTCGCGCCAAGGTGCTGCAGCAGCTGCACGACGCGCCCACGGCCGGGCACTTTGGCAAGGAGAAGACGGTGGAATTAGTAGCCAGGGATTTCTGGTGGCCTGGAATGAGAGGGGAGGTCGCAGACTACGTGGCGAGGTGTGACACCTGCCAGAGGGCCAAACCAGTGCACAGACCGCCGGCCGGACTGTTGGAACCGCTGCAAACTCCGGTCGAACCTTGGGAAAGGGTGGCTCTGGACTTTGTCACAGATCTGCCCAGCTCGAGGGGCAAGACGGCAGTGCTGGTGGTGGTGGACCTGTTTTCCAAGATGGCCCATTTCATTCCGTGTGCTAAGGTGGCCACGGCGGAGCAAACCGCCAAACTGTTCATAGACCACGTGTTCAAGGTTCACGGTCTGCCACGGTCTATTCTGTCCGACCGCGGGCGGCAGTTCATCTCGAATTTCTGGCAGAAGCTGATGGGCTTCCTGAACGTCAAGATCAACCTGGCGTCGGCGAGACACCCGCAGACCAACGGGCAAGCGGAGCGGGTCAATGCCATCATGCAGCAGTACCTGAGATGCTATGCGAATCAACAGCCTGCGACGTGGGTGGATTACCTGCCGCTTGCCGAGTTCGCCTACAACAACACGAAGCACGTGTCCACGGGGGTCACGCCGTTCTTCGCCAACAACGGGAGGCACCCCAGAACCTTCCCGGGACTGGAAAGAATGGGGGAGGGGGAGCCGCAGACGGCAGATGCGTTCGCGTTGGAGCTGCAGGAAGTCCACGATCAGCTGAGGCGCCACCTGGAGCTGGCCAAACACGCATACAAGGTACAAGCGGACAGACACAGAAGGGTTGGCGAAGAGATCCATGTGGGAGACTGGGTCTGGTTAGCAGCCCACGCAGTGCCGGCCAGGTCGTTGGCCAAGAAGAAACTAGGGCATAAACAACTGGGGCCCTACCAAGTCGAAGAGCAGGTCAACCCGGTAGCTTTCAGACTGGCACTTCCGGAGGGTTCCAGAATGCATCCGGTGTTCCACAGATCGGTGCTCACTCCCTACAAGGCACCGCACAGGTTCCAGGAACCCGGAACGGCGCCGAGTCCGGTCAGAGACAGAACAGGGCACGCGGGAGTGGCACAGAAGGAGCGCATCAACGAAGTCACGGAGATTTTGGACTCCAGATGGGGGGAAGAGGGGGTAGAATACTTTCTCGCCAAGGAGGGCACCCCGGCCAGTGCGAACAGCTGGGTGCCGGGCTACGCTGGTGCCGGGCTCTTCAAGCAGCTCTGACAGCCGTGCATGCAGTAAATTTTATATTCTCTTTCCACAATTTTTCCCATTCATCAAATTGAATATTATACCTGTCAGAGCTGCTTGAAGATCCTAGCTCACAGAGGATCACGCTAGCCAGCGATCATTACGTAAAAGTCTTTATTGAATTACAGTTTCCATTCTCACGCTGCTGCGCGCAAACTCTACGTCTAGTAGCTAGATCGGCGAAGCTCCGTCTGAGTCTCCGCCCCGTGAGCACCAACTTAATATCCTAGCCTTGCTCCACCTTTTCCGCCTGACTGTCCTCCTCTGGGTCCCTCTACCCCCCGGGGCTTCTTCCTTCCGGGATTCTTCTGACGCTGACCCGGACCCTCCTGCCTCCTTGCGCCTGGCTTTAGGACCTGGTTCCCTTTCGGGGCTGCTTACTGCGCCGCCTTCCTCTGCATTTGAACTTGGCGCGCGCGCCCAACCTTCCACCTTCCTCTTAACCGTTTCTTCGCTCCCCGATGGAGGTGTGGCCACTCCTGACTCATGCCCTCCCTCCTGTGGTGAGCTGCCAGCGCTTCCCCCCTGGCTCCCTTCCTCTTCCCTGCTTCCTGGCGGTGACGCTGGTCCCGATTTCCAGCTGCTCTCCCCTGAGTCCCTTCTGGCTCTATCTTCCTGGGGTGCCCCCCTTGACTCCCCCCTTGCCCTGGCCACTGGTGCTCCTTTCTGTGAATCCTCTGATTCACTGGAAAGACTAGGAGATCTCGGGTCGTCGTCATCACTCATCTTTTCTTCTGCCTCCTCCCCTTCGCTCTCTGTTTCCTCCCTTGCCCGTGCCTCTGCTCCTAAACCCCTGACATCCATCCCCCCCTCGAAGCCCCCCATTCCCCCCTCCCCTCCTTCCGGTGCTGGAGCTGGGGGCTGTTGTTGCAAAGGGACGAACGTCGGATATCGGTCGCTTCCCGTGGCGGGCCTCCATCTGAAGTCTTCCGGTTCTTCCTCCCTGCTCTCGTCGACAACGGTCACCTCCGCTTCCATCTCTGTGCCGCCGTGCTCGAAACCAGGGTCGTCCCCGAAAATGTCCATGTCCGTCTCTCCCTCACTTCCTCCTGGCGGCGTTGCTCGTCCTGAGCATTCCAGCCACTTTCTGCGGAACTGCTCCTCTGGCCTATCGTCCCACCAATACGAGGGTTCTGAGGCGGATCCCGAGGGTGACCCCTCCGGGGAACGGACGTCTCGTGTCGGTTCCTCGTCCGAGTCGAACCCCCGGAACGTGCTGGCCGAAAGCGTGGGCGTGAAAAGCCAGTCGTCGAAAAAGTCTGCTGGCATAGGTCTATGTGGGAAGAGGGCATGAAACTCGTCTTTGAGCAGAGGTTCGTCTAAGGCGTAGCCCGGCACCCAGCTGTTCGCACTGGCCGGGGTGCCCTCCTTGGCGAGAAAGTATTCTACCCCCTCTTCCCCCCATCTGGAGTCCAAAATCTCCGTGACTTCGTTGATGCGCTCCTTCTGTGCCACTCCCGCGTGCCCTGTTCTGTCTCTGGCCGGACTCGGCGCCGTTCCGGGTTCCTGGAACCTGTGCGGTGCCTTGTAGGGAGTGAGCACCGATCTGTGGAATACCGGATGCATCCTGGAACCCTCCGGAAGTGCCAGTCTGAAAGCTACCGGGTTGACCTGCTCTTCGACTTGGTAGGGCCCCAGTTGCTTATGCCCTAGTTTCTTCTTGGCCAACGACCTGGCCGGCACTGCGTGGGCTGCTAACCAAACCCAGTCTCCCACGTGGAGCTCTTCTCCAACCCTTCTGTGCTTGTCTGCTTGTACCTTGTATGCGTGCTTGGCCAGCTCCAGGTGGCGCCTCAGCTGATCGTGGACTTCCTGCAGCTCCGACGCGAACGCATCTGCTGTCTGCGGCTCCCCCTCCCCCATTTTTTCCAGTCCCGGGAAGGTTCTGGGGTGCCTCCCGTTGTTGGCGAAGAACGGCGTGACCCCCGTGGACACGTGCTTCGTGTTGTTGTAGGCGAACTCGGCAAGCGGCAGGTAATCCACCCACGTCGCAGGCTGTTGATTTGCATAACATCTCAGGTACTGCTGCATGATGGCATTGACCCGCTCCGCTTGCCCGTTGGTCTGCGGGTGTCTCGCCGACGCCAGGTTGATCTTGACGTTCAGGAAGCCCATCAGCCTCTGCCAGAAATTCGAGATGAACTGCCGCCCCCGGTCGGACAGAATAGACCGTGGCAGACCGTGAACCTTGAACACGTGGTCTATGAACAGTTTGGCGGTTTGCTCCGCCGTGGCCACCTTAGCACACGGAATGAAATGGGCCATCTTGGAAAACAGGTCCACCACCACCAGCACTGCCGTCTTGCCCCTTGAGCTGGGCAGATCCGTGACAAAGTCCAGGGCCACCCTTTCCCAAGGTTCGACCGGAGTTTGCAGCGGTTCCAACAGTCCGGCCGGCGGTTTGTGCACTGGTTTGGCCCTCTGGCAGGTGTCACACCTCGCCACGTAGTCTGCGACCTCCCCTCTCATTCCAGGCCACCAGAAATCCCTGGCTACTAATTCCACCGTCTTCTCCTTGCCAAAGTGCCCGGCCGTGGGCGCGTCGTGCAGCTGCTGCAGCACCTTGGCTCGAAGTTCGTCTCCCGGCACGTAGATGGCCCCTTTACGGATGAGCAATCCATCTCTTAGCTGGAAACCGTCGGCCGCTGCCTTGCCCCTTTGCACCTCTGCCATCTTTGCTTGTGCGAAGGAGTCCCCCTGCAACGCTCGTCGCACCGCCTCCAGGTCCACGGTGGCCGCGGCGCACGCCCATACTGTTGGTGCGAAGATGTGCATGGCTGCCGCTGGCGTTGCGTCCTCCAGATACTGTGGCTTACGGGAGAGGGCGTCCGCCATGATGTTAGTGTCCCCCGGGACATACTCTATGCGGAAGTCGAAGTTCGCAAAAAACTCAGCCCAGCGTATCTGCCTCTGGTTTAGGAACTGTGCCGTGCGCCAGTGCTCCAGATTCTTGTGGTCCGTGCAAACCTGCACCGTGTGCTTGGCGCCGATCAGGAAGTGCCGCCACGCTTTGAACGCTGCATGAATGGCCAGCAACTCCCTGTCCCAGATGGTGTAGTTCTGCTCGGACTTGCTGAGCTTCCTGGAGTAAAACGCTCTCGGTCGCCACACCCCCTGCTGGTCCTTTTGCAGCAGGACCGCCCCCACGGCTCTGTCCGAGGCGTCTGTCTCCACCCTCATCGGCCTGCTGGGGTTGACGTGAAGCAGCTGCTCTTCCGACGCGAAGAGACGCTTGAGTGCCTGAAAGGACTGCTCCGCCTCCTCCGTCCAAACGAACTTCTTTTTCTTGGAGCTAAGCGTGTCTGTGATGGCCGCCGTCTGCATAGCGAAGCCCTTGATAAACTTGCGATAGAAGTTCGCAAAGCCGACAAACCTTTGGACCTCTTCCAGTCCAATACCGCTCGAACCTTGGCGCTGTCCATGGCGAGCCCCTTGTCAGACAACTTGTAGCCCAGAAAATCCACCTCCGTCACGTCGAATTGGCACTTCTCCAGCTTGGCGTAGAGCCTATGTTGCTTTAGTCTTATCAGCACTTCCTTGACGTGCCTGTCATGCTCCTGCTGCGATTCCGAAAAGATCAGGATGTCATCTAAGAAACAGACGCACGTCTTGTAGAGAAGTCCCGCCAACACGTGATGCATGAAAGCTTGAAAAACGTGGGAGCCATTTTGCAGTCCAAAAGGCATAACTCTGTATTCGTAGGTACCCAGTGGCGTGAACATGGCCGTCTTCCACTCATCCCCCTCCCGCATGCGAATGAGGTTGTACGCCCCTCGCAGGTCTAACTTGGTGAACACTTTTCCCTTCCGCACCTTCGCCAGGAGGTCGTCGATTCGGGGCATGGGGAAGTCCGACGGCTTGGTCACACTGTTTAAAATGCGATAGTCCACGACCAGTCTTTTTTGGGGCGTGTCTCGCTTTTTAACAAAGAATACAGGACTGCCCCCCGCTGCCTTGGACTCTCGGATGAAACCGCGCTCCAAATTATGATCGATGAACTCTTTGAGTTCCTGCAGCTCGTCCTCCGACATGGAATACAGTTTCCCTTTAGGCAGCGCCGCCCCCGGCAGCAGGTCAATTTTGCAGTCATATGGTCTGTGAGGGGGTAGCCTGTCCGCCTCCTTCTCGCAGAAAACTTCCAAAAATTCTGCGTACTTGTGGGGAATCGCTTGCAGCGTGCCTAGCAGCAGCTGTGACTCCTCTTCCTCTCCTTCCTGCCGGTGCACGATGCAGTGTTCAGCACAAAAGGAAGAGCCGAAGACCAGCTGCCTCTGGTACCAAGCCAGCGTTGGGCTGTGCTTGTCCAGCCAACTCATTCCCAATACAATGGGCGTATCCGATAGTTGAGTGACATTGAAGCTGATGATTTCTTTGTGATTCCCAAGTCGCATCGCCATTGGCGGCATCTGCTTCACCACTTGCCCCCCTAGCAACTCCCTGCCATCCACCGTGACAACCTGCAGGGGCAGTGTGGCCGGCAGCAACTGTATAGCGTGCTTGTCGACAAAGTCCTGCCCTATAAAGTCCGCGTTGCTGCCCGAGTCCACTGTGATGGGCACGTCCATGGTGATTCCATTGGGCAGCTGGAGAGATGCGGTGAGCCTCACCACTGGTTTGGGCGGGAGGGGGTTCACGGGCTGTAAAATCTCTGGGGACTGCGGCACTAACACGTCTGGCTGGGCCCCAGGGCCTCTTCCTCCAGCCAGACTGCTTCGTTTCCCTGCTGTGTTCCTCCTTGCTGCGTTGCTGCAGTCACCATTGCCGAGGCTGCAGTGAGCTTGTGGAGCCTCTGGGGACACTCTTTCGCCATATGCCCTGGCTCCTCACAGACGTAACACTTCCTGTTCCCTCTAGGAGGCTTCGCTTTCACTGCTGCCGGTGCTAGGGCTCTGGTTGCTGACTGAGCCCTTGCACCTCCAACCTCCATAGGTTCGGCTCCTCCTCCTGGCGGAGGCGTGGATTGCGCCCGCGCTGCTTCTCTGGGAAGGAAGGAGGGGCCCCTGGCTGGTTCGCGCCCTCCACGCCCTTCGTCCCTGCTCCACGGGCGTTCTTCCAGCCTCACCCCCACTGCCAGTGCCCTCTGAACGACCTCCTGGGTGGTTCGGGGTCTCTCCCCCCTCGCGATCTCATCTTTAATCGAGCTGTGCAACCCCTCCCAAAAGAGGTCTCTTACAGGGGCCGAATCTCTGTCCCATTCCAGGGCACTGACCAAGGCGAAAAAGCGGGCATGGTACTGCCTGACGCTGGCCCTCCCTTGTCTTAGCCCATGCACCTCCTTCCGGGCAAGATCCACGTCAATGCTTGATAAAAAACACCCATCCATCGCTTTAATAAAGGCATCTGCATTCTGGAGCGCCGGATCCTTATCTCTCCATAAATTGCGTAGCCATGCTTTAGCATCCCCATGCAAATGAGACATGATGAGTCCCACTCTCTCTTGCTCATCTCTAAAGTCTTTATGCAGCAGTTGCAGTGCGCACAGTACGTCTGCTCTAAAGTTGGGATACCGTTGCAGGTTCCCATCGAAGTGAGAGACCAGCCCGCCTGTGCGTCTCGCCAACCCAATTCCCTCCTGCCGGGGTGTCTGCTTTGTCAGCACATCTAACCTGACCTGGAGATCCCTGCAGGCGGCAGCTGCCTCCTCCTCTCTCTTCCTGGATGCGAGAGCCTCGGCATTCAGTTGTGCCACTGCTTTTCTGAGTTCCTCTATCTGCTGCTCAGCCGTCATGTCGTCTGCCGTTCGTGAGCTCGCTAGTGGGCACCTGCTTCTCTCCCCTCCTCGAGGTTGTAGATGCCCACAATTGAGTGAGACGGAGCTTACTGTCAGAGCTGCTTGAAGATCCTAGCTCACAGAGGATCACGCTAGCCAGCGATCATTAAGTAAAAGTCTTTATTGAATTGCAGTTTCCATTCTCACGCTGCTGCGCGCAACTCTACGTCTAGTAGCTAGATCGGCGAAGCTCCGTCTGAGTCTCCGCCCCTTGTGCACCAACTTAATATCCTAGCCCTGCTCCACCTTTTCCGCCTGACTGTCCTCCTCTGGGTCCCTCTACCCCCCGGGGTTTCTTCCTTCCTGGATTCTTCTGACGCTGACCCGGACCCTCCTGCCTCCTTGCGCCGGGCTTTAGGACCTGGTTCCCTTTCCGGGCTGCTTACTGCGCCGCCTTCCTCTGCATTTGAACTTGGCGCGCGCGCCCAACCTTCCACTTTCCACTTAACCGTTTCTTCGCTCCCCGATGGAGGTGTGGCCACTCCTGACTCATGCCCTCCCTCCTGTGGTGAGCTGCCAGCGCTTGCCCCCTGGCTCCCTTCCTCCTCCCTGCTCCCTAGCGGTGATGCTGGTCCCGATTTCCAACTGCTCTCCTCTGAGTCCCCTCTGGCTCTATCTTCCTGGGGTGCCCCCCTAAACTCCCCCCTTGCCCTGGCCACTGGTGCTCCTTTCTGTGAATCCTCTGATTCACTGGAAAGACTCGGAGATCTCGGGTCGTCGTCATCACTCATCTTTTCTTCTGCCTCCTCCCCTTCGCTCTCTGTTTCCTCCCTTGCCCTTGCCTCTGCTCCTAAACCCCTGACATCCATCCCCCCCTTGAAGCCCCCCATTCCCCCCTCCCCTCCTTCCGGTGCTGGAGCTGGGTGCTGCTGTTGCAAAGGGACGAACGTCGGATATCGTTCGCTTCCCGTGGCGGGCCTCCATCTGAAGACTCCCGGGTCTTCCTCCCTGCTCCCGTCGACGACGGTCACCTCCGCTTCCATCTCTGTGCCGCCGTGCTCGAAACCAGGGTCGTCCCCGAAAACGTCCATGTCCGTCTCTCCCTCACTACCTCCTGGCGGCGTTGCTCGTCCTGGGCATTCCAGCCACTTTCTGCGGAACTGCTCCTCTGGTCTATCGTCCCACCAATACGAGGGTTCTGATGCAGATCCCGAGGGTGACCACTCCGGGGAACGTACGTCTCGTGTCGGGTCCTCGTCCGAGTCGAACCCCCGGAAAGTGCTGGCCGAAAGCGTGGGCGTGAAAAGCCAGTCGTCGAAAAAGTCTGCTGGCATTGGTCTATGTGGGAAGAGGGCATGAAACTCGTCTTTGAGTAGAGGTTCGTCCAAAGCGTAGCCCGGCACCCAGCTGTTCGCACTGGCCGGGGCGCCCTCCATGGCGAGAAAGTATTCTACCCCCTCCTCCCCCCATCTGGAGTCCAAAATCTCCGTGACTTCGTTGATGCGCTCCTTCTGTGCCACTCCCGCGTGCCCTGTTCTGTCTCTGACCGGACTCGGCGCCGTTCCGGGTTCTTGGAACCTGTGCGGTGCCTTGTAGGGAGTGAGCACCGATCTGTGGAACACCGGATGCATTCTGGAACCCTCCGGAAGTGCCAGTCTGAAAGCTACCGGGTTGACCTGCTCTTCGATTTGGTAGGGCCCCAGTTGTTTATGCCCTAGTTTCTTCTTGGCCAACGACCTGGCCGGCACTGCGTGGGCTGCTAACCAGACCCAGTCTCCCACGTGGAGCTCTTCGCCAACCCTTCTGTGCTTGTCCGCTTGTACCTTGTATGCGTGTTTGGCCAGCTCCAGGTGGCGCCTCAGCTGATCGTGGACTTCCTGCAGCTCCGACGCGAACGCATCTGCTGTCTGCGGCTCCCCCTCCCCCATTCTTTCCAGTCCCGGGAAGGTTCTGGGGTGCCTCCCATTGTTGGCGAAGAACGGCGTGACCCCCGTGGACACGTGCTTCGTGTTGTTGTAGGCGAACTCGGCAAGCAGCAGGTAATCCACCCACGTCGCAGGCTGTTGATTTGCATAACATCTCAGGTACTGCTGCATGATGGCATTGACCTGCTCCGCTTGCCCATTGGTCTGCGGGTGTCTCGCCGACGCCAGGTTGATCTTGACGTTCAGGAAGCCCATCAGCTTCTGCCAGAAATTCGAGATAAACTGCCGCCCCCGGTCGGACAGAATAGACCGTGGCAGACCGTGAACCTTGAACACGTGGTCTATGAACAGTTTGGCGGTTTGCTCCGCCGTGGCCACCTTCGCACACGGAATGAAATGTGCCATCTTGGAAAACAGGTCCACCACCACCAGCACTGCCGTCTTGCCTCTCGAGCTGGGCAGATCTGTGACAAAGTCCAGAGCCACCCTCTCCCAAGGTTCGACCGGAGTTTGCAGCGGTTCCAACAGTCCGGCCGGCGGTCTGTGCACTGGCTTGGCCCTCTGGCAGGTGTCGCACCTCGCCACGTAGTCTGCGACCTCCCCTCTCATTCCAGGCCACCAGAAATCCCTGGCTACTAATTCCACCGTCTTCTCCTTGCCAAAGTGCCCGGCCGTGGGCGCGTCGTGCAGCTGCTGCAGCACCTTGGCGCGAAGGTCGTCTCCCGGCACGTAGATGGCCCCTTTACGGATGAGCAATCCATCTCGTAGCTGGAAACCGTCGGCCGCAGCCTTGCCCCTTTGCACCTCCACCATCTTTGTTTGCGCGAAGGAGTCATCCTGCAACGCTCGTCGCACCGCCTCCAGGTCCACGGTGGCCGCGGCGCACGCCCACACTGTTGGTGCGAAGATGTGCATGGCGGCCGCTGGCGTTGCGTCCTCCAGATACTGTGGCTTACGGGAGAGGGCGTCCGCCATGATGTTAGTGTCCCCTGGGACATACTCTATGCGGAAGTCGAAGTTCGCAAAGAACTCAGCCCAACGTATCTGCCTCTGGTTTAGGAACTGTGCCGTGCGCCAGTGCTCCAGATTCTTGTGGTCCGTGCAAACCTGCACCGTGTGCTTGGCGCCGATCAGGAAGTGCCTCCACGCTTTGAACGCTGCATGAATGGCCAGCAACTCCCTGTCCCAGATGGTGTAGTTCTGCTCGGACTTGCTGAGCTTCCTGGAGTAAAATGCTCCCGGTCGCCACACCCCCTGCTGGTCCTTCTGCAGCAGGACCGCCCCCACGGCTCTGTCCGAGGCGTCTGTCTCCACCCTCATCGGCCTGCTGGGGTTGACATGAAGCAGCTGCTCTTCCGACGCGAAGAGACGCTTGAGCGCCTGAAAGGACTGCTCCGCCTGCTCTGTCCAAACGAACTTCTTTTTCTTGGAGCTAAGCGTGTCTGTGATGGCCGCTGTCTGCATAGCGAAGCCTTTGATAAACTTGCGATAGAAGTTCGCGAAGCCGACAAACCGTTGGACCTCCTTCCGGTTGCGTGGACTCTTCCAATCCAACACCGCTCGAACCTTGGCGCTGCCCATGGCGAGCCCCTTGTCAGACAGCTTGTAGCCCAGAAAGTCCACCTCCGTCACGTCAAATTGGCACTTCTCCAGCTTGGCGTAGAGCCTATGTTGCTTTAGCCTGCTCAGCACTTCCTTGATGTGTCCGTCATGCTCCTGCTGCGATTCCGAAAAGATCAGGATGTCATCTAAGAAACAGACGCACGTCTTGTAGAGAAGTCCCGCCAACACGTGATGCATGAAAGCTTGAAAAACGTGGGAGCCATTTTGCAATCCAAAAGGCATAACTCTATATTCATAGGTCCCCAGTGGCGTGAACATGGCCGTCTTCCACTCATCTCCTTCCCGCATGCGAATGAGGTTGTACGCCCCTCGCAGGTCCAACTTGGTGAACACTTTTCCTTTCCGCACCTTCGCTAGGAGGTCGTCGATTCGGGGCATGGGGAAGTCCGATGGCTTGGTCCCACTGTTCAAAATGCGATAGTCCACGACCAGTCTTTTTTGGGGCGTGTCTCGCTTTTTAACAAAGAAAACAGGACTGCCCCCCGCTGCCTTGGACTCTCGGATGAAACCGCGCTCCAAATTATGATCTATGAACTCCTTGAGTTCTTGCAGTTCGTCCTCTGACATGGAATACAGTTTCCCTTTAGGCAGCGCCGCCCCCGGCAGCAGGTCAATTTTGCAGTCATATGGTCTGTGAGGGGGTAGTCTGTCCGCCTCCTTTTCGCAGAAAACTTCCAAAAATTCTGCGTACTTGTGGGGAATCGCTTGCAGCGTGCCTAGCAGCAGCTGTGACTCCTCTTCCTCTCCTTCCTGCCGGGGCACGATGCAGTGTTCAGCACAAAAGGAAGAGCCGAAGATCAGCTGCCTCTGGTACCAAGCCAGCGTTGGGCTGTGCTTGTCCAGCCAACTCATTCCCAATACAATGGGCGTATCCGATAGCTGAGTGACATTGAAGCTGATGACTTCTCTGTGATTCCCAAGCCGCATCACCATCGGTGGCGTCTGCTTCACCACTTGCCCCCCTAGCAGCTCCCTGCCATCCACCGTGACAACCTGCAGGGGCAGTGTGGCCGGCAGCAACTGTATAGCGTGTTTGTCGACAAAGTCCTGCCCTATAAAGTCCGCGTTGCTGCCCAAGTCCACGGTGATTGGCACGTCCATGGTGATGCCATTGGGCAGCTGGAGAGATGCGGTGAGCCTCACTACTGGTTTGGGCGGGAGGGGGTTCACGGGCTGTAAAATCTCTGGAGACTGCGTCACTAACACGTCTGGCTGGGCCCCAGTGCCTCTTCCTCCAGCCAGATTGCGTCGTTTCCCTGCTGTGGTCCACCTTGCTGCGTCGCTGCAGTCACCACTGCTGAGGCTGCAGTGAGCTTGTGGGGCCTCTGGGGACACTCTTTCACCATGTGCCCTGGCTCCTCACAGACGTAACACTTCCTGTTCCCTCTAGGAGGCTTCGCTTTCACTGCTGCCGGTGGTAGGGCTCTGGTTGCTGACTGAGCCCTTGCACCTCCCACCTCCATAGGTTCCGCTCCTCCTCCTGGTGGAGACGTGGATTGCGCCCGCGCTGCGTCTCTGGGAAGGAAGGAGGGGCCCATGGCTGGTTCGCGCCCTCCACGCCCTTCGTCCCTGCTCCACGGACGTTCTTCCAGCCGCACCCCCACTGCCAGTGCCCTCTGAACGACCTCCTGGGTGGTCCGGGGTCGCTCCCCCCTCGCGATCTCATCTTTAATCGAGCTGTGCAGCCCCTCCCAAAAGAGGTCTCTCACAGGGGCCGAATCTCTGTCCCATTCCAGGGCACTGACCAAAGCGAAAAAGCGGGCATGATATTGCCTGACGCTGGCCCTCCCTTGCCTTAGTCCATGCACCTCCTTCCGGGCAAGATCCACGTCAATGCTTGATAAAAAACACCCATCCATCGCTTTGATAAAGGCATCCCCATCTTGGAGCGCCGGATCCTTATCTCTCCATAGATTGCGCAGCCATGCTTTAGCATCCCCATGCAAATGGGACATGATGAATCCCACCTTCTCTTGCTCATCTCTAAAGTCTTTATTCAGCAGTTGCAGTGCGCACAGTACATCTGCTCTAAAGTTGGGATACTGTTGCAGGTTCCCATCGAAGTGAGAGACCAGACCGCCTGTACGTCTCGCCAACCCAATTCCCTCCTGTCTGGGTGTCTGCTTAGTAAGCACGTCTAACCTGACTTGGAGATCCCTGCAGGCGGCAGCTGCCTCCTCCTCTCTCCTCCGGGATGCGAGAGCCTCTGCATTCAGTTGTGACACTGCCTTTCTGAGTTCCTCTATCTGCTGCTCAGCCGTCATGTCGGCTGCCGTTCGTGAGCTCGCTGGTAGGCACCTGCTTCTCTCCCCTCCTCGAGGCTGTAGATGCCCACACTTGTGAGACGGAGCTTACTGTCAGAGCTGCTCGAAGATCCTAGCTCACAGAGGATCACGCTAGCCAGCCATCATTAAGTAAAAGTCTTTATTGAGTTACAGTTTCCATTTTCAAGCTGCTGCTTGCAACTCTACGTCTAGTAGCTAGATCGGCGAAGCTCCGTCTGATTCTCCGCCCCTTGTACACCAACTTAATATCCTAGCCCTGCTCCACCTTTTCCGCCTGACTGTTCTCCTCTGGGTCCCTCTGCCCCCCGGGGTTTCTTCCTTCCGGGATTCTTCTGACGCTGACCCGGACCCTCCTGCCTCCTTGCGCCGGGCTTTAGGACCTGGCTCCCTTTCCGGGCTGCTTACTGCGCCGCCTTCCTCTGCATTTGAACTTGGCGCGTGCGCCCAACCTTCCACTTTCCGCTTAACCGTTTCTTCGCTCCCCGATGGAGGTGTGGCCACTCCTGACTCATGCCCTCCCTCCTGTGGTGAGCTGCCAGCGCTTGCCCCCTGGCTCCCTTCCTCTTCCCTGCTCCCTAGCGGTGATGCTGGTCCCGATTTCCAACTGCTCTCCTCTGAGTCCCCTCTGGCTCTATCTTCCTGGGGTGCCCCCCTAAACTCCCCCCTTGCCCTGGCCACTGGTGCTCCTTTCTGTGAATCCTCTGATTCACTGGAAAGACTCGGTGATCTCGGGTCGTCGTCATCACTCATCTTTTCTTCTGCCTCCTCCCCTTCGCTCTCTGTTTCCTCCCTTGCCCTTGCCTCTGCTCCTAAACCCCTGACAGCAGTGAAATGTTTGTTATCAGCCAAAATCAAACATAGGTTGTTTAACTTAATCTCAATCGAAAGAGGACGAATAAGCTTGGATTGCATTTCGGTATTCATTTACCCACAAACTGCAAATCGAAGTGTCATAAGCATAAACAAAGCAAAACAGGTTGTTTTGGATACCATCTACATAGAAAGAAGAATCTTGGATTGCGCTTATTTCAAAGTCGTGTTCTTTGGTTCTAATGTACATTGACCCACAAATCGCCAAGTGAGTGTAATGAGCCTAAAATGACAAAACACCATATTTCCGCTTCTTTCTCCGCATATGGAAGACGCATAAGCTTCGACCCATAAGCTTCGAGGCTTATTTCAATTCACAGGGTGTTTTTTGGGTTTGCACTAGAATCACACAACCAAAGCAAAAAGAATACACATTCAACCAAAAATCGCAGAGTGAAATGTTTTTTATCAGCCAAAATCAACCATAGGTGTTTAAGTTCATCTCAATAGAAAGAACGAATAAGCTTGGATTGCTCTTTCGGTGTTCATTTACCCACAAATAACAAAGCAAAGTGTCATAAGCCTAAAGAAAGCAAAACAGGTATTCGGTTCCATCTACATAGAAATAAGAATCTTGGATTTCGCTTATTTCAAAGTCGTGTTCTTTGGTATTAATGCACTTTTACCCAGAAATCGCAAAGTGTATGTAATGAGACCAAAATAACAAAACGCCATATTTCCGCATCCATATGCGTAGAAAGAAGAGGAATAAGTTTCGATTGGGCTTATTTCAATTCATAGAATCATAGTTGGAATTTACATGGTGTTTTTTGGGTGAGCACCAGAATCACCCCCAAACAAAGCAATAAGGTGTTTTGCGTTCCATCTACGTAGAAAGAAGATGAAAACGCTCTGATTGGGTTTATTTCAAATAGCTGTTTTTGGGGTTAGAATGCACATTCAACCAAAAATCACAGAGCGAAATGTTATCAGCCCAAATCAAGCATAGGTGTTTTAGTTAATAGAAAGAGGACAAATAAGCTTGGATTGCTCTTTCGGTGTTCATTCTCCCACCAACGGGCAGCTCCGCAATCCAGACCCGGTCCTACAAATGCAAAGTGACGGCACCCCGCAAGGCAGGGTGGGGGCTCTGCTCCCTGGGGGCAGAAAGAATCTATTAGTATGTGCCTGTGTGTGCATTGCAGGGGATTGGACTGGATGACCACCAGGGTCCCTTCTAGCTCTACCATTCTGGGCTTCTACCTGTGTCTGTGTGTTTAGAAAGAAAAATTGCTATCGTGATTATAATTATAATAATGATTGCAATTTTTCTTATTGTAATTTTGCTTACTTTTCTTATTGTAATTGTAATTATTAAAATTAGAATATATAATTGTCAGAGCCGCTTCCAGGTCCCAGCCAGCTCACAGAGGACCACGCTAGCCGGCAGTACTGTACAAAAGTCTTTATTAAGTTACAGTTTCAATTTCCAAGCCGCAGCGCGCAGCTCTACGTCTTAGAAGCTAGACCGGCGAAGCTCCGTCTGAGTCTCCGCCTCCTGTACACCAACTTAATACTCTAGCCTTGCTCCACCTCTTCCGTCTTTCCTTCCTCCTCTGGATCCCTCTACCCCCCGTGGCCTCTTCCTTCCTGGACTCTTCTGACGCTGACCCCCCGGACTCTTCTTCCTCCTTGCGGCGGGCTTTAGGACCTGGCTCCCTATCCGGGCTGCTTACTGTGCCGCCTTCCTGTGTATTTGAACTTGGCGCGCACGCCCAGCCTTCAACCTTCCTCTTGACCGTTTCCTCGCTCCCCGATGGAGGTGTGGCCAATCCTGACTCATGCCGTCTCGCTTGCGGCGAGCCACCAGATCCCGATACCTGGGACCCCTCCCCCCTACTGCGCTCTGGTGGGGAAGCTGGTCCCGATTTCCAACTGCTGCTCTCTGAGTCCCCTCTGGTCCCTTCTTCCTGGGGTGTCCCCCTAGGCGCCCCCCTTGCTCTGACCACTGGCGCCCCTTTCTGTGAATCTTCCGATTCACTGGAAAGACTCAGAGATCTGAGGCCGCTGTCATCGTTCATATTTCCTTCGGATTCCTCCCCCTCGCTCTCTGCTTCCTCCCTTTCCTGTGCCTCTGCTCCTGAACCCCTGACAATAATTAAATAATAATTATAATTATTATAATTATTGAACCAGATAAAGCAGATAAATTTAATAAATTATCTCTACTCTCATGGTCACTTTTCTTTGCTCTGGCCGGAAAGAAGCCGTGCAAAAATACTGTCTCTCAAAACCTGGATCCACCAATTGCTGGGCTTCTTCACCTTCCTTGCTGCTCCCCTGGCACTGCTCCTCGCACCCACTTCCGGCTGCGTACGCTATGTTGTCCACCGCAAGACACGGGTTCAGACTAGCAGCTTTAAGTCTGCATTCCTGCCAGGGAGGAATTCGAACCCACCACCTGCTGAACGCCTCGCCCAGAGAGGCATTTCAAAGTGGCAGGGAGTTCCAAAGCCCCCCCGGCACTGTAGCAGTGAGTCCCAAAGGGGTCATTGGGATTTCTTTTTCATGCTGAAAAGCCCCATATCTTTATAGGGCATCCAGTGGCAGGCAGTCCCAAAAGTGGACAAACACTGTCACCTTTAAAAGGAGTTTAACAGGAATAACATAAGGAAAATTCATTATTATAGCAACTCCAGTGGCAGGCAGTCCCACAGCCCCCAAACTTTCTGAGAAGGCTTGCCTGAAACTTGCCACCGCTGTCGACCAGAAGCTTCTCCTCTTGCCAGGCCCAACCAGAACTCGGTGCCAGCTGAGAGATGAAAAGAAGAGTCAGGTGGGCAGTGGATTCAAGTGCCGGAGGCTCTTCCTTTGGCAGGGAGTTCCATTGGCCCAAGCAAACCCTGACATGCCACTTTCTCCCTGGAAAGCTGGAAGTGGTAGCGGAAGAGTCTCGCTTGCGAGGCGGGTGGCACGGCGCCCACCTGGACGGAGACTAGCACCCTAGAAAATAGAAAATACTTATCGGGAGAGAAAGAGAGGGCTGAATCAGCTCCGTTCACACCCAGCCGGGTGTAAATTGTTATTGGGATGATTCATTCCCATCCCCTCAGCCCACCACACAGGGTTGTGAGCTGGAGGCACTCAATGGTCATCCCTCCTGACCCGGACACTTAGGGGTGCCTTGTGTGAGCCCCACCTTCATCACCCACCTCAGCCCAATCCCAGCTCCACCAATCGCCGTGGGGCATCCTCCAGCTTCAGGTGTCATATTCAAAATCGCACAAGCCTGAGCGGGAAACCACATTTTCAGGAGTTCTTTAATAGAAGTATGGGATGGATACAAAAATATATTGGAGCCAAAAGTCCCTTATTGGCTATCTCCGCTGGAGGTAATGAGTGTTAAGAAAATTAATATGAGAGGTAATTGGAGTACATATGGTGAATTGGTAATTAAAGAAGGAGGAAAATGGAAATTGAAACCATTTGAACAAGTTAAAGATTATGTATATGATTGGTTGCATTACTTTCAAGTAAATGAAATGTTTAAAAAAGACTTAAAAGAAAGGGGTTATGTAGAAAAAGAATCTAAATTTCAAATAGACATAATAAACAATTAATATAAAACTCGGTCAAAAATGTATAAGATATTGTTGGAATGGCATACGAAAGATGAAGAGGTTAAATCGGTAATGATACAGTGGGCCAAAGATTTTGGGTATAATATTCAATTTGATGAATGGGAAAAATTGTGGAAAGAGAATATAAAATTTACTGCATGCACGGCACTGAAAGAAAATGTTATGAAAATGTTTTACAGATGGTACATCACACCTGTAAAGTTAGCAAAGATGTATAAGACGTGTAACAAATGTTGGAAATGTAAAGAAAAAGAAGGGACGTTCTTTCATGTGTGGTGGGAATAAGAAAGTGAAAAGCTTTTGGGAAATGATATACAATAAAATGAAAAAACTGTTAAGATATACTTTTGCCAGTGGCGTAGCGTGGGGGGTGCAGGGGGGGCCGGCCGCACCGGGCGCAACATCTGGGGGTTAGGGTTAGGGGGCGCAAATCCACGGGTTAGGGGGCGCAAATCCACGGGTTAGGGGGCGCAAATTACTTGCCTTGCCCCGGGTGCTGACAACCCACGCTACGCCACTGACTTTTGCAAAAAAACCGGAGGCTTTTCTTTTCTTTTAGAGATCTTAGGAAAGGACATAAGAAGAAAAGACTGTAAACTCTTTCAATATGCAGCAACGGCAGCCAGAATCTTGTTGGCCCAGAAATGGAAGCAAGAGGAAATACCGACGATAAAAGAATGGAGACTGAAATTGACAGATTATGCGGAATTGGACAAATTAACTGGGAAAATCAGATACACCAAAGACCAAAAGTTCATCGAAGACTGGGGAAAGTTCCTACTGAAAGTTCCTATCTGAAAAACGTATGCGGCGTGAACACAACTCTAGTGGGATTTCAAGAGGCACTGTAAAAATAGAGAAATATTGTTAATATGACATAGTGGGGGAAGGGAGGTATAATGGCAATACGAAAGAAGAGAATGTGTAATTAAAGTTATAAATATGGATGATTATCAGAGACGCTGAAGGAAGTTCAAAAAAGGAGATAATTTGTTGTATTTTGGATAAAAATGTATAATTGCATGGAAAAATCAATAAAATTTATTATTAAAAAAAACAAAAAAAAACCTTATGCAAATAAAGCATTGCTTATTCTTCATCCACTGGTGTGCTTATTGGCTCCAGATCCAGAAATAACCCTGCCCTTGGCAGAACATATACAGTGCTTTTTTCTGGAGGGGGGGGGGCACAGAGGAATGCATAAAACATTTTGTGAATGTACTTTTGTCCATTTACTGTATTTATTTTTCCCGGTTTGAACTAAAAAATGGCGATTTTCTTGAGTCAAAATGAGAGTACCCCCAATCATTTTTTTTTAGAAAAGAAGCACTGCATATATACACACACATATACATATATCCGTTTTATTTTTATTTATTTACAAACGGACACCTATATCTAGGTATGTATATTCTTGCATATAAACTTCCGCGGCCCACCCGCCCCATCCCTCCGCCAAGGGGCACGAGAGGAAGGCCACTGGGGGAGAAAGGCAGGTGAGGGCGGGGCGGGGGGCAGGGCTGCCCCCGGGGGAGAGCGGGGTCGAGAGAGAGTGGGCGGGAGAAAGAGAGAGGGCCAGCCTGGCTCGGCACGTCTCTGCTGGCCCAACGTCGCAGCGCCTCTTCCGCCCGTTTCCCTCCCCTTCCTGTCAGCTTGCCTCTCCTCCGGTGGCACCTCCTTCCGGTACGCCTGCCCTCGCCCAAGATGGCGGCAGCACAGGCTCTTCCGCCCGTTTCCCTCCCCTTCCTGTCCTCTTGCCTCTCCTCCGGTGGCACCTCCTTCCGGTACGCCTGCCCTCGCCCAAGATGGCGGCAGCACAGGCTCTTCCGCCCGTTTCCCTCCCCTTCTGTTTGCACCAGAATCACACTACCAAAGCAGAAAGGTCTTCTGGGTTCCATCTACATAGGAAGAAGATGAAAACGCTCTGATTGGGCTTATTTCAAATAAGTGTTTTTGGGGTTACAATGCACATTCAACCAAAAATCGCAGAGCGAAATGTATGTTATCAGCCCAAATCAAGCATGGGTGTTTTGGTTCATCTCAATTGAAGGAGGGAGAAGAAGCTTGGATTGCACTCGGTTTTCATTCACCCACAAATAGAAAATCGAAGTATCATAAGCATAATCAACGCAAAACAGGTTGTTTTGGGTTCCGTCTACATAGAAAGAAGAATCTTGGATTTCGCTTAATAAAAAGTATTGTTCTTTGGTGTTAATGCACATTTACCCCAAAATGGCAAAGTGAATGTAATGCGACCAAAATAAAGAAACACCATATACTTCTTCCAGAAGACGAATAAGCTTCGAGAGGGCTTATTTGAATTTGCATGGTGTTTTTTGGGTTTGCACTAGAATCACACAACCAAAGCAAAAAGAATGCACATTCAACCAAAAATCGCAGTGAAATGTTTGTTATCAGCCAAAATCAACCATAGGTGTTTAAGTTAATCTCAATCGAAAGAGGACAAATAAGCTTGGATTGCATTTCGGTATTCATTGACCCACAAACTGCAAATCGAAGTGTCATAAGCATAAACAAAGCAAAACAGGTTGTTTTGGATACCATCTACATAGAAAGAAGAATTGGATTGCCCTTATTTCAAAGTCGTGTTCTTTGGTTCTAATGTACATTGACCCACAAATCGCCAAGTGAGTGTAATGAGCCTAAAATGACAAAACACCATATTTCCGCTTCCATATGCGGAGAAAGAAGACGCATAAGCTTCGAGGCTTATTTCAATTCACAGGGTGTTTTTTGGGTTTGCACTAGAATCACACAACCAAAGCAAAAAGAATGCACATTCAACCAAAAATCGCAGTGAAATGTTTTTTATCAGCCAAATTCAACCATCTCAATAGAAAGAGAACGAAAATCGTGTTCTTTGGAGTTAATGCACATTTACCCAGAAATCGCAGTGTATGTAATGAGACCAAAATAACAAAACGACATATTTCCGCTTCCATATGAGTAGAAAGAAGACGTTCTATGAATTGAAATAAGCCCAATCGAAGCTTATGTTAACCAAAAGACCTTTTTGCTTTGGTTTTGTGATTCTGGTGCACACCCAAAAAACACCCAAAAAACACCACGCTAATTTCAACTCGATGATTCTATGATTCTATGAATTGAAATAAGCCCAATCGAAGCTTATTCGTCTTCTTTCTACTCATATGGAAGCGGAAATATGTCGTTTTGTTATTTTGGTCTCATTACATACACTGCGATTTCTGGGTAAATATGCATTAACTCCAAAGAACACGATTTTGAAATAAGCGAAATCCAAGATTCTTCTTTCTATGTAGATGGAAACCAAAACAACCTGTTTTGCGTTGTTTATGCTTATGACACTTTGCTTTGCAGCTTGTGGGTGAATGAACACCGAAAGAGCAATCCAAGCTTATTCGTTCTCTTTCTATTGAGATAAACATAAACACTTATGGTTGATTTGGGCTGATAACAAACATTTGGCTCTGTGATTTTTTGTTGAATGTTCATTCTAACCCCAAAAACAGCTATTTGAAATAAGCCCAATCAGAGCGTGTTCATCTTCTTTCTACGTAGATGGAACGCAAAACACCTTATTGCTTTGTTTGGGGGTGATTCTGGTTCTCACCCAAAAAACACCATATAATTTCCAACTATGATTCTATGATTCTATGAATTGAAATAAGCCCAATCGAAGCTTATACGTCTTCTTTCTACGCATATGGTTGCGCAAATATGGCGTTTTGTTATTTTGGTCTCATTACATACACTTTGCGATTTCTGGGTAAAAGTGCATTAATACCAAAGAACACGACTTTGAAATAAGCGAAATCCAAGATTCTTATTTCTATGTAGATGGAACCGAATACAACCTGTTTTGCGTTGTTTATGCTTATGACACTTTGCTTTGCAGCTTGTGGGTGAATGAACACCGAAAGAGCAATCCAAGCTTATTCGTTCTCTTTCTATTGAGATGAACATAAACACCTATGGTTGATTTGGGCTGATAACAAACATTTCGCTCAGTGATTTTTTTGTTGAATGTGCATTCTAACCCCCAAAACAGCTATTTGAAATAATCTAAATCAGAGCGTTTTTATCTTCTTCCTACGTAGATAGGACGCAAAATACTTTATTGCTTTCTTTGGGGGTGATTCTGGTATACACCCAAAAAAGACCATGCAAATTCAAATAAGCCCTCTCGAAGCTTATTCGTCTTCTTTCTACGCAAATGGAAGCGGAAATATGGCGTTTTGTTATTTTGGTCTCATTACATACACTTTGCGATTTCAGGGTAAATGTGCATTAACACCAAAGAACACGACTTTGAAATAAGCGAAATCCAAGATTCTTCTTTCTATGTAGATGGAACCGAAAACAACGTGTTTTGCTTTCTTTAGGCTTATTACACTTTGCTTTGTTATTTGTGGGTGAATGAACACCGAAAACGCAATCCAAGCTTATTCGTCCTCTTTCTATTGAGATTAACTAAAACACCTATGCTTGATTTGGGCTGATAACAACCATTTGCGATTTTTGGTTGAATGTGCATTCTAACCCAAAAAACACCAATTTGAAATAAGCCCAAAGAGAGCGTTATCATCTTCTTTTTATGTAGAATGAACCCAGAACACCTTTTTGCTTTGGTTAGGTGATTCTGGTGCACACCCAAAAAACACCACGCTAATTTCAACTATGATTCTATGATTCTATGAATTGAAATAAGCCCAATCGAAGCTTATTCGTCTTCTTTCTACTCATATGGAAGCGGAAATATGTCGTTTTGTTATTTTGGTCTCATTACATACACTGCGATTTCTGGGTAAATATGCATTAACTCCAAAGAACACGATTTTGAAATAAGCGAAATCCAAGATTCTTCTTTCTATGTAGATGGAAACCAAAACAACCTGTTTTGCGTTGTTTATGCTTATGACACTTTGCTTTGCAGCTTGTGGGTGAATGAACACCGAAAGAGCAATCCAAGCTTATTCGTTCTCTTTCTATTGAGATAAACATAAACACTTATGGTTGATTTGGGCTGATAACAAACATTTGGCTCTGTGATTTTTTGTTGAATGTTCATTCTAACCCCAAAAACAGCTATTTGAAATAAGCCCAATCAGAGCGTGTTCATCTTCTTTCTACGTAGATGGAACGCAAAACACCTTATTGCTTTGTTTGGGGTGATTCTGGTGCAAACCCAAAAAACACCATATAAATTCCAACTATGATTCTATGAATTGAAATAAGCCCAATCGAAACTTATTCCTCTTCTTTCTACGCATATGGATGCGGAAATATGGCGTTTTGTTATTTTGGTCTCATTACATACACTTTGCGATTTCTGGGTAAAAGTGCATTAATACCAAACAACACGACTTTGAAATAAGCGAAATCCAAGATTCTTATTTCTATGTAGATGGAACCGAATACCTGTTTTGCTTTCTTTAGGCTTATTACACTTTGCTTTGTTATTTGTGGGTAAATGAACACCGAAAGAGCAATCCACGCTTATTCGTTCTTTCTATTGAGATGAACTTAAACACCTATGGTTGATTTTGGCTGATAAAAAACATTTCACTCTGCGATTTTTGGTTGAATGTGTATTCTTTTTGCTTTGGTTGTGTGATTCTAGTGCAAACCCAAAAAACACCCTGTGAATTGAAATAAGCCTCGAAGCTTATGCGTCTTCCATATGCGGAGAAAGAAGCGGAAATATGGTGTTTTGTCATTTTAGGCTCATTACACTCACTTGGTGATTTGTGGGTCAATGTACATTAGAACCAAAGAACACGACTTTGAAATAAGCGCAATCCAAGATTCTTCTTTCTATGTAGATGGTATCCAAAACAACCTGTTTTGCTTTGTTTATGCTTACGACACTTCGATTTGCAGTTTGTGGGTCAATGAATACCGAAATGCAATCCAAGCTTATTTGTCCTCTTTCGATTGAGATTAACTTAAACACCTATGGTTGATTTTGGCTGATAACAAACATTTCACTGCGATTTTTGGTTGAATGTGCATTCTTTTTGCTTTGGTTGTGTGATTCTAGTGCAAACCCAAAAAACACCATGCAAATTCAAATAAGCCCTCTCGAAGCTTATTCGTCTTCTGGAAGAAGTATATGGAAGAGGAATGGTGTTTCTTTATTTTGGTCGCATTACATTCACTTTGCCATTTTGGGGTAAATGTGCATTAACACCAAAGAACAATACTTTTTATTAAGCGAAATCCAAGATTCTTCTTTCTATGTAGACGGAACCCAAAACAACCTGTTTTGCGTTGATTATGCTTATGATACTTCGATTTTCTATTTGTGGGTGAATGAAAACCGAGTGCAATCCAAGCTTCTTCTCCCTCTTTCAATTGAGATGAACCAAAACACCCATGCTTGATTTGGGCTGATAACATACATTTCGCTCTGCGATTTTTGGTTGAATGTGCATTGTAACCCCAAAAACACTTATTTGAAATAAGCCCAATCAGAGCGTTTTCATCTTCTTCCTATGTAGATGGAATCCAGAAGACCTTTCTGCTTTGGTGATTCTGGTGCAAACAGAAGGGGAGGGAAACGGGCGGAAGAGCCTCTGCTGCCGCCATCTTGGGCGAGGGCAGGGGGTACCCGGAAAGAGGTGCCACCGGAGGAGAGGCAAGCCGACAGGAAGGGGAGGGAAACGGGCGGAAGAGCCTGTGCTGCCGCCATCTTGGGCGAGGGCAGGCGTACCGGAAGGAGGTGCCACCGGAGGAGAGGCAAGAGGACAGGAAGGGGAGGGAAACGGGCGGAAGAGGCGCTGCGACGTTGGGCCAGCAGAGACGTGCGGAGCCAGGTTGGCCCTCTCTCTTTCTCCCGCCCACTCTCTCTCGACCCCGCTCTCCCCAGGGGGCAGCCCTGCCCCCCGCCCCGCCCTCACCTGCCTTTCTCCCCCAGTGGCCTTCCTCTCGTGCCCCTTGGCGGAGGGATGGGGCGGGTGGGCCGCGGAATTTTATATGCAAGAATATACATACCTAGATATAGGTGTCCGTTTGTAAATAAATAAAAATAAAACGGATATATGTATATGTGTGTGTATATATGCAGTGCTTCTTTTCTAAAAAAAATGATTGTGGGTACTCTCATTTTGACTCAAGAAAATCGCCATTTTTTAGTTCAAACCGGGAAAAATAAATACAGTAAATGGACAAAAGTACATTCACAAAATGTTTTATGCATTCCTCTGTGCCCCCCCCCCTCCAGAAAAAAGCACTGTATATGTTCTGCCAAGGGCAGGGTTATTTCTGGATCTGGAGCCAATAAGCACACCAGTGGATGAAGAATAAGCAATGCTTTATTTGCATAAGGTTTTTTTTTGTTTTTTTTTAATAATAAATTTTATTGATTTTTCCATGCAATTATACATTTTTATCCAAAATACAACAAATTATCTCCTTTTTTGAACTTCCTTCAGCGTCTCTGATAATCATCCATATTTATAACTTTAATTACACATTCCCTTCTTTCGTATTGCCATTATACCTCCCTTCCCCCACTATTTCATATTAACAATATTTCTCTATTTTTACAGTGCCTCTTGAAATCCCACTAGAGTTGTGTTCACGCCACATACGTTTTTCAGATAGGAACTTTCAGTAGGAACTTTCCCCAGTCTTCGATGAACTTTTGGTCTTTGGTGTATCTGATTTTCCCAGTTAATTTGTCCAATTCCGCATAATCTGTCAATTTCAGTCTCCATTCTTTTATCGTCGGTATTTCCTCTTGCTTCCATTTCTGGGCCAACAAGATTCTGGCTGCCGTTGCTGCATATTGAAAGAGTTTACAGTCTTTTCTTCTTATGTCCTTTCCTAAGATCTCTAAAAGAAAAGAAAAGCCTCCGTTTTTTTTGCAAAAGTCAGTGGCGTAGCGTCAGCACCCGGGGCAAGGCAAGTAATTTGCGCCCCCTAACCCGTGGATTTGCGCCCCCTAACCCGTGGATTTGCGCCCCCTAACCCTAACCCCCAGATGTTGCGCCCGGTGTGGCCGGCCCCCCCTGCACCCCCCACACTACGCCACTGGCAAAAGTATATCTTAACAGTTTTTTCATTTTATTGTATATCATTTCCCAAAAGCTTTTCACTTTCTTATTCCCACCACACATGAAAGAACGTCCCTTCTTTTTCTTTACATTTCCAACATTTGTTACACGTCTTATACATCTTTGCTAACTTTACAGGTGTGATGTACCATCTGTAAAACATTTTCATAACATTTTCTTTCAGTGCCGTGCATGCAGTAAATTTTATATTCTCTTTCCACAATTTTTCCCATTCATCAAATTGAATATTATACCCAAAATCTTTGGCCCACTGTATCATTACCGATTTAACCTCTTCATCTTTCGTATGCCATTCCAACAATATCTTATACATTTTTGACCGAGTTTTATATTAATTGTTTATTATGTCTATTTGAAATTTAGATTCTTTTTCTACATAACCCCTTTCTTTTAAGTCTTTTTTAAACATTTCATTTACTTGAAAGTAATGCAACCAATCATATACATAATCTTTAACTTGTTCAAATGGTTTCAATTTCCATTTTCCTCCTTCTTTAATTACCAATTCACCATATGTACTCCAATTACCTCTCATATTAATTTTCTTAACACTCATTACCTCCAGCGGAGATAGCCAATAAGGGACTTTTGGCTCCAATATATTTTTGTATCTATCCCATACTTCTATTAAAGAACTCCTGAAAATGTGGTTTCCCGCTCAGGCTTGTGCGATTTTGAATATGACACCTGAAGCTGGAGGATGCCCCACGGCGATTGGTGGAGCTGGGATTGGGCTGAGGTGGGTGATGAAGGTGGGGCTCACACAAGGCACCCCTAAGTGTCCGGGTCAGGAGGGATGACCATTGAGTGCCTCCAGCTCACAACCCTGTGTGGTGGGCTGAGGGGATGGGAATGAATCATCCCAATAACAGTTTACACCCGGCTGGGTGTGAACGGAGCTGATTCAGCCCTCTCTTTCTCTCCCGATAAGTATTTTCTATTTTCTAGGGTGCTAGTCTCCGTCCAGGTGGGCGCCTTGCCACCCGCCTCGCAAGCGAGACTCTTCCGCTACCACTACCAGCTTTCCAGGGAGAAAGTGGCAAGTCAGGGTTTGCTTGGGCCAATGGAACTCCCTGCCAAAGGAAGAGCCTCCGGCACTTGAATCCACTGCCCACCTGACTCTTCTTTTCATCTCTCAGCTGGCACTGAGTTCTGGTTGGGCCTGGCAAGAGGAGAAGCTTCTGGTCGACAGCGGTGGCAAGTTTCAGGCAAGCCTTCTCAGAAAGTTTGGGGGCTGTGGGACTGCCTGCCACTGGAGTTGCTATAATAATGAATTTTCCTTATGTTATTCCTGTTAAACTCCTTTTAAAGGTGACAGTGTTTGTCCACTTTTGGGACTGCCTGCCACTGGATGCCCTATAAAGATATGGGGCTTTTCAGCATGAAAAAGAAATCCCAATGACCCCTTTGGGACTCACTGCTACAGTGCCGGGGGGGCTTTGGAACTCCCTGCCACTTTGAAATGCCTCTCTGGGCGAGGCGTTCAGCAGGTGGTGGGTTCGAATTCCTCCCTGGCAGGAATGCAGACTTAAAGCTGCTAGTCTGAACCCGTGTCTTGCGGTGGACAACATAGCGTACGCAGCCGGAGGTGGGTGCGAGGAGCAGTGCCAGGGGAGCAGCAAGGAAGGTGAAGAAGCCCAGCAATTGGTGGATCCAGGGTTTGAGAGACAGTATTTTTGCACGGCTTCTTTCCGGCCAGAGCAAAGAAAAGTGACCATGAGAGTAGAGATAATTTATTAAATTTATCTGCTTTATCTGGTTCAATAATTATAATAATTATAATTATTATTTAATTATTGTCAGGGGTTCAGGAGCAGAGGCACAGGAAAGGGAGGAAACAGAGAGCGAGGGGGAGGAATCCGAAGGAAATATGAGCGATGACAGCGGCCCCAGATCTCTGAGTCTTTCCAGTGAATCGGAAGATTCACAGAAAGGGGCGCCAGTGGTCAGAGCAAGGGGGGCGCCTAGGGGGACACCCCAGGAAGAAGGGACCAGAGGGGACTCAGAGAGCAGCAGTTGGAAATCGGGACCAGCTTCCCCACCAGAGCGCAGTAGGGGGGAGGGGTCCCAGGTATCGGGATCTGGCGGCTCGCCGCAAGCGGGAGGGCGTGAGTCAGGATTGGCCACACCTCCATCGGGGAGCGAGGAAACGGTCAAGAGTAAGGTTGAAGGCTGGGCGTGCGCGCCAAGTTCAAATACACAGGAAGGCAGCACAGTAAGCAGCCCGGATAGGGAGCCAGGTCCTAAAGCCCGCCGCAAGGAGGGAGAAGAGTCCGGGGGGGTCAGCGTCAGAAGAGTCCAGGAAGGAAGAGGCCACGGCGGGTAGAGGGACCCAGAGGAGGAAGGAAAGATGGAAGAGGTGGAGCAAGGCTAGAGTATTAAGTTGGTGTACAGGAGGCGGAGACTCAGACGGAGCTTCGCCGGTCTAGCTTCTAAGACGTAGAGCTGCGCGCTGCGGCTTGGAAATTGAAACTGTAACTCAATAAAGACTTTTGTACAGTACTGCCGGCTAGCGTGGTCCTCTGTGAACTGGGACCTGGAAGCGGCTCTGACAGTAAGCTCCGTCTCCCTTTTGTACCAAAAGCCTCGCAGCGTGAGTGGGCGCAGCGAGGGGTGAAGATTGGTGCTTCGCGAGCTCACGAAAGTCGGACGAGATGAATAGTGAACAGCAGATAGCAGCCCTGCAAAACGCAGTGACACAACTAAACGCCGAGATACTCGCATCCAGGAAGAGGGAGGAGGAAGCGGCTGCCGCCTACAAGGATCTCCAGGTCAGGTTGGAAGTGCTTACAAAGCAGGGGCAACCGGGACCCAAACCGGAGGGAATTGGGCTGGAGAGAAGAGGAGGCAGCCTTGTATCTCATTTCGATGGGAATTTACAGCAGTACCCCAACTTCCGAGCAGATGTGCAGTTTGCGCTGCAACTGCTGGACAAAGACTTTAGAGATGAGCAAGAGAAGGTGGGGTTTATTTTATCCCATTTGCATGGAGACGCTAAAGCGTGGCTGCGCAATCTGTGGAGAGATCAGGATCCGGCGCTCCGAAGTGCGGATGCCTTCATTAAAGCGATGGATTCGTGTTTTTTATCAAATATAGACGTTGATATCGCCAGAAAAGAGATACATGGGCTGAAACAAGGGAGGGCCAGTGTGAGGCAGTATCATTTTTTGCACTGGTCAGTGCCCTGGAATGGGACAAAGATTCAGCTCCAGTCAGAGACCTTTTCTGGGAAGGGTTGAACAGTGCGGTAAAAGACGAAATTGCGCGGGGGGAGAGACCCCGGAGCACTCAGGAGATCGTTCAGAGGGCGCTGACGATTGGGGTGCGTCTAGAAGAACGTCCATGGAGCAGAGACGAAGGGCGTGGAGGACGCGAGTCGGCAAGAGCGCCTTCCTTCTTTCCCAGGGATGCAGCGCGTGCGCACTCCACGCCTCCGCCAGGAGGAGGAGGGGAACCTATGGAGGTTGGAGGCGCCAGGGCTCAGTCAGCAACCAGAGCCCTAGCACCGGGAGCAGTCAAAGCGAAGCCTCCTAGAGGGAACAGGAAGTGCTACCTCTGTGACAGTCCTCAGCACATGGCGAAAGAGTGTCCCCAGAGGCTCCACAAGCACACTGCAGCCTCCGTGACGGTAACAGAAGCAACTCAGCAGAGAGAACCACAGCAGGGAAACGACGGAGTCTGGCTGGAAACAGAGGCACTGGGGCCCAGCCAGACGAGTCAGTGAAGCAGTCCCCAGAGATTTTGCAGCCCACAGACCCCCTCCCGCCCAAACCAGTAGTGCAGCTCACCGCATCGCTCCAGCTACCCAATGGACTTACAATGGAAGTGCCAATTACCATTGACTCTGGTAGCAACGCGGACTTTATAGGACAGGATTTCATCGAGCAGCACAATATAACGCTACTGCCAGCCACGCTGCCCCTGAAGGTTGTCACAGTGGATGGCAGGGAATTGCTAGGGGGGCAGGTGGTGAAGCAAACGCCACCGATGGTGATGCAAATTGGAAATCACAGGGAAGTCATCAGCTTTAATGTCACCCAACTGTCGGACACGCCTGTAGTATTGGGCATGAGTTGCCAGGGGCGACGCTGCCGACAGGGAAACTGTATTCCATGTCTGAAGATGAGCTGTAGGAACTCAGGGAGTTCATAGATCATAATTTGGAGCGCGGGTTCATCCGGGAGTCCAAGGCAGTGGGGGGCAGTCCTGTATTCTTTGTGAGGAAGAAGGACACGCCCCAAAAAAGACTTGTGGTGGACTATAGGATTTTGAACTCGAAAACCAAGCCCACGGCTTTCCCCATGCCCAAGATCGACGACCTCCTCGCGACGGTGCGCAAAGGACGCGTGTTCACCAAGTTGGATCTGCGAGGGGCGTACAACCTTATTCGCATACGGGAGGGTGACAAGTGGAAGACGGCCATGTTCACGCCCCTGGGCACCTACGAATACAGAGTTATGCCGTTTGGATTACAAAATGGCTCCCACTGTTTTCAAGCTTTCATGCATCACGTGTTAGCGGGGCTCCTCTACAAGAAGTGTGTCTGCTTCCTGGACGACATCCTGATATTTTCAGAATCACAGGAGGTTCACGACAGAGACGTCAAGGAAGTTCTGCAAAGGCTACAGGAGCATAGACTGTACGCCAAGCTGGAGAAGTGCCAGTTCGACATGACGGAGGTGGATTTCCTGGGCTACAAGTTGTCGGACAAGGGGCTAGCCATGGACAGCGCCAAGGTTCGTGCAGTGTTGGACTGGAAGAGCCCGCGCAGCCGGAAGGAGGTCCAGCGGTTTGTCGGCTTTGCTAACTTCTATCGCAAGTTCATCAAGGGGTTCGCGATGCAGACAGCGGCCATTACCGACACGCTCAGCTCCAAGAAGAAGAAGTTCATCTGGACGGAGCAGGCGGAGCAGTCCTTTTGGAAACTCAAGCGCCTCTTCTCGTCCGAAGAGCAGCTACTGCATGTAAATCCCGGCAAACCGATGAGGGTTGAAACAGACGCCTCAGACAGGGCCGTGGGAGCAGTCCTGTTGCAGCAAGACCCGCATGGGGATTGGAGGCCGTGCGCCTTCTACTCCAGGAAGCTCAGCAAGTCGGAGCAGAACTACACCATCTGGGACAGGGAGTTGCTTGCCATTCATGCAGCATTCAAGGCGTGGAGGCACTTCCTGATCAGAGCCAAACACACAGTGCAGGTCCGCACGGACCATAAGAATCTGGAGTACTGGCGCACGGCGAGGTTCCTGAACCAGAGACACATACGTTGGGCGGAGTTCTTTGCGGAACTTCGACTTCAGGATAGAGTACGTCCCAGGTGACAACAACGTCATGGCGGATGCACTGTCCAGGAAGCCACAATACCTCGAGGAGGCGACGCCAGCGGCGGCCAAGCACATTTTCGCACCAGAAGCATGGGCGTGCGCTTCGACAACCGTAGACCTGGATGCTGTACGTCGCGCGCTGCAGGAAGACTCCTTCGCACGAGCGAAGATGGAGGAGGTGCACAGGGGCACGGTGAAGGGCGACGAGTTCCAGATACGCGAAGGGTTGCTCATCCGCAAAGGGGCCCTCTACGTGCCGGGAGACGAACTCCGCGCTAAGGTACTGCAGCAGTTGCACGACGCACCCACCGCCGGGCACTTTGGCACTGAGAAGACGACAGAATTAGTCGCCAGAGACTTCTGGTGACCCAAGATGCGGGGAGAAGTCGCGGATTACGTCGCGAGGTGCGACACCTGCCAGAGGGCTAAGACAGTGCATAAACCGCCGGCGGGACTGCTGGAACCGCTGCAAACTCCGCTCGAACCGTGGGAGAGGGTGGCCCTGGACTTTGTCACGGATCTGCCCAGCTCGAGGGGCAAGACAGCAGTGCTAGTGGTGGTGGACATGTTCACCAAAATGGCACATTTCATTCCGTGTGCGAAAGTGGCCACGGCGGAACAGACCGCCAAACTGTTCATAGATCACGTGTTCAAGGTTCACGGTCTGCCACGGTCTATACTGTCCGACCGGGGGCGACAGTTCATCTCGAACTTCTGGCAGAAGCTGATGGGCATCCTGAATGTCAAGATCAACCTAGCGTTGGCGAGACACCCGCAGACCAACGGACAAGCGGAGCGGGTCAATGCCATCATGCAGCAGTACCTGAGATGTTACGCAAATCAGCAGCCTGCAACGTGGGTGGACTACCTGCCACTCGCCGAGTTCGCCTACAACAACACGAAGCACGTGTCCACGGGGGTGACGCCGTTCTTCGCCAACAATGGGAGGCATCCCAGAACCTTCCCGGGACTACAGAGAGTGGGGGAGGGGGAGCCACAGGCAGCGGACGTCTTCGCGTCAGAGTTGCAGGAGGTCCACGAACAGCTTCGAAGGCAGTTAGAGCTAGCTAAGCACGCATACAAACTGCAGGCTGACAGACACAGGAGGGTTGGGGAAGAAATACAGGTGGGAGACTGGGTTTGGTTGGCAGCCCAGGCAGTGCCGGCCAGATCGTTAGCGAAAAAGAAGCTCGGACATAAGCAGCTAGGGCCCTACCAAGTCGAGGCACAGATCAATCCGGTGGCTTTCCGGCTGACGCTTCCGGAGGGATCCAGGATGCATCCGGTTTTCCATAGGTCAGTACTCACTCCCTACAAGGCACCTCACAGATTTCAGGAGCCAGGGACGGCACCGAGCCCGCTCAGGGAAAGGACCACGCAGGGGGGGTCGCCAGAGGGGGAGCCCATCAACGAGGTCACAGAGATTTTAGACTCAAGATGGGGGGAAGAGGGAGTAGAATACCTTCTCGCCAGAGAGGGCACCTCAGCCAGTGCCAACAGCTGGGTGCCGGGCTACGCTTTGGAGGAACCTCTGCTCAAAGACGAGTTTCATGCCCTCTTCCCACACAGGCCCATGCCAGCCGAGTTTTTCGACGACTGGCTTTTCACACCCACGCTTTCAGCCAGCACGTTCCAGGGGTTCGACTCGGACGAGGAACCGGCACTGGACACATGGACACACGTTCCCCGGAGGGGTTACCCTCGGGATCTGCCTCAGAACCCTCGTATTGGTGGGATGATCGACCAGAGGAGCAGTGGCGCAGGAAATGGCTGGAGGGTCCCGGGCGAGCAACGTACCCAGAAGAGACCGAGGGAGAGACGGACATGGACGTGTTCAGGGAGGACCTTGGGTTCGAGCACGGCGGCACAGAGATGGAAGCAGAGGAGATCGACGTCGGCGAGGGCAAGGAGGAAGAGCAGGACTTATCCAGTTGGATGTACGCCACGGGAAACGAACTGTATCCGGCACTCACCCCCATAACAACGGAGCACCCAGCACCCACACCTGAAGGAGGGGAGGGGGGAAAGGGGGGCTTCAAGGGGGGATGGATGTCCGGGGTTCAGGAGCAGAGGCACAGGAAAGGGAGGAAACAGAGAGCGAGGGGGAGGAATCCGAAGGAAATATGAGCGATGACAGCGGCCCCAGATCTCTGAGTCTTTCCAGTGAATCGGAAGATTCACAGAAAGGGGCGCCAGTGGTCAGAGCAAGGGGGGCGCCTAGGGGGACACCCCAGGAAGAAGGGACCAGAGGGGACTCAGAGAGCAGCAGTTGGAAATCGGGACCAGCTTCCCCACCAGAGCGCAGTAGGGGGGAGGGGTCCCAGGTATCGGGATCTGGCGGCTCGCCGCAAGCGGGAGGGCATGAGTCAGGATTGGCCACACCTCCATCGGGGAGCGAGGAAACGGTCAAGAGGAAGGTTGAAGGCTGGGCGTGCGCGCCAAGTTCAAATACACAGGAAGGCGGCACAGTAAGCAGCCCGGATAGGGAGCCAGGTCCTAAAGCCCGCTGCAAGGAGGGAGAAGAGTCCGGGGGGTCAGCGTCAGAAGAGTCCAGGAAGGAAGAGGCCACGGGGGGTAGAGGGACCCAGAGGAGGAAGGAAAGACGGAAGAGGTGGAGCAAGGCTAGAGTATTAAGTTGGTGTACAGGAGGCGGAGACTCAGACGGAGCTTCGCCGGTCTAGCTTCTAAGACGTAGAGCTGCGCGCTGCGGCTTGGAAATTGAAACTGTAACTTAATAAAGACTTTTGTACAGTACTGCCGGCTAGCGTGGTCCTCTGTGAGCTGGGACCTGGAAGCGGCTCTGACAATTATATATTCTAATTTTAATAATTACAATTACAATAAGAAAAGTAATCAAAATTACAATAAGAAAAATTGCAATCATTATTATAATTATGATCACGATAGCAATTTTTCTTTCTAAACACACAGACACAGGTAGAAGCCCAGAATGGTAGAGCTAGAAGGGACCCTGGTGGTCATCCAGTCCAATCCCCTGCAATGCACACACAGGCACATACTAATGGATTCTTTCTGCCCCCAGGGAGCAGAGCCCCCACCCTGCCTTGCGGGGTGCCGTCACTTTGCATTTGTAGGACCGGGTCTGGATTGCGGAGCTGCCCGTTGGTGGGAGAATGAACACCGAAAGAGCAATCCAAGCTTATTTGTCCTCTTTCTATTAACTAAAACACCTATGCTTGATTTGGGCTGATAACATTCGCTCTGTGATTTTTGGTTGAATGTGCATTCTAACCCCAAAAACAGCTATTTGAAATAAACCCAATCAGAGCGTTTTCATCTTCTTTCTACGTAGATGGAACGCAAAACACCTTATTGCTTTGTTTGGGGGTGATTCTGGTGCAAACCCAAAAAACACCATGTAAATTCCAACTATGATTCTATGAATTGAAATAAGCCCAATCGAAACTTATTCCTCTTCTTTCTACGCATATGGATGCGGAAATATGGCTGTCAGGGGTTCAGAAGCAGAGACGCAGAGAAGGGAGGAGACAGAGAGCGAGGGGGAGGAATACGAAGGAAAGATGAGTGGGGATGACGAACCGAGATCGCCGAGCTTATCCAGTGAGTCCGAGGATTCCCAGAAGGGAGCGCCAGCAGTCAGAGCAAGGGGGGAAAGCAGGGGGACACCCCAGGAAGAAGGGTCCAGAGAGGAATCAGAGAGAAGCAAACGCCGCCAATGGTGAAGCAAACGCCGCCAATGGTGATGCGCCTTGGCAACCACAGGGAAGTCATCAGTTTTAACGTCACACGACTGTCGGACACACCCATTGTGTTGGGCATGAGTTGGCTGGACAGGCACAGTCCGACACTGGCTTGGTACCAGCGACAGCTGATCTTCGGCTCCTCTTACTGCGCAGAACACTGCATCCTGCCCGGACAGGAGGGAGAGGAGGAGGAATCACAACTGCAGTTGGGAACGTTGCAAGCAGTCCCCCACAAATACGCAGACTTTCTGGAGGTCTTCTGCGAGAAGGAGGCAGACAAGTTACCACCGCACAGGCAATATGACTGCAAGATTGACCTCCTACCAGGGGCGACGCTACCGAAGGGGAGGCTGTATTCCATGTCTGAGGATGAACTACAGGAACTCAAACAGTTCATAGATCACAATTTGGAGCGCGGTTTCATCCGGGAGTCCAGGGCAGTAGGGGGCAGTCCTGTTTTCTTTGTGAAGAAGAAGGACACGCCCCAAAAGAGGCTGGTGGTGGATTTTCGCCTCTTGAACAAGATGACCAAGCCCTCTGATTTCCCCATGCCCAAGATTGACGACCTACTGGCGACGGTGCGCAAGGGACGCGTGTTTACCAAGTTGGACCTGCGAGGGGCGTACAATCTCATCCGCATGAGGGAGGGCGATGAGTGGAAGACAGCCATGTTCACGCCTCTGGGCACCTACGAGTACAGAGTGATGCCGTTTGGATTGCAAAACGGTTCTCACTGTTTTCAAGCTTTCATGCATCATGTGTTGGCGGGACTCCTCTACAAGAAGTGCGTCTGCTTTCTGGATGACATCCTGATATTCTCCGAGTCGCAGCAAGCGCATGACCAAGACGTTCGGGAGGTGCTGGAGAGGTTGCAGCAGCATAGACTGTACGCCAAACTGGACAAGTGCCAGTTCGACACGACGGAGGTGGATTTCTTGGGTTACAAGTTGTCGGACAAGGGGCTAGCCATGGACAGCGCCAAGGTGCGAGCGGTGTTGGATTGGAAGAGCCCGCGCAACCGGAAGGAGGTCCAGCGGTTTGTCGGCTTCGCCAACTTCTATCGCAAGTTTATCAAAGGGTTCGCGATGCAGACGGCGGCTATTACGGACACGCTAAGCTCCAAGAAAAAGAAATTCATCTGGACGGAGCAGGCAGAGCAGTCCTTTCAGGCACTCAAGCGTCTCTTCGCGTCGGAAGAGCAACTGCTGCATATCGACCCCAGCAGACCGATGCGGGTAGAGACAGACGCGTCCGATAGAGCAGTGGGAGCTGTCCTGCTGCAGAGGGACCCACAGGGGGTCTGGAGACCGGGAGCGTTCTACTCCAGAAAGCTCAGCAAGTCGGAGCAGAACTACACCATCTGGGACAGGGAGTTGCTTGCCATTCATGCAGCATTCAAAGCATGGAGGCACTTCCTGATCGGCGCCAAGCACACGGTGCAGGTCTGCACGGACCACAAGAATCTGGAGCACTGGCGCACGGCGAAGTTCCTGAACCAGAGGCAGATACGTTGGGCAGAGTTCTTTGCTGACTTCGATTTCCGAATAGAGTACGTCCCAGGCGACACCAACATCATGGCGGATGCACTGTCCCGAAAACCGCAATACCTCGAAGAGGCGACGCCAGCGGCAGCCATGCACATCTTCGCGCCAACAGCGTGGGCGTGCGCTTCAGCCACAGTAGACCTGGATGCGGTGCGGCGGGCGTTGCAGGACGACTCATTCGCGCAGGCGAAGATGGCCGAGGTGCACAAGGGCACGGCGAAGAGCGACGAGTTCCAGATACGGGACGGCTTGCTCTTACGTAAAGGGGCCATCTACGTGCCTGGAGATGAACTTCGCGCCAAGGTACTGCAGCAGTTGCACGACGCACCCACGGCCGGGCACTTTGGCACGGAAAAAACGGTGGAATTAGTCGCAAGGGACTTTTGGTGGCCCAGACTGAGAGGGGAAGTCGCGGACTACGTCGCGAGGTGCGACACCTGCCAGAGGGCCAAGCCGGTGCACAAACCACCGGCGGGACTGCTCGAACCGCTGCAAACGCCGTTTGAACCGTGGGAGAGGGTGGCCCTGGACTTTGTCACGGATCTACCCAGCTCGAGAGGCAAGACGGCTGTACTAGTGGTGGTGGACTTGTTCACCAAGATGGCACACTTCATACCGTGTGCGAAGGTGGCCACGGCAGAACAAACAGCCAAACTGTTCATAGATCACGTGTTCAAAGTGCACGGGCTGCCGCGGTCTATACTGTCCGACCGCGGTCGCCAGTTCATCTCGAATTTCTGGCAGAAGCTGATGGGCTTCCTGAACGTCAAAATCAACCTGACATCAGCGAGACACCCGCAGACCAACGGGCAAGCGGAGAGGGTCAATGCCATCATGCAGCAGTACCTGAGATGCTATGCCAATCAACAGCCTGCGACGTGGGTGGATTACCTGCCGCTCGCCGAGTTCGCCTACAACAACACGAAGCACGTGTCCACAGGGGTGACACCGTTCTTCGCCAACAATGGGAGGAATCCCAGAACCTTCCCGGGACTGGACAGAGTGGGGGAAGGGGAACCGCAGACGGCGGACGCTTTCGCGTCTGAGTTGCAGGAGGTCCACGATCAACTCCGACGGCAGCTGGAGCTAGCGAAGCACGCATACAAGGTGCAAGCGGACAAGCACAGGCGGGTTGGCGAAGAGATCCGAGTGGGAGACTGGGTCTGGTTGGCAGCCCACGCAGTGCCGACCAGATCGTTAGCCAAAAAGAAGTTGGGGCACAAGCAACTCGGTCCATACCAAGTCGAAGCGCAGATCAACCCAGTAGCTTTCAGGCTGGTGCTCCCGGAGGGTTCCAGGATGCATCCGGTGTTCCACAGGTCGGTGCTCACTCCCTACAGGACACCTCACAGGTTCCAGGAACCAGGAACAGCACCGAGTCCGTCTCAGGAGCGGTCGGAGGCGGGAAGATTGCCACAGCAGGACCCCATCAACGAAGTCACGGAGATTTTGGACTCCAGATGGGGGGAAGACGGAGTGGAATACCTCCTAGCCAGAGAGGGCACCCGGGCTAGTGCTAATAGCTGGGTGCCAGACTACGCTTTGGAGGAACCCCTGCTCAAGGACGAGTTTCATGCCCTTTTCCCACACAGACCCATGCCAGCAGGCTTCTTCGACGACTGGTTGTTCACGCCCACACTTTCCTCCAGCACGTTCCATGGCTTCGACTCGGACGGGGAGCCCGCACAGCGCACACATTCCCCAGAGGGGTCACCGGAGGGTTCGGCGTCCGACACCTCGTATTGGTGGGACGATCGGCCAGAGGAGCAGTGGCGCCGGAGGTGGCTGGAGATGCCAGGTCAAGCGACCGACGCAGAGACTGACATGGACGTGTGCGGGGAGGATCTCAGTTTCGAGCACGGCGGCACTGAAATGGAGGCGGAGCAGCTCACCGTTGACGAACGCGAGGAGGAAGACTCAGAGGTCTTCAGTTGGCGGCCAGCAATGAGGAGCGAACTGTATCCGGCATTCACTCCTGTGATGATGGAGCACCCTGCAACCACCCTTGAAAGTGGGGAGGGGGGAAGGGGGGGCTTCGAGGGGGGGATGGATGTCAGGGGTTCAGAAGCAGAGACGCAGAGAAGGGAGGAGACAGAGAGCGAGGGGGAGGAATACGAAGGAAAGATGAGTGGGGATGACGAACCGAGATCGCCGAGCTTATCCAGTGAGTCCGAGGATTCCCAGAAGGGAGCGCCAGCAGTCAGAGCAAGGGGGGAAAGCAGGGGGACACCCCAGGAAGAAGGGTCCAGAGAGGAATCAGAGAGCAGCAGTTGGAGATCGGGACCCACGTACCCAGACGGGAACAGCGGGGAGAAAGGGGACCAGATATCGGGTTCCGGAGGCTTTCAGAAGGAGGGAGGGCATGAGTCAGGAGTAGTCACGCCCACCTCGGGGAGCGACGAAACGATCAAGAGGAAGGTTGAGAGTTGGGCGCGCGCGCCAAGTTCAAATGTAGCGGAAGCTGGCGCAGTAAGCAGCCCAGAGAGTGAACCAGGTCCCAAAGCCCGCCGCAAGGAGGCGGAAGGGTCAGGGGGGTCCGCGTCAGAAGAGAGTAGGAAAAAGGAGACCCCGGGGGGCAGAAGGACCCAGAGACGGAGGGAAAGGCGCAGGAGGTGGAGCAAGGCTAGGGTATTAAGCTGGTGTGCTAGAGGCGGAGACTCAGACGGGTCTTCGCCGGTCTGACCTAGAAGAAGTAGGGCTGCATATCGCAGTTTGGAAATGGAAGCTGTAATCCAATAAAGACTCTTTTAACCTGAACGCTGGCTAACGTGGTCCTATGTGAGCTGGGACTGAGTGGCAGCCCTGACAATGGCGTTTTGTTATTTTGGTCTCATTACATACACTTTGCGATTTCTGGGTAAAAGTGCATTAATACCAAAGAACACGACTTTGAAATAAGCGAAATCCAAGATTCTTATTTCTATGTAGATGGAACCGAATACCTGTTTTGCTTTCTTTAGGCTTATTACACTTTGCTTTGTTATTTGTGGGTAAATGAACACCGAAAGAGCAATCCAAGCTTATTCGTTCTTTCTATTGAGATGAACTTAAACACCTATGGTTGATTTTGGCTGATAAAAAACATTTCACTCTGCGATTTTTGGTTGAATGTGTATTCTTTTTGCTTTGGTTGTGTGATTCTAGTGCAAACCCAAAAAACACCCTGTGAATTGAAATAAGCCTCGAAGCTTATGCGTCGAAGCTTATGCGTCTTCCATATGCGGAGAAAGAAGCGGAAATATGGTGTTTTGTCATTTTAGGCTCATTACACTCACTTGGCGATTTGTGGGTCAATGTACATTAGAACCAAAGAACACGACTTTGAAATAAGCGCAATCCAAGATTCTTCTTTCTATGTAGATGGTATCCAAAACAACCTGTTTTGCTTTGTTTATGCTTATGACACTTCGATTTGCAGTTTGTGGGTAAATGAATACCGAAATGCAATCCAAGCTTATTCATCCTCTTTCGATTGAGATTAAGTTAAACAACCTATGTTTGATTTTGGCTGATAACAAACATTTCACTGCGATTTTGGGTTGAATGTGCATTAACACCAAAGAACACGACTTTTTAATAAGCAAAATCCAAGATTCTTCTTTCTATGTAGACGGAACCCAAAACAACCTGTTTTGCTTTCTTTAGGCTTATTATACTTTACCTTACCTTTACTGTTAACCAACCAACAGGCTGTCTCTGGGCAGACTACTATCTCTGAGGCAGACTTCTCTTTTCTGGGCAGGCTTCTTGGGAGAAGGGGGCGAGCCTGTTAGTCCACCAACGGGCAGCTCCGCAATCCAGACCCGGTCCTACAAATGCAAAGTGACGGCACCCCCCAAGGCAGGGTGGGGCCTCTGCTCCCTGGGGGCAGAAAGTATGTGCCTGTGTGTCTATGCATTGCAGGGGATTGGACTGGATGACCACCAGGGTCCCTTCTAGCTCTACCATTCTGGGCTTCTACCTGTGTCTGTGTGTTTAGAAAGAAAAATTGCTATCGTGATTATAATTATAATAATGATTGCAATTTTTCTTATTGTAATTTTGATTACTTTTCCTATTGTAATTGTAATTATTAAAATTAGAATATATAATTAAATAATAATTATAATTATTATAATTATTGAACCAGATAAAGCAGATAAATTTAATAAATTATCTCTACTCTCATGGTCACTTTTCTTTGCTCTGGCCGGAAAGAAGCCGTGCAAAAATACTGTCTCTCAAACCCTGGATCCACCAATTGCTGGGCTTCTTCACCTTCCTTGCTGCTCCCCTGGCACTGCTCCTCGCACCCACCTCCGGCTGCGTACGCTATGTTGTCCACCGCAAGACACGGGTTCAGACTAGCAGCTTTAAGTCTGCATTCCTGCCAGGGAGGAATTCGAACCCACCACCTGCTGAACGCCTCGCCCAGAGAGGCATTTCAAAGTGGCAGGGAGTTCCAAAGCCCCCCCGGCACTGTAGCAGTGAGTCCCAAAGGGGTCATTGGGATTTCTTTTTCATGCTGAAAAGCCCCATATCTTTATAGGGCATCCAGTGGCAGGCAGTCCCAAAAGTGGACAAACACTCACCTTTAAAAGGAGTTTAACAGGAATAACATAAGGAAAATTCATTATTATAGCAACTCCAGTGGCAGGCAGTCCCACAGCCCCCAAACTTTCTGAGAAGGCTTGCCTGAAACTTGCCACCGCTGTCGACCAGAAGCTTCTCCTCTTGCCAGGCCCAACCAGAACTCAGTGCCAGCTGAGAGATGAAAAGAAGAGTCAGGTGGGCAGTGGATTCAAGTGCCGGTGGCTCATCCTTTGGCAGGGAGTTCCATTGGCCCAAGCAAACCCTGACTTGCCACTTTCTCCCTGGAAAGCTGGTAGTGGTAGCGGAAGAGTCTCGCTTGCGAGGCGGGTGGCACGCCCACCTGGACGGAGACTAGCACCCTAGAAAATAGAAAATACTTATCGGGAGAGAAAGAGAGGGCTGAATCAGCTCCGTTCACACCCAGCCGGGTGTAAATTGTTATTGGGATGATTCATTCCCATCCCCTCAGCCCACCACACAGGGTTGTGAGCTGGAGGCACTCAATGGTCATCCCTCCTGACCCGGACACTTAGGGGTGCCTTGTGTGAGCCCCACCTTCATCACCCACCTCAGCCCAATCCCAGCTCCACCAATCGCCGTGGGGCATCCTCCAGCTTCAGGTGTCATATTCAAAATCGCACAAGCCTGAGCGGGAAACCACATTTTCAGGAGTTCTTTAATAGAAGTATGGGATAGATACAAAAATATATTGGAGCCAAAAGTCCCTTATTGGCTATCTCCGCTGGAGGTAATGAGTGTTAAGAAAATTAATATGAGAGGTAATTGGAGTACATATGGTGAATTGGTAATTAAAGAAGGAGGAAAATGGAAATTGAAACCAATTGAACAAGTTAAAGATTATGTATATGATTGGTTGCATTACTTTCAAGTAAATGAAATGTTTAAAAAAGACTTAAAAGAAAGGGGTTATGTAGAAAAAGAATCTAAATTTCAAATAGACATAATAAACAATTAATATAAAACTCGGTCAAAAATGTATAAGATATTGTTGGAATGGCATACGAAAGATGAAGAGGTTAAATCGGTAATGATACAGTGGGCCAAAGATTTTGGGTATAATATTCAATTTGATGAATGGGAAAAATTGTGGAAAGAGAATATAAAATTTACTGCATGCACGGCACTGAAAGAAAATGTTATGAAAATGTTTTACAGATGGTACATCACACCTGTAAAGTTAGCAAAGATGTATAAGACGTGTAACAAATGTTGGAAATGTAAAGAAAAAGAAGGGACGTTCTTTCATGTGTGGTGGGAATAAGAAAGTGAAAAGCTTTTGGGAAATGATATACAATAAAATGAAAAAACTGTTAAGATATACTTTTGCCAGTGGCGTAGCGTGGGGGGTGCAGGGGGGGCCGGCCACACCGGGCGCAACATCTGGGGGTTAGGGTTAGGGGGCGCAAATCCACGGGTTAGGGGGCGCAAATCCACGGGTTAGGGGGCGCAAATTACTTGCCTTGCCCCGGGTGCTGACGCTACGCCACTGACTTTTGCAAAAAAAACGGAGGCTTTTCTTTTCTTTTAGAGATCTTAGGAAAGGACATAAGAAGAAAAGACTGTAAACTCTTTCAATATGCAGCAACGGCAGCCAGAATCTTGTTGGCCCAGAAATGGAAGCAAGAGGAAATACCGACGATAAAAGAATGGAGACTGAAATTGACAGATTATGCGGAATTGGACAAATTAACTGGGAAAATCAGATACACCAAAGACCAAAAGTTCATCGAAGACTGGGGAAAGTTCCTACTGAAAGTTCCTATCTGAAAAACGTATGCGGCGTGAACACAACTCTAGTGGGATTTCAAGAGGCACTGTAAAAATAGAGAAATATTGTTAATATGAAATAGTGGGGGAAGGGAGGTATAATGGCAATACGAAAGAAGGGAATGTGTAATTAAAGTTATAAATATGGATGATTATCAGAGACGCTGAAGGAAGTTCAAAAAAGGAGATAATTTGTTGTATTTTGGATAAAAATGTATAATTGCATGGAAAAATCAATAAAATTTATTATTAAAAAAAACAAAAAAAACCTTATGCAAATAAAGCATTGCTTATTCTTCATCCACTGGTGTGCTTATTGGCTCCAGATCCAGAAATAACCCTGCCCTTGGCAGAACATATACAGTGCTTTTTTTCTGGAGGGGGGGGCACAGAGGAATGCATAAAACATTTTGTGAATGTACTTTTGTCCATTTACTGTATTTATTTTTCCCGGTTTGAACTAAAAAATGGCGATTTTCTTGAGTCAAAATGAGAGTACCCCCAATCATATATACACACACATATACATATATCCGTTTTATTTTTATTTATTTACAAACGGACACCTATATCTAGGTATGTATATTCTTGTATATAAACTTCCGCGGCCCACCCGCCCCATCCCTCCGCCAAGGGGAACGAGAGGAAGGCCACTGGGGGAGAAAGGCAGGTGAGGGCGGGGCGGGGGGCAGGGCTGCCCCCTGGGGAGAGCGGGGTCGAGAGAGAGTGGGCGGGAGAAAGAGAGAGGGCCAACCTGGCTCGGCACGTCTCTGCTGGCCCAACGTCGCAGCGCCTCTTCCGCCCGTTTCCCTCCCCTTCCTGTCCTCTTGCCTCTCCTCCGGTGGCACCTCCTTCCGGTACCCTGCCCTCGCCCAAGATGGCGGCAGCACAGGCTCTTCCGCCCGTTTCCCTCCCCTTCCTTTCCTCTTGCCTCTCCTCCGGTGGCACCTCCTTCCGGGTACCACTGCCCTCGCCCAAGATGGCGGCAGCACAGGCTCTTCCGCCCGTTTCCCTCCCCTTCCTGTCGGCTTGCCTCTCCTCCGGTGGCACCTCCTTCCGGGTACCCCCTGCCCTCGCCCAAGATGGCGGCAGCACAGGCTCTTCCGCCCGTTTCCCTCCCCTTCTGTTTGCACCAGAATCACACTACCAAAGCAGAAAGGTCTTCTGGGTTCCATCTACATAGGAAGAAGATGAAAACGCTCTGATTGGCCTTATTTCAAATAAGTGTTTTTGGGGTTACAGTGCACATTCAACCAAAAATCGCAGAGCGAAATGTATGTTATCAGCCCAAATCAAGCATGGGTGTTTTGGTTCATCTCAATTGAAAGAGGGAGAAGAAGCTTGGATTGCACTCGGTTTTCATTCACCCACAAATAGAAAATCGAAGTATCATAAGCATAATCAACGCAAAACAGGTTGTTTTGGGTTCCGTCTACATAGAAAGAAGAATCTTGGATTTCGCTTAATAAAAAGTATTGTTCTTTGGTGTTAATGCACATTTACCCCAAAATGGCAAAGTGAATGTAATGCGACCAAAATAAAGAAACACCATTGCTCTTCCATATACTTCTTCCAGAAGACGAATAAGCTTCGAGAGGGCTTATTTGAATTTGCATGGTGTTTTTTGGGTTTGCACTAGAATCACACAACCAAAGCAAAAAGAATGCACATTCAACCAAATCGAGCATAGGTGTTTTAGTTAATCTCAATAAGCTTGGATTGCTTTTTCGCTGTTCATTCACCCACAAATAAAAAAGCAAAGTGTAATAAGCCTAAAGAAAGCAAAACAGGTTGTATTCGGTTCCATCTACATAGAAAGAAGAATCTTGGTGTCAGAGCTGCTTGAAGATCCTAGCTCACAGAGGATCACGCTAGCCAGCGATCATTAAGTAAAAGTCTTTATTGAATTACAGTTTCCATTCTCACGCTGCTGTGCGCAAACTCTACGTCTAGTAGCTAGATCGGCGAAGCTCCGTCTGAGTCTCCGCCCCGTGAGCACCAGCTTAATATCCTAGCCTTGCTCCACCTTTTCCGCCTGACTGTCCTCCTCTGGGTCCCTCTACCCCCCGGGGCCTCCTCCTTCCGGGATTCTTCTGACGCTGACCCGGACCCTCCTGCCTCCTTGCGCCGGGCTTTAGGACCTGGTTCCCTTTCGGGGCTGCTTACTGCCCCGCCTTCCTCTGCATTTGAACTTGGCGCGCGCGCCCAACCTTCCACCTTCCTCTTAACCGTTTCTTCGCTCCCCGATGGAGGTGTGGCCACTCCTGACTCATGCCCTCCCTCCTGTGGTGAGCTGCCAGCGCTTCCCCCCTGGCTCCCTTCCTCTTCCCTGCTTCCTGGCGGTGACGCTGGTCCCGATTTCCAGCTGCTCCCCCCTGAGTCCCTTCTGGCTCTATCTTCCTGGGGTGCCCCCCTTGCCCTGGCCACTGGTGCTCCTTTCTGTGAATCCTCTGATTCACTGGAAAGACTAGGAGATCTCGGGTCGTCGTCATCACTCATCTTTTCTTCTGCCTCCTCCCCTTCGCTCTCTGTTTCCTCCCTTGCCCGTGCCTCTGCTCCTAAACCCCTGACATCCATCCCCCCCTCGAAGCCCCCCATTCCCCCCTCCCCTCCTTCCGGTGCTGGAGCTGGGGGCTGCTGTTGCAAAGGGACGAACGTCGGATATCGGTCGCTTCCCGTGGCGGGCCTCCATCTGAAGTCTTCCGGTTCTTCCTCCCTGCTCTCGTCGACGACGGTCACCTCCGCTTCCATCTCTGTGCCGCCGTGCTCGAAACCAGGGTCGTCCCCGAAAATGTCCATGTCCGTCTCTCCCTCACTTCCTCCTGACGGCGTTGCTCGTCCTGAGCATTCCAGCCACTTTCTGCGGAACTGCTCCTCTGGCCTATCGTCCCACCAATACGAGGGTTCCGAGGCGGATCCCGAGGGTGACCCCTCCGGGGAACGGACGTCTCGTGTCGGTTCCTCGTCCGAGTCGAACCCCCGGAACGTGCTGGCCGAAAGCGTGGGCGTGAAAAGCCAGTCGTCGAAAAAGTCTGCTGGCATAGGTCTATGTGGGAAGAGGGCATGAAACTCGTCTTTGAGCAGAGGTTCGTCTAAGGCGTATCCCGGCACCCAGCTGTTCGCACTGGCCGGGGTGCCCTCCTTGGCGAGAAAGTATTCTACCCCCTCTTCCCCCCATCTGGAGTCCAAAATCTCCGTGACTTCGTTGATGCGCTCCTTCTGTGCCACTTCCGCGTGCCCTGTTCTGTCTCTGGCCGGACTCGGCGCCGTTCCGGGTTCCTGGAACCTGTGCGGTGCCTTGTAGGGAGTGAGCACCGATCTGTGGAATACTGGATGCATCCTGGAACCCTCCGGAAGTGCCAGTCTGAAAGCCACCGGGTTGACCTGCTCTTCGACTTGGTAGGGCCCCAGTTGCTTATGCCCTAGTTTCTTCTTGGCCAACGACCTGGCCGGCACTGCATGGGCTGCTAACCAAACCCAGTCTCCCACGTGGAGCTCTTCTCCAACCCTTCTGTGCTTGTCTGCTTGTACCTTGTATGCGTGCTTGGCCAGCTCCAGGTGGCGCCTCAGCTGATCGTGGACTTCCTGCAGCTCCGACGCGAACGCATCTGCTGTCTGCGGCTCCCCCTCCCCCATTCTTTCCAGTCCCGGGAAGGTTCTGGGGTGTCTCCCGTTGTTGGCGAAGAACGGCGTGACCCCCGTGGACACGTGCTTCGTGTTGTTGTAGGCGAATTCGGCAAGCGGCAGGTAATCCACCCACGTCGCAGGCTGTTGATTTGCATAACATCTCAGGTACTGCTGCATGATGGCATTGACCCGCTCCGCTTGCCCGTTGGTCTGCGGGTGTCTCGCCGACGCCAGGTTGATCTTGACGTTCAGGAAGCCCATCAGCTTCTGCCAGAAATTCGAGATGAACTGCCGCCCCCGGTCGGACAGAATAGACCGTGGCAGACCGTGAACCTTGAACACGTGGTCTATGAACAGTTTGGCGGTGTGCTCCGCCGTGGCCACCTTAGCACACGGAATGAAATGGGCCATCTTGGAAAACAGGTCCACCACCACCAGCACTGCCGTCTTGCCCCTTGAGCTGGGCAGATCCGTGACAAAGTCCAGGGCCACCCTTTCCCAAGGTTCGACCGGAGTTTGCAGCGGTTCCAACAGTCCGGCCGGCGGTTTGTGCACCGGTTTGGCCCTCTGGCAGGTGTCACACCTCGCCACGTAGTCTGCGACCTCCCCTCTCATTCCAGGCCACCAGAAATCCCTGGCTACTAATTCCACCGTCTTCTCCTTGCCAAAGTGCCCGGCCGTGGGCGCGTCGTGCAGCTGCTGCAGCACCTTGGCTCGAAGTTCGTCTCCCGGCACGTAGATGGCCCCTTTACGGATGAGCAATCCATCTCTTAGCTGGAAACCGTCGGCCGCTGCCTTGCCCCTTTGCACCTCTGCCATCTTTGCTCGTGCGAAGGAGTCCCCCTGCAACGCTCGTCGCACCGCCTCTAGGTCCACGGTCGCCGCGGCGCACGCCCACACTGTCGGTGCGAAGATGTGCATGGCGGCCGCTGGTGTTGCGTCCTCCAGATACTGTGGCTTACGGGAGAGAGCGTCTGCCATGATGTTGGTGTCCCCCGGGACATACTCTATTCGGAAGTCGAAGTTCGCAAAGAACTCAGCCCAACGTATCTGCCTCTGATTCAGGAACTGTGCCGTGCGCCAGTGCTCTAGATTCTTGTGGTCCGTGCAAACCTGCACCGTGTGCTTGGCGCCGATCAGAAAGTGCCTCCACGCCTTGAACGCTGCGTGAATGGCCAGCAACTCCCTGTCCCATATGGTGTAGTTCTGCTCGGACTTGCTGAGCTTCCTGGAGTAAAACGCTCCCGGTCGCCACACCCCCTGCGGGTCTTTCTGCAGCAGGACCGCCCCCACGGCTCTGTCCGAAGCGTCTGTCTCCACCCTCATCGGCTTGCTGGGGTTGACATGAAGCAGCTGCTCTTCCGACGCGAAGAGACGCTTGAGTGCCTGAAAGGACTGCTCCGCCTGCTCTGTCCAAATGAACTTCTTTTTCTTGGAGCTAAGCGTGTCAGTGATGGCCGCCGTCTGCATCGCGAAGCCCTTGATAAACTTGCGATAGAAGTTCGCAAAGCCGACAAACCGTTGGACCTCCTTCCGGTTGCGCGGGCTCTTCCAATCCAACACCGCTCGAACCTTGGCGCTGTCCATGGCGAGCCCCTTGTCAGACAGCTTGTAGCCCAGAAAATCCACCTCCGTCACGTCGAATTGGCACTTCTCCAGCTTGGCGTAGAGCCTATGTTGCTTTAGCCTGCTCAGCACTTCCTTGACGTGTTTGTCATGCTCCTGCTGCGACTCCGAAAAGATCAGGATGTCATCTAAGAAACAGACGCACGTCTTGTAGAGAAGTCCCGCCAACACGTGATGCATAAAAGCTTGAAAAACGTGGGAGCCATTTTGCAATCCAAAAGGCATAACTCTATATTCGTAGGTCCCCAGTGGCGTGAACATGGCTGTCTTCCACTCATCACCCTCCCGCATGCGAATGAGGTTGTACGCCCCCCGCAGGTCCAACTTGGTGAACACTCTGCCCTTCCGTACCTTTGCGAGGAGGTCGTCAATTCGGGGCATGGGGAAGTCCGATGGCTTAGTCACACTGTTCAAAATCCTGTAATCCACTACGAGTCTCTTTTGGGGCGTGTCCCGCTTCTTAACAAAGAATACGGGACTGCCCCCCACTGCCTTGGACTCCCGGATGAAGCCGCGCTGCAAATTATGATCAATGAACTCCTTGAGTTCTTGCAGTTCGTCCTCTGACATGGAATACAGTCTCCCTTTAGGCAGCGCCGCCCCCGGCAGCAGGTCAATTTTGCAGTCATATGGTCTGTGAGGGGGTAGCCTGTCTGCCTCCTTCTCGCAGAAAACTTCCAAAAATTCAGCGTACTTGTGGGGAATCGCTTGCAGCGTGCCGAGCAGCAGCTGTGACTCCTCTTCCTCTCCTTCCTGCCTGGGCACGATGCAGTGTTCAGCACAAAAGGAAGAGCCGAAGATCAACTGCCTCTGGTACCAAGCCATCGTTGGGCTGTGCTTGTCCAGCCAACTCATGCCCAATACAACGGGCGTGTCAGATAGTTGAGTGACGTTGAAGCTGATGATTTCTTTGTGATTCCCAAGTCGCATCACCATTGGTGGCGTCTGCTTCACCACTTGCCCCCCGAGCAGCTCCCTGCCATCCACCGTGACAACCTGCAGGGGCAGTGTGGCCGGCAGCAACTGCACAGCGTGCCTGTCGACAAAGTCCTGCCCTATAAAGTCCGCATTGCTGCCTGAGTCAATGGTGATTGGCACGTCTATGGTGATTCCATTGGGCAGCTGGAGAGATGCTGTGAGCCTCACTACTGGTTTGGGCGGGAGGGGGTTCACGGGCTGTAAAATCTCTGGGGACTGCGTCACTAACACGTCTGGCTGGGCCCCAGTGCCTCTTCCTCCAGCCAGACCGCGTCGTTTCCCTGCTGTGGTCCTCCTTGCTGCGTTGCTGCAGTCACCATTGCTGAGGCTGCAGTGAGCTTGTGGGGCCTCTGGGGACACTCTTTTGCCATATGCCCTGGTTCCTCACAGACGTAACACTTCCTGTTCCCTCTAGGAGGCTTCGCTTTCACTGCTGCCGGTGCTAGGGCTCTGGTTGCTGACTGAGCCCTTGCACCTCCAACCTCCATAGGTTCGGCTCCTCCTCCTGGCGGAGGCGTGGATTGCGCCCGCGCTGCTTCTCTGGGAAGGAAGGAGGGGCCCCCGGCTGGTTCGCGCCCTCCACGCCCTTCGTCCTTGCTCCACGGACGTCCTTCCAGCCTCACCCCCACTGCCAGTGCCCTCTGAACGACCTCCTGGGTGGTTCGGGGTCTCTCCCCCCTCGCGATCTCATCTTTAATCGAGTTGTGCAGCCCCTCCCAAAAGAGGTCTCTTACAGGAGCCGAATCTCTGTCCCATTCCAGGGCACTGACCAAGGCGAAAAAGCGGGCATGATACTGCCTGACGCTGGCCCTCCCTTGTCTCAGCCCATGCACCTCCTTCCGTGCAAGATCCACGTCAATACTTGATAAAAAGCACCCATCCATCGCTTTAATAAAGGCATCCGCATTCTGGAGCGCTGGATCCTTATCTCTCCATAAATTGCGTAGCCATGCTTTCGCATCCCCATGCAGATGGGACATGATGAACCCCACTCTCTCTTGTTCATCTCTAAAGTCTTTATGCAGCAGTTGCAGTGCGCACAGTACGTCGGCTCTAAAGTTGGGATACTGTTGCAGGTTCCCATCGAAGTGAGAGACCAGCCCGCCTGTCCGTCTCGCCAACCCAATTCCCTCCTGCCGGGGTGTCTGCTTTGTCAGCACGTCTAACCTGACCTGGAGATCCCTGCAGGCGGCAGCTGCCTCCTCCTCTCTCTTCCTGGATGCGAGAACCTCGGCGTTCAGTTGTGCCACCGCTTTTCTGAGGTCCTCTATCTGCTGCTCAGCCGTCATGTCGTCTGCCGTTCGTGAGCTCGCTAGTAGGCACCTGTTTCTCTCCCCTCCTCGAGGCTGTAGATGCCCACAATGGAGAGACGGAGCTTACTGTCAGAGCTGCTTGAAGATCCTAGCTCACAGAGGATCACGCTAGCCAGCGATCATTAAGTAAAAGTCTTTATTGAATTACAGTTTCCATTCTCACGCTGCTGCGCGCAAACTCTACGTCTAGTAGCTAGATCGGCGAAGCTCCGTCTGAGTCTCCGCCCCGTGAGCACCAGCTTAATATCCTAGCCTTGCTCCACCTTTTCCGCCTGACTGTCCTCCTCTGGGTCCCTCTACCCCCCGGGGCCTCCTCCTTCCGGGATTCTTCTGACGCTGACCCGGACCCTCCTGCCTCCTTGCGCCGGGCTTTAGGACCTGGTTCCCTTTCGGGGCTGCTTACTGCGCCGCCTTCCTCTGCATTTGAACTTGGCGCGCGCGCCCAACCTTCCACCTTCCTCTTAACCGTTTCTTCGCTCCCCGATGGAGGTGTGGCCACTCCTGACTCATGCCCTCCCTCCTGTGGTGAGCTGCCAGCGCTTCCCCCCTGGCTCCCTTCCTCTTCCCTGCTTCCTGGCGGTGACGCTGGTCCCGATTTCCAGCTGCTCCCCCCTGAGTCCCTTCTGGCTCTATCTTCCTGGGGTGCCCCCCTTGCCCTGGCCACTGGTGCTCCTTTCTGTGAATCCTCTGATTCACTGGAAAGACTAGGAGATCTCGGGTCGTCGTCATCACTCATCTTTTCTTCTGCCTCCTCCCCTTCGCTCTCTGTTTCCTCCCTTGCCCGTGCCTCTGCTCCTAAACCCCTGACATTTGGATTTCGCTTATTTCAAAGTCGTGTTCTTTGGTGTTAATGCACTTTTACCCTGAAATCGCAAAGTGTATGTAATGAGACCAAAATAACAAAACGCCATATTTCCGCTTCCATTTGCGTAGAAAGAAGACGAATAAGCTTCGAGAGGGCTTATTTGAATTTGCATGGTCTTTTTTGGGTGTATACCAGAATCACCCCCTAAGAAAGCAATAAAGTATTTTGCGTCCTATCTACGTAGGAAGAAGATAAAAACGCTCTGATTTAGATTATTTCAAATAGCGAAATAAATAAGCGAAATCCAAGATTCTTCTTTCTATGTAGATGGAACCGAATACAACCTGTTTTGCTTTCTTTAGGCTTATTACACTTTGCTTTTTTATTTGTGGGTGAATGAACAGCGAAAAAGCAATCCAAGCTTATTCGTCCTCTTTCTATTGAGATTAACTAAAACACCTATGCTTGATTTGGGCTGATAACAAACATTTGCGATTTTTGGTTGAATGTGCATTCTAACCCAAAAAACACCAATTTGAAATAAGCCCAATGAGAGCGATATCATCTTCTTTTTATGTAGACTGAACCCAGAACACCTTTTTGCTTTGGTTAGGTGATTCTGGTGCACACCCAAAAAACACCACGCTAATTTCACGCTTATTTCAAAGTCGTGTTCTTTGGTATTAATGCACGTTTACCCAGAAATCGCAAAGTGTATGAAATGAGACCAAAATAACAAAACGCCATATTTCCGCAACCATATGCGTAGATAGAAGACGAATAAGCTTCGATTGGGCTTATTTCAATTCATAGAATCATAGAATCATAGTTGGAATTTATATGGTGTTTTTTGGGTGAGCACCAGAATCACCCCCAAACAAAGCAATAAGGTGTTTTGCGTTCCATCTACGTAGAAAGAAGATGATCACGCTCTGATTGGGCTTATTTCAAATAGCTGTTTTTGGGGTTAGAATGAACATTCAACAAAAAAATCACAGAGCCAAATGTTTGTTATCAGCCCAAATCAACCATAAGTGTTTATGTTTATCTCAATAGAAAGAGAACGAATAAGCTTGGATTGCTCTTTCGGTGTTCATTCACCCACAAGCTGCAAAGCAAAGTGTCATAAGCATAAACAACGCAAAACAGGTTGTTTTGGTTTCCATCTACATAGAAAGAAGAATCTTGGATTTCGCTTATTTCAAAATCGTGTTCTTTGGAGTTAATGCATATTTACCCAGAAATCGCAGTGTATGTAATGAGACCAAAATAACAAAACGACATATTTCCGCTTCCATATGAGTAGAAAGAAGACGAATAAGCTTCGATTGGGCTTATTTCAATTCATAGAATCATAGAATAAGAGAGTTGAAATTAGCGTGGTGTTTTTTGGGTGTGCACCAGAATTACCTAACCAAAGCAAAAAGGTGTTCTGGGTTTGAAATAAACGAAATCCAAGATTCCTCTTTCTATGTAGATGGAAACCAAAACAAAATGTTTTGCTTTCTTTCGGGTTTGGAATTTGTGGGTGAATGAACACCTAAGGAGCAATCCAAGCTTATTCGTCCTCTTTCTATTGAGATTAACTAAAACGTCTATGCTTGATTTGGGCTGATAACAAACATTTCGCTCTGCGATTTTTGGTTGAATGTGCATTCTAACCCCAAAAACACCTACTTGAAATAATCCCAATCAGAGCGTTTTTATCTTCCTCCTACGTAGATAGAACGCAAAATACTCTATTGCTTTCTTTGGGGGTGATTCTGGTATACACCCAAAAAACACCATGCAAATTCAAATAAGCCCTCTCGAAGCTTATTCGTCTTCTTTCTACCCATGTGGAAGCGGAAATATGGTGTTTCTTTAGTTTGGTCGCATTACATTCACTTTGTGATTTTTGGGTAAATGTGCATTAACACCAAAGAATACTACTTTTTAATAAGCGAAATCCAATATGCAGATGTTAGCCAAAAGACCTTTTTGCTTTGATTGTGTGATTCTGGTGCACACCCTAAAAAACACCACGTTAATTTCAAATCTATGATTCTATGATTCTATGAATTGAAATAAGCCCAATCGAAGCTTATGTTAACCAAAAGACCTTTTTGCTTTGGTTTTGTGATTCTGGTGCACACCCAAAAAACACCACGCTAATTTCAACTCTATGATTCTATGATTCTATGAATTGAAATAAGCCCAATCGAAGCTTATTCGTCTTCTTTCTACTCATATGGAAGCGGAAATATGTCGTTTTGTTATTTTGGTCTCATTACATACACTGCGATTTCTGGGTAAATATGCATTAACTCCAAAAAACACGATTTTGAAATAAGCGAAATCCAAGATTCTTCTTTCTATGTAGATGGAAACCAAAACAACCTGTTTTGCGTTGTTTATGCTTATGACACTTTGCTTTGCAGCTTGTGGGTGAATGAACACCGAAAGAGCAATCCAAGCTTATTCGTTCTCTTTCTATTGAGATAAACATAAACACTTATGGTTGATTTGGGCTGATAACAAACATTTGGCTCTGTGATTTTTTGTTGAATGTTCATTCTAACCCCCAAAACAGCTATTTGAAATAAGCCCAATCAGAGCGTGTTCATCTTCTTTCTACGTAGATGGAACGCAAAACACCTTATTGCTTTGTTTGGGGGGTGATTCTGGTGCTCACCCAAAAAACACCATATAAATTCCAACTATGATTCTATGATTCATTTCACTGCGATTTTTGGTTGAATGTGCATTCTTTTTGCTTTGGTTGTGTGATTCTAGTGCAAACCCAAAAAACACCATGCAAATTCAAATAAGCCCTCTCGAAGCTTATTCGTCTTCTGGAAGAAGTATATGGAAGAGGAATGGTATTTCTTTATTTTGGTCGCATTACATTCACTTTGCCATTTTGGGGTAAATGTGCATTAACACCAAAGAACAATACTTTTTATTAAGCGAAATCCAAGATTCTTCTTTCTATGTAGACGGAACCCAAAACAACCTGTTTTGCGTTGATTATGCTTATGATACTTCGATTTTCTATTTGTGGGTGAATGAAAACCGAGTGCAAGCCAAGCTTCTTCTCCCTCTTTCAATTCAGATGAACCAAAACACCCATGCTTGATTTGGGCTGATAACATACATTTCGCTCTGCGATTTTTGGTTGAATGTGCATTGTAACCCCAAAAACACTTATTTGAAATAAGACCAATCAGAGCGGTTTCATCTTCTTCCTATGTAGATGGAATCCAGAAGACCTTTCTGCTTTGGTAGTGTGATTCTGGTGCAAACAGAAGGGGAGGGAAACGGGCGGAAGAGCCTGTGCTGCCGCCATCTTGGGCGAGGGCAGTGGTACCCGGAAGGAGGTGCCACCGGAGGAGAGGCAAGAGGACAGGAAGGGGAGAGAAACGGGCGGAAGAGCCTGTGCTGCCGCCATCTTGGGCGAGGGCAGGCGTACCGGAAGGAGGTGCCACCGGAGGAGAGGCAAGCGGACAGGAAGGGGAGGGAAACGGGCGGAAGAGCCTGTGCTGCCGCCATCTTGGGCGAGGGCAGGGGTACCGGAAGGAGGTGCCACCGGAGGAGAGGCAAGCTGACAGGAAGGGGAGGGAAACGGGCGGAAGAGGCGCTGCGACGTTGGGCCAGCAGAGACGTGCCGAGCCAGGCTGGCCCTCTCTCTTTCTCCCGCCCACTCTCTCTCGACCCCGCTCTCCCCAGGGGGCAGCCCTTCCCCCCGCCCCGCCCTCACCTGCCTTTCTCCCCCAGTGGCCTTCCTCTCGTGCCCCTTGGCACGAGATATAGGTGCCCCTAGATATAGGTGTCCGTTTGTAAATAAATAAAAATAAAACGGATATATGTATATGTGTGTGTATATATGCAGTGCTTCTTTTCTAAAAAAAATGATTGGGGGTACTCTCATTTTGACTCAAGAAAATCGCCATTTTTTAGTTCAAACCGGGAAAAATAAATACAGTAAATGGACAAAAGTACATTCACAAAATGTTTTATGCATTCCTCTGTGCCCCCCCCCCCCAGAAAAAAGCACTGTATATGTTCTGCCAAGGGCAGGGTTATTTCTGGATCTGGAGCCAATAAGCACACCAGTGGATGAAGAATAAGCAATGCTTTATTTGCATAAGGGTTTTTTTTTGTTTTTTTTATAATAAATTTTATTGATTTTCCATGCAATTATACATTTTTATCCAAAATACAACAAATTATCTCCTTTTTTGAACTTCCTTCAGCGTCTCTGATAATCATCCATATTTATAACTTTAATTACACATTCCCTTCTTTCGTATTGCCATTATACCTCCCTTCCCCCACTATTTCATATTAACAATATTTCTCTATTTTTACAGTGCCTCTTGAAATCCCACTAGAGTTGTGTTCACGCCGCATACGTTTTTCAGATAATCTATGAACTTTCCCCAGATTTGCGCCCCCTAACCCTAACCCCCAGATCTTGCGCCCGGTGTGGCCGGCCCCCCCTGCACCCCCCACGCTACGCCACTGGCAAAAGTATATCTTAACAGTTTTTTCATTTTATTGTATATCATTTCCCAAAAGCTTTTCACTTTCTTATTCCCACCACACATGAAAGAACGTCCCTTCTTTTTCTTTACATTTCCAACATTTGTTACACGTCTTATACATCTTTGCTAACTTTACAGGTGTGATGTACCATCTGTAAAACATTTTCATAACATTTTCTTTCAGTGCCGTGCATGCAGTAAATTTTATATTCTCTTTCCACAATTTTTCCCATTCATCAAATTGAATATTATACCCAAAATCTTTGGCCCACTGTATCATTACCGATTTAACCTCTTCATCTTTCGTATGCCATTCCAACAATATCTTATACATTTCTGACCGAGTTTTATATTAATTGTTTATTATGTCTATTTGAAATTTAGATTCTTTTTCTACATAACCCCTTTCTTTTAAGTCTTTTTTAAACATTTCATTTACTTGAAAGTAATGCAACCAATCATATACATAATCTTTAACTTGTTCAAATGGTTTCAATTTCCATTTTCCTCCTTCTTTAATTACCAATTCACCATATGTACTCCAATTACCTCTCATATTAATTTTCTTAACACTCATTACCTCCAGCGGAGATAGCCAATAAGGGACTTTTGGCTCCAATATATTTTTGTATCTATCCCATACTTCTATTAAAGAACTCCTGAAAATGTGGTTTCCCGCTCAGGCTTGTGCGATTTTGAATATGACACCTGAAGCTGGAGGATGCCCCACGGCGATTGGTGGAGCTGGGATTGGGCTGAGGTGGGTGATGAAGGTGGGGCTCACACAAGGCACCCCTAAGTGTCCGGGTCAGGAGGGATGACCATTGAGTGCCTCCAGCTCACAACCCTGTGTGGTGGGCTGAGGGGATGGGAATGAATCATCCCAATAACAATTTACACCCGGCTGGGTGTGAACGGAGCTGATTCAGCCCTCTCTTTCTCTCCCGATAAGTATTTTCTATTTTCTAGGGTGCTAGTCTCCGTCCAGGTGGGCGCCGTGCCACCCGCCTCGCAAGTGAGACTCTTCCGCTACCACTACCAGCTTTCCAGGGAGAAAGTGGCAAGTCAGGGTTTGCTTGGGCCAATGGAACTCCCTGCCAAAGGAAGAGCCTCCGGCACTTGAATCCACTGCCCACCTGACTCTTCTTTTCATCTCTCAGCTGGCACTGAGTTCTGGTTGGGCCTGGCAAGAGGAGAAGCTTCTGGTCGACAGCGGTGGCAAGTTTCAGGCAAGCCTTCTCAGAAAGTTTGGGGGCTGTGGGACTGCCTGCCACTGGAGTTGCTATAATAATGAATTTTCCTTATGTTATTCCTGTTAAACTCCTTTTAAAGGTGACAGTGTTTGTCCACTTTTGGGACTGCCTGCCACTGGATGCCCTATAAAGATATGGGGCTTTTCAGCATGAAAAAGAAATCCCAATGACCCCTTTGGGACTCACTGCTACAGTGCCGGGGGGGCTTTGGAACTCCCTGCCACTTTGAAATGCCTCTCTGGGCGAGGCGTTCAGCAGGTGGTGGGTTCGAATTCCTCCCTGGCAGGAATGCAGACTTAAAGCTGCTAGTCTGAACCCGTGTCTTGCGGTGGACAACATAGCGTACGCAGCCGGAGGTGGGTGCGAGGAGCAGTGCCAGGGGAGCAGCAAGGAAGGTGAAGAAGCCCAGCAATTGGTGGATCCAGGGTTTGAGAGACAGTATTTTTGCACGGCTTCTTTCCGGCCAGAGCAAAGAAAAGTGACCATGAGAGTAGAGATAATTTATTAAATTTATCTGCTTTATCTGGTTCAATAATTATAATAAATATAATTATTATTTAATTATATTGTCAGGGGTTCAGGAGCAGAGGCAAGGGCAAGGGAGGAAACAGAGAGCGAGGGGGAGGAGGCAGAAGAAAAGATGAGTGATGACGACGACCCGAGATCTCCGAGTCTTTCCAGTGAATCAGAAGATTCACAGAAAGGAGCACCAGTGGCCAGGGCAAGGGGGGAGCCTAGGGGACACCCCAGGAAGATCGAGCCAGAGGGGACTCAGAGGGGAGCAGTTGGAAATCGGGACCAGCGTCACCGCCAGAGAGCAGGGAAGAGGAAGGGCGTCAGGGATCAAGCGCTGGCAGCTCACAACAGGAGGGAGGGCACGAGTCAGGAGTGGCCACACCTCCATCGGGGAGCGAAGAAACGGTCAGACGGAAAGTGGAAGGTTGGGCGCGCGCGCCAAGTTCAAATGCACAGGAAAGTGACGCAGTAGGCAGCCCGGAGAGGGAGCCAGGTCCTAAAGCCCGGCGCAAGGAGACAGGAGGGTCCGGGGGGTCGGCGTCAGAGGAATCCCGGAGGGAAGAGACCCCGGGGGGCAGAGGGACCCAGAGGAGAACAGTCAGGCGGAAAAGGTGGAGCAGGGCTAGGATATTAAGTTGGTGCACAAGGGGCGGAGACTCAGACGGAGCTTCGCCGATCTAACCATAAGACGTAGAGTTGCACGCAGCAGCTTGAGAATGGAAACTGTAACTCAATAAAGACTTTTACTCAATGATCGCTGGCTAGCGTGATCCTCTGTGAGCTAGGATCGGGGAGCAGCTCTGACAGTAAGCTCCGTCTCTTGATTGTGGGCATCTACGGCCTCACGGAGAGGAGAGAAAGCGGGTGCCTACTAGCGAGCTCACGAACGGCAGACAACATGACGGCTGAACAGCAGATAGCGGAACTCAGAGAAGCAGTGTCACGACTGAATGCCGAGGGTCTTGCATCCAGGAAGAGAGAGGAGGACGCAGCTGCCGCCTACAGGGATCTCCAAGTCAGGTTGGAAGTGCTTACGAAGCAAGGGCAACTGACACCCAAACCGGAGGGAATTGGGTTGGGGAGACGAACAGGCGGTCTGGTCTCTCACTTCGATGGGAATCTGCAACAGTACCCCAACTTTAGAGCAGATGTAATGTGTGCACTGCAACTGCTGAACAAGGACTTTAGAGATGAGCAAGAGAAAGTGGGATTCATCATGTCCCATTTGCATGGAGATGCTAAAGCATGGCTGCGCAATTTGTGGAGGGATAAGGATCCGGCGCTCCAAAATGCGGATGCCTTTATTAAAGCGATGGATGGGTGCTTTTTATCAAGCATTGACGTGGATCTTGCTCGGCAGCAGATACATGGACTGAAGCAAAGGAGGGCCAGCGTAAGGCAGTAGCATGCCCGCTTTTTCGCTTTGGTCAGTGCCCTGGAATGGGACAGAGATTCGGCTCCTGTAAGAGACCTGTTTTGGGAGGGATTGCACGGCTCGGTTAAAGATGAAATTGCGAGGGGGGAGAGACCCCGGACCACGCAGGAGATCGTTCAGAGGGCGCTGGCGGTGGGGGTGCGGCTGGAAGAACGTCCGTGGAGCAGGGACGAAGGGCGTGGAGGGCGCGAACCAGCCAGAGGCTCCTCCTTCCTTCCCAGAGAAGCAGCGCGTGCGCAATCCACGCCTCCGCCAGGAGGAGGGGCGGAACCTATGGAGGTTGGAAGTGCAAGGGCTCAGTCAGCAGCCAGAGCCCTAGCACCGGCAACAGTGAAAGCGAAGCCTCCTAGAGGGAACAGGAAGTGTTACATCTGCGATGATCCACAGCATATGGCGAAAGAGTGTCCCCGGAGGCTCCACAAGCACACTGCAGCCTCAGCAATGGTAACTGCAGCAACGCAGCAAGGAGAAGACGGTGGAATTAGTCGCCAGAGACTTCTGGTGGCCCGGAATGAGAGGGGAAGTCGCGGACTACGTAGCGAGGTGTGACACCTGCCAGAGGGCCAAACCAGTGCACAGACCGCCGGCCGGACTGTTGGAACCGCTGCAAACTCCGGTCGAACCATGGGAGAGAGTGGCCCTGGACTTTATCACGGATCTGCCCAGCTCAAGGGGCAAGACGGCCGTGCTGGTGGTGGTGGACTTGTTCTCCAAGATGGCTCATTTCATTCCGTGTGCTAAGGTGGCCACGGCGGAACAAACCGCCAAACTGTTCATAGACCACATGTTCAAGGTTCACGGTCTGCCGCGGTCTATTCTGTCTGACCGAGGGCGACAGTTCATCTCGAATTTCTGGCAGAAGCTGATGGGCTTCCTGAACGTCAAGATCAACCTGGCGTCGGCTAGACACCCGCAGACCAACGGGCAAGCGGAGCGGGTCAATGCCATCATGCAGCAGTACCTGAGATGTTATGCGAATCAACAGCCTGCGACGTGGGTGGATTACCTGCCTCTCGCCGAGTTCGCCTACAACAACACGAAGCACGTGTCCACGGGGGTCACGCCGTTCTTCGCCAACAACGGGAGGCACCCCAGAACCTTCCCGGGACTGGAAAGAATGGGGGAGGGGGAGCCGCAGACAGCAGATGCGTTCGCGTCGGAGTTGCAGGAGGTCCACGATCAGCTGCGGCGGCACCTGGAGCTGGCCAAACACGCATACAAGGTACAAGCGGACAAACACAGAAGGGTTGGCGAAGAGATCCATGTGGGAGACTGGGTCTGGTTAGCAGCCCACACAGTGCCGGCCAGGTCGTTGGCGAAGAAGAAACTAGGGCATAAGCAACTGGGGCCCTACCAAGTCGAAGAGCAGGTCAACCCGGTGGCTTTCAGGCTGGCGCTTCCGGAGGGTTCCAGGATGCAACCAGTGTTCCACAGATCGGTGCTCACTCCCTACAAGGCACCTCACAGGTTTCAGGAACCAGGAACGACACCGAGTCCGCTCAGAGAGAGAACTGGGCAAGCGGGAGTGGCACAGGAGGAGCGCATCAACGAAGTCACGGAGATTTTGGACTCCAGATGGGGGGAAGAGGGGGTAGAATACCTTCTCGCCAAGGAGGGCACCCCGGCCAGTGCCAACAGCTGGGTGCCGGGCTACGCTTTAGACGAACCTCTGCTCAAAGAAGAGTTTCATGCCCTCTTCCCATGCCAGCAGACTTTTTCGACGACTGGCTTTTCACGCCCACGCTTTCAGCCAGCACGTTCCGGGGGTTTGACTCGGACGAGGAACCGATACGAGACGCCGGTTCCCCGGAGGGGTCACCTTCGGGATCTGCTTCAGAACCCTCGTATTGGTGGGATGATCGACCAGAGGAGCAGTTCCGCAGAAAGTGGCTGGAGGGTCCAGGACGAGCAACGTCTCCGGAAGGAAGCGAGGGAGAGACGGACATGGACGTTTTCGGGGACGACCCGGGTTTCGAGCACGGCGGCACAGAGATGGAAGCGGAGGTGACCGTCGTCGACGAGAGCAGGGAGGAAGAACCGGAAGACTTCGGATGGAGGCCCGCCACGGGAAGCGAACTGTATCCGACATTCGTCCCCCTGACACAGCAGCACCCAGCTCCCGCACCGGAAGGAGGGGAGGGGGAAAGAGGGGGCTTCGAGGGGGGGATGGATGTCAGGGGTTCAGGAGCAGAGGCAAGGGCAAGGGAGGAAACAGAGAGCGAGGGGGAGGAGGCAGAAGAAAAGATGAGTGATGACGACGACCCGAGATCTCCGAGTCTTTCCAGTGAATCAGAAGATTCACAGAAAGGAGCACCAGTGGCCAGGGCAAGGGGGGAGCCTAGGGGGACACCCCAGGAAGATCGAGCCAGAGGGGACTCAGAGGGGAGCAGTTGGAAATCGGGACCAGCGTCACCGCCAGAGAGCAGGGAAGAGGAAGGGCGCCAGGGATCAAGCGCTGGCAGCTCACAACAGGAGGGAGGGCACGAGTCAGGAGTGGCCACACCTCCATCGGGGAGCGAAGAAACGGTCAGACGGAAAGTGGAAGGTTGGGCGCGCGCGCCAAGTTCAAATGCACAGGAAAGTGACGCAGTAGGCAGCCCGGAGAGGGAGCCAGGTCCTAAAGCCCGGCGCAAGGAGACAGGAGGGTCCGGGGGGTCGGCGTCAGAGGAATCCCGGAGGGAAGAGACCCTGGGGGGCAGAGGGACCCAGAGGAGAACAGTCAGGCGGAAAAGGTGGAGCAGGGCTAGGATATTAAGTTGGTGCACAAGGGGCGGAGACTCAGACGGAGCTTCGCCGATCTAACCATGAGACGTAGAGTTGCACGCAGCAGCTTGAGAATGGAAACTGTAACTCAATAAAGACTTTTACTCAATGATCGCTGGCTAGCGTGATCCTCTGTGAGCTAGGATCGGGGAGCAGCTCTGACATATATATTCTAATTTTAATAATTACAATTACAATAAGAAAAGTAATCAAAATTACAATAAGAAAAATTGCAATCATTATTATAATTATAATCACGATAGCAATTTTTCTTTTTAAACACACAGACACAGGTAGAAGCCCAGAATGGTAGAGCTAGAAGGGACCCTGGTGGTCATCCAGTCCAATCCCCTGCAATGCATAGACACACAGGCACATACTTTCTGCCCCCAGGGAGCAGAGGCCCCACCCTGCCTTGGGGGGTGCCGTCACTTTGCATTTGTAGGACCGGGTCTGGATTGCGGAGCTGCCCGTTGGTGGACTAACAGGCTCGCCCCCTTCTCCCAAGAAGCCTGCCCAGAAAAGAGAAGTCTGCCTCAGAGATAGTAGTCTGCCCAGAGACAGCCTGTTGGTTGGTTAACAGTAAAGGTAAGGTAAAGTATAATAAGCCTAAAGAAAGCAAAACAGGTTGTTTTGGGTTCCGTCTACACAGAAAGAAGAATCTTGGATTTTGCTTATTAAAAAGTCGTGTTCTTTGGTGTTAATGCACATTTACCCAAAAATCGCAAAGTGAATGTAATGCGACCAAAATAAAGAAACACCATATTTCCTCTTCCATATGCTTCTTCCAGAAGACGAATAAGCTTCGAGAGGGCTTATTTGAATTTGCATGGTGTTTTTTGGGTTTGCACTAGAATCACACAACCAAAGCAAAAAGAATGCACATTCAACCAAAAATCGCAGTGAAATGTTTGTTATCAGCCAAAATCAAACATAGGTTGTTTAACTTAATCTCAATCGAAAGAGGACGAATAAGCTTGGATTGCATTTCGGTATTCATTTACCCACAAACTGCAAATCGAAGTGTCATAAGCATAAACAAAGCAAAACAGGTTGTTTTGGATACCATCTACATAGAAAGAAGAATCTTGGATTGCGCTTATTTCAAAGTCGTGTTCTTTGGTTCTAATGTACATTGACCCACAAATCACCAAGTGAGTGTGTCAGGGGTTTAGGTGCAGAGGCACGGGCAAGGGAGGAAACAGAGAGCGAAGGGGAGGAGACAGAGGAAAGGATGAGTGATGACGACGACCCGAGATCTCCCAGTCTTTCCAGTGAATCAGAGGATTCACAGAAAGGAGCACCAGTGGCCAGGGCAAGGGGGGCGTCTAGGGAGGCACCCCAGGAAGATAGAGCCAGAGGAGACTCAGGGGGGAGCAGCTGGAAATCGGGACCAGCGTCACCGCCAGGAAGCAGGGAAGAGGAAAGGAGCCAGGAGGGAAGCGCTGGCAGCTCACCACAGGAGGGAGGGCAGGAGTCAGGAGTGGCCACACCTCCATCGGGGAGCGAAGAAACGGTTAAGAGGAAAGTGGAAGGTTGGGCGCGCGCGCCAAGTTCAAATGCAGAGGAAGGCGGCGCAGTGAGCAGCCCCGAAAGGGAACCGGGTCCTAAAGCCCGGCGCAAGGAGGCAGAAGGGTCTGGGTCAGCGTCAGAAGAATCCCGGAAGGAAGAAGCCCCGGGGGGTAGAGGGACCCAGAGGAGGACAGTCAGGAGGAAAAGGTGGAGCAAGGCTAGGATATTAAGTTGGTGCGCACGGGGCGGAGACTCAGACGGAGCCTCGCCGATCTAGCTAGTAGACGTAGAGTTGCAGACAGCAGCGTGAGAATGGAAACTGTAATTCAATAAAGACTTTTACTTAATGACCGCTGGCTAGCGTGATCCTCTGTGAGCTAGGATCTTGAAGCAGCTCTGACAGTAGGCTCCGTCTCTACATTGTGGGCATCTGCAGCCTCGAGGAGAGGAGAGAAACAGGCGCCCACTAGCGAGCTCACGAACGGCAGGAGACATGACGGCTGAGCAGCAGATAGAGGACCTCAGAAAAGCAGTGGCACAACTGAACGCCGAGGTTCTCGCATCCAGGAAGAGAGAGGACGAGGCAGCTGCCGCCTGCAGGGATCTCCAGGTCAGGTTAGACGTACTGGCAAAGCAACCACCCCGGCAGGAGGGAATTGGGTTGGCGAGACGGACAGGCGGGCTGCTCTCTCACTTCGATGGGAACCTGCAACAGTATCCCAACTTTAGAGCCGACGTACTGTGCGCACTGCAACTGTTGCATAAAGACTTTAGAGATGAACAGGAGAGAGTGGGGTTCATCATGTCCCATCTGCATGGGGAGGCGAAAGCATGGTTGCGCAATTTATGGAGAGATAACGATCCGGCGCTCCAGAATGTGGATGCCTTTATTAAAGCGATGGATGGGTGTTTCTTATCAAGTATTGACATTGATCTTGCACGGAAGGAGGTGCATGGGCTGAGACAAGGGAGGGCCAGCGTCAGACAGTATCATGCACGCTTTTTCGCCTTGGTCAGCGCCCTGGAATGGGACAGAGATTCGGCTCCTGTAAGAGACCTCTTTTGGGAGGGACTGCACAACTCGATTAAAGATGAGATAGCGAGGGGGGAGAGACCCCGAACCACCCAGGAGGTCGTTCAGAGGGCACTGGCCGTGGGGGTGAGGCTGGAAGGACGTCCGTGGAGCAAGGACGAAGGACGTGGAGGGCGCGAACCAGCCGGGGGCCCCTCCTTCTTTCCCAGAGAAGCAGCGCGAACGCAATCCACGCCTCCGCCAGGAGGAGGAGCCGAACCTATGGAGGTTGGAGGTGCAAGGGCTCAGTCAGCAACCAGAGCCCTAGCACCGGCAGCAGTGAAGGCGAAGCCTCCTAGAGGGACCAGGAAGTGTTACGTCTGTGAGCAGCCAGGGCATATGGCGAAAGAGTGTCCCCAGAGGCCCCACAAGCTTACTGCAGCCTCAGCAATGGTGACTGCAGCAACGCAGCAGGGAGGACCACAGCAGGGAAACGACAATGTCTGGCTGGAGGAAGAGGCACTGGGGCCCAGCCAGACGTGTTAGTGACGCAGTCCCCAGAAATTTTACAGCCCGTGAACCCCCTCCCGCCCAAACCAGTAGTGAGGCTCACAGCATCTCTCCAGCTGCCCAATGGAATCACCATGGACGTGCCAATCACCATCGACTCCGGCAGCAACGCGGACTTTATAGGGCAGGAATTTGTCGACAGGCACGCTGTGCAGTTGCTGCCGGCCACACTGCCCCTGCAGGTTGTCACGGTGGATGGCAGGGAGCTGCTAGGGGGGCAAGTGGTGAAGCAGACGCCACCAATGGTGATGCGACTTGGGAATCACAGGGAAGTCATCAGCTTCAACGTCACTCAACTGTCTGACACGCCCATTGTATTGGGTATGAGTTGGCTGGACAAGCACAGCCCAACGATGGCTTGGTTCCAGAGGCAGCTGGTCTTCGGCTCTTCCTTTTGTGCTGAACACTGCATCGTACCCAGGCAGGAAGGAGAGGAAGAGGAGTCACAGCTGCTGCTAGGCACGCTGCAAGCGATTCCCCACAAGTACGCAGAATTTCTGGAAGTTTTCTGCGAGAAGGAGGCGGACAGGCTACCCCCTCACAGACCATATGACTGCAAAATTGACCTGCTGCCGGGGGCGGCGCTGCCTAAAGGGAAGCTGTATTCCATGTCTGAGGACGAACTGCAGGAACTCAAAGACTTCATCGATCATAATTTGGAGCGCGGTTTCATCCGGGAGTCTAAGGCAGTGGGGGGCAGTCCTGTATTCTTTGTTAAGAAGCGAGACACGCCCCAAAAAAGACTCGTAGTGGATTACAGGATTTTGAACAGTGTGACCAAGCCGTCGGACTTCCCCATGCCCCGCATCGACGACCTCCTGGCGAAGGTACGGAAAGGAAAGGTGTTCACCAAGTTGGACCTGCGGGGGGCGTACAACCTCATTCGCATGCGGGAAGGTGATGAGTGGAAGACAGCCATGTTCACGCCACTGGGTACCTACGAATACAGAGTTATGCCTTTTGGACTACAAAATGGCGCTCACGTTTTTCAAGCATTTATGCATCACGTGTTGGCGGGACTTCTCTACAAGACGTGCGTCTGTTTCTTGGATGACATCCTGATCTTTTCGGAGTCGCAGCAAGAACATGACAAGCACGTCAAGGAAGTGCTGGGCAGGCTAAAGCAACACAGGCTCTACGCCAAGCTGGAGAAGTGCCAATTTGACGTGCCGGAGGTGGATTTTCTGGGCTACAAGCTGTCTGCCAAGGGGCTCGCCATGGACAGCGCCAAGGTTCGAGCGGTGTTAGATTGGAAGAGCCCACGCAACCGGAAGGAGGTCCAACGGTTTGTCGGCTTTGCGAACTTCTATCGCAAGTTTATCAAGGGCTTCGCGATGCAGACGGCGGCCATCACTGACACCCTTAGCTCCAAGAAGAAGAAGTTCATCTGGACAGAGCAGGCGGAGCAGTCCTTTCAGGCCCTCAAGCGTCTCTTCGCGTCGGAAGAGCAGCTGCTTCATGTCAACCCCAGCATGCCGATGAGGGTGGAGACAGACGCTTCGGACAGAGCAGTGGGGGCGGTCCTGCTGCAGAAGGACCCGCAGGGCGTGTGGCGGCCGGGAGCGTTTTACTCCAGGAAGCTCAGCAAGTCCGAGCAGAACTACACCATATGGGACAGGGAGTTGCTGGCCATTCATGCAGCGTTCAAGGCGTGGAGGCACTTTCTGATCGGCGCCAAGCACACGGTGCAGGTTTGCACGGACCACAAGAATCTGGAACACTGGCGCACGGCACAGTTCCTGAACCAGAGGCAGATACGTTGGGCTGAGTTCTTTGCGGACTTCGACTTCCGAATAGAGTATGTCCCGGGGGACACCAACATCATGGCAGACGCTCTCTCCCGCAAGCCACAGTATCTGGAGGACGCAACACCAGCGGCCGCCATGCACATCTTTGCACCGACAGTGTGGGCGTGCGCCGCGGCGACCGTGGACCTAGAGGCGGTGCGGCGAGCGTTGCAGGGGGACTCCTTCGCACAAACGAAGATGGCAGAGGTGCGAGGGGGCAAGGCAGCGGCCGACGGTTTCCAGCTACGAGATGGCTTGCTCATCCGTAAAGGGGCCATCTACGTGCCGGGTGACGAACTTCGAGCCAAGGTGCTACAGCAGCTGCACGACGCACCCACGGCCGGGCACTTTGGCAAGGAGAAGACGGTGGAATTAGTAGCCAGGGATTTCTGGTGGCCTGGAATGAGAGGGGAGGTCGCAGACTACGTAGCGAGGTGTGACACCTGCCAGAGGGCAAAGCCGGTGCACAAACCGCCGGCTGGACTGTTGGAGCCGCTGCAAACTCCGGTCGAACCTTGGGAAAGGGTGGCTCTGGACTTTGTCACGGATCTGCCCAGCTCAAGGGGCAAGACGGCAGTGTTGGTGGTGGTGGACCTGTTCTCCAAGATGGCGCATTTCATTCCGTGTGCTAAGGTGGCCACGGCGGAGCAAACCGCCAAACTGTTCATAGACCACGTGTTCAAGGTTCACGGTCTGCCACGGTCTATTCTGTCCGACCGCGGGCGGCAGTTCATCTCGAACTTCTGGCAGAAACTGATGGGCTTCCTAAACGTCAAGATCAATCTGGCGTCGGCGAGACACCCGCAGACCAACGGGCAAGCGGAGCGAGCCAATGCCATCATGCAGCAGTACCTGAGATGTTATGCAAACCAACAGCCTGCGACGTGGGTGGATTACCTGCCGCTTGCAGAGTTTGCCTACAACAACACGAAGCACGTATCCACGGGCGTCACGCCGTTCTTCGCCAACAACGGGCGGCACCCTAGAACCTTTCCGGGACTGGAATGCAGGGGAGAAGGGGAGCCGCAGTCAGCAGATGCGTTCGCGTCGGAGCTGCAGGAAGTCCACGATCAGCTGCGGCGCCACCTGGAGCTGGCTAAACACGCATACAAGGTACAAGCGGACAAACACAGAAGGGTTGGCGAAGAGCTCCACGTGGGAGACTGGGTCTGGTTAGCAGCCCACGCAGTGCCGGCCAGGTCGTTGGCCAAGAAGAAACTAGGGCATAAACAACTGGGGCCCTACCAAGTCGAAGAGCAGGTCAACCCGGTGGCTTTCAGGCTGGCGCTTCCGGAGGGTTCCAGAATGCATCCGGTGTTCCACAGATCGGTGCTCACTCCCTACAAGGCACCGCACAGGTTCCAGGAACCCGGAACGGCGCCGAGTCCGCTCAGAGAAGGAACGGGGCACGCGGGAGTGGCACAGGAGGAGCGCATCAACGAAGTCACGGAGATTTTGGACTCCAGATGGGGGGAAGAGGGAGTAGAATACTTTCTCGCCAGGGAGGGCACCCCGGCCAGTGCGAACAGCTGGGTGCCGGGCTACGCTTTAGACGAACCTCTGCTCAAAGACGAGTTTCATGCCCTCTTCCCACATAGACCTATGCCAGCAGACTTTTTCGACGACTGGCTTTTCACGCCCACGCTTTCGGACAGCACGTTCAGGGGGTTCGACTCGGACGAGGAACCAACACGAGACGTCCGTTCCCCGGAGGGGTCACCCTCGGGATCTGTCTCAGAACCCTCGTATTGGTGGGACGATAGGCCGGAGGAGCAGTTCCGCAGGAAGTGGCTGGACTGTTCCGGCCGAGCAACGCCGCCTGGAGGAAGTGCGGGAGAGACGGACATGGACATTTTCGGGGACGACCCTGGTTTCGAGCACGGCGGCACAGAGATGGAAGAGGAGGTGACTGTCGTCAACGAGAGCAGAGAGGAAGACCTGGAAGAGTTCCGCTGGAGGCCTGCCACGGGAAGCGACCGATATCCGACGTTCGTCCCTTTGCAACAGCAGCCCCCAGCTCCAGCATCGGAAGGAGGGGAGGGGGGACTGGGGGGCTTCGAGGGGGGGATGGATGTCAGGGGTTTAGGTGCAGAGGCACGGGCAAGGGAGGAAACAGAGAGCGAAGGGGAGGAGACAGAGGAAAGGATGAGTGATGACGACGACCCGAGATCTCCCAGTCTTTCCAGTGAATCAGAGGATTCACAGAAAGGAGCACCAGTGGCCAGGGCAAGGGGGGCGTCTAGGGAGGCACCCCAGGAAGATAGAGCCAGAGGAGACTCAGGGGGGAGCAGCTGGAAATCGGGACCAGCGTCACCGCCAGGAAGCAGGGAAGAGGAAAGGAGCCAGGAGGGAAGCGCTGGCAGCTCACCACAGGAGGGAGGGCAGGAGTCAGGAGTGGCCACACCTCCATCGGGGAGCGAAGAAACGGTTAAGAGGAAAGTGGAAGGTTGGGCGCGCGCGCCAAGTTCAAATGCAGAGGAAGGCGGCGCAGTGAGCAGCCCCGAAAGGGAACCGGGTCCTAAAGCCCGGCGCAAGGAGGCAGAAGGGTCTGGGTCAGCGTCAGAAGAATCCCGGAAGGAAGAAGCCCCGGGGGGTAGAGGGACCCAGAGGAGGACAGTCAGGAGGAAAAGGTGGAGCAAGGCTAGGATATTAAGTTGGTGCGCACGGGGCGGAGACTCAGACGGAGCCTCGCCGATCTAGCTAGTAGACGTAGAGTTGCAGACAGCAGCGTGAGAATGGAAACTGTAATTCAATAAAGACTTTTACTTAATGACCGCTGGCTAGCGTGATCCTCTGTGAGCTAGGATCTTGAAGCAGCTCTGACAGAGTGTAATGAGCCTAAAATGACAAAACACCATTGTCAGAGCTGCTTGAAGATCCTAGCTCACAGAGGATCACGCTAGCCAGCGATCATTAAGTAAAAGTCTTTATTGAATTACAGTTTCCATTCTCACGCTGCTGCGCGCAAACTCTACGTCTAGTAGCTAGATCGGCGAAGCTCCGTCTGAATCTCCGCCCCTTGTGCACCAACTTAATATCCTAGCCTTGCTCCACCTTTTCCGCCTGACTGTCCTCCTCTGGGTCCCTCTACCCCCCGGGGCTTCTTCCTTCCGGGATTCTTCTGACGCTGACCCGGACCCTCCTGCCTCCTTGCGCCGGGCTTTAGGACCTGGTTCCCTTTCGGGGCTGCTTACTGCGCCGCCTTCCTCTGCATTTGAACTTGGCGCGCGCGCCCAACCTTCCACCTTCCTCTTAACCGTTTCTTCGCTCCCCGATGGAGGTGTGGCCACTCCTGACTCATGCCCTCCCTCCTGTGGTGAGCTGCCAGCGCTTCCCCCCTGGCTCCCTTCCTCTTCCCTGCTTCCTGGCGGTGACGCTGGTCCCGATTTCCAGCTGCTCTCCCCTGAGTCCCTTCTGGCTCTATCTTCCTGGGGTGCCCCCCTTGACTCCCCCCTTGCCCTGGCCACTGGTGCTCCTTTCTGTGAATCCTCTGATTCACTGGAAAGACTAGGAGATCTCGGGTCGTCGTCATCACTCATCTTTTCTTCTGCCTCCTCCCCTTCGCTCTCTGTTTCCTCCCTTGCCCGTGCCTCTGCTCCTAAACCCCTGACATCCATCCCCCCCTCGAAGCCCCCCATTCCCCCCTCCCCTCCTTCCGGTGCTGGAGCTGGGGGCTGCTGTTGCAAAGGGACGAACGTCGGATATCGGTCGCTTCCCGTGGCGGGCCTCCATCTGAAGTCTTCCGGTTCTTCCTCCCTGCTCTCGTCGACGACAGTCACCTCCGCTTCCATCTCTGTGCCGCCGTGCTCGAAACCAGGGTCGTCCCCGAAAATGTCCATGTCCGTCTCTCCCTCACTTCCTCCTGGCGGCGTTGCTCGTCCTGAGCATTCCAGCCACTTTCTGCGGAACTGCTCCTCTGGCCTATCGTCCCACCAATACGAGGGTTCTGAGGCGGATCCCGAGGGTGACCCCTCCGGGGAACGGACGTCTCGTGTCGGTTCTTCGTCCGAGTCGAACCCCCGGAACGTGCTGGCCGAAAGCGTGGGCGTGAAAAGCCAGTCGTCGAAAAAGTCTGCTGGCATAGGTCTATGTGGGAAGAGGGCATGAAACTCGTCTTTGAGCAGAGGTTCGTCTAAGGCGTAGCCCGGCACCCAGCTGTTCGCACTGGCCGGGGTGCCCTCCTTGGCGAGAAAGTATTCTACCCCCTCTTCCCCCCATCTGGAGTCCAAAATCTCCGTGACTTCGTTGATGCGCTCCTTCTGTGCTACTCCCGCGTGCCCTGTTCTGTCTCTGGCCGGACTCGGCGCCGTTCCGGGTTCCTGGAACCTGTGCGGTGCCTTGTAGGGAGTGAGCACCGATCTGTGGAATACCGGATGCATTCTGGAACCCTCCGGAAGTGCCAGTCTGAAAGCTACCGGGTTGACCTGCTCTTCGACTTGGTAGGGCCCCAGTTGCTTATGCCCTAGTTTCTTCTTGGCCAACGACCTGGCCGGCACTGCGTGGGCTGCTAACCAAACCCAGTCTCCCACGTGGAGCTCTTCTCCAACCCTTCTGTGCTTGTCTGCTTGTACCTTGTATGCGTGCTTGGCCAGCTCCAGGTGGCGCCTCAGCTGATCGTGGACTTCCTGCAGCTCCGACGCGAACGCATCTGCTGTCTGCGGCTCCCCCTCCCCCATTCTTTCCAGTCCCGGGAAGGTTCTGGGGTGCCTCCCGTTGTTGGCGAAGAACGGCGTGACCCCCGTGGACACGTGCTTCGTGTTGTTGTAGGCGAACTCGGCAAGCGGCAGGTAATCCACCCACGTCGCAGGCTGTTGATTTGCATAACATCTCAGGTACTGCTGCATGATGGCATTGACCCGCTCCGCTTGCCCGTTGGTCTGCGGGTGTCTCGCCGACGCCAGGTTGATCTTGACGTTCAGGAAGCCCATCAGCTTCTGCCAGAAATTCGAGATGAACTGCCGCCCCCGGTCGGACAGAATAGACCGTGGCAGACCGTGAACCTTGAACACGTGGTCTATGAACAGTTTGGCGGTTTGCTCCGCCGTGGCCACCTTAGCACACGGAATGAAATGGGCCATCTTGGAAAACAGGTCCACCACCACCAGCACTGCCGTCTTGCCCCTTGAGCTGGGCAGATCCGTGACAAAGTCCAGGGCCACCCTTTCCCAAGGTTCGACCGGAGTTTGCAGCGGTTCCAACAGTCCGGCCGGCGGTTTGTGCACCGGTTTGGCCCTCTGGCAGGTGTCACACCTCGCCACGTAGTCTGCGACCTCCCCTCTCATTCCAGGCCACCAGAAATCCCTGGCTACTAATTCCACCGTCTTCTCCTTGCCAAAGTGTCCGGCCGTGGGCGCGTCGTGCAGCTGCTGCAGCACCTTGGCTCGAAGTTCGTCTCCCGGCACGTAGATGGCCCCTTTACGGATGAGCAATCCATCTCTTAGCTGGAAACCGTCGGCCGCTGCCTTGCCCCTTTGCACCTCTGCCATCTTTGCTTGTGCGAAGGAGTCCCCCTGCAACGCTCGTCGCACCGCCTCTAGGTCCACGGTCGCCGCGGCGCACGCCCACACTGTCGGTGCGAAGATGTGCATGGCGGCCGCTGGTGTTGCGTCCTCCAGATACTGTGGCTTACGGGAGAGAGCGTCTGCCATGATGTTGGTGTCCCCCGGGACATACTCTATTCGGAAGTCGAAGTTCGCAAAGAACTCAGCCCAACGTATCTGCCTCTGGTTCAGGAACTGTGCCGTGCGCCAGTGCTCTAGATTCTTGTGGTCCGTGCAAACCTGCACCGTGTGCTTGGCGCCGATCAGAAAGTGCCTCCACGCCTTGAACGCTGCGTGAATGGCCAGCAACTCCCTGTCCCATATGGTGTAGTTCTGCTCGGACTTGCTGAGCTTCCTGGAGTAAAACGCTCCCGGTCGCCACACCCCCTGCGGGTCTTTCTGCAGCAGGACCGCCCCCACGGCTCTGTCCGAAGCGTCTGTCTCCACCCTCATCGGCTTGCTGGGGTTGACATGAAGCAGCTGCTCTTCCGACGCGAAGAGACGCTTGAGTGCCTGGAAGGACTGCTCCGCCTGCTCTGTCCAAATGAACTTCTTTTTCTTGGAGCTAAGCATGTCAGTGATGGCCGCCGTCTGCATCGCGAAGCCCTTGATAAACTTGCGATAGAAGTTCGCAAAGCCGACAAACCGTTGGACCTCCTTCCGGTTGCGCGGGCTCTTCCAATCCAACACCGCTCGAACCTTGGCGCTGTCCATGGCGAGCCCCTTGGCAGACAGCTTGTAGCCCAGAAAATCCACCTCCGTCACGTCGAATTGGCACTTCTCCAGCTTGGCGTAGAGCCTATGTTGCTTTAGCCTGCTCAGCACTTCCTTGACGTGTTTGTCATGCTCCTGCTGCGACTCCGAAAAGATCAGGATGTCATCTAAGAAACAGACGCACGTCTTGTAGAGAAGTCCCGCCAACACGTGATGCATAAATGCTTGAAAAACGTGGGAGCCATTTTGCAATCCAAAAGGCATAACTCTATATTCGTAGGTCCCCAGTGGCGTGAACATGGCTGTCTTCCACTCATCACCCTCCCGCATGCGAATGAGGTTGTACGCCCCCCGCAGGTCCAACTTGGTGAACACTCTGCCCTTCCGTACCTTTGCGAGGAGGTCGTCAATTCGGGGCATGGGGAAGTCCGATGGCCTAGTCACACTGTTCAAAATCCTGTAATCCACTACGAGTCTCTTTTGGGGCGTGTCCCGCTTCTTAACAAAGAATACGGGACTGCCCCCCACTGCCTTGGACTCCCGGATGAAGCCGCGCTGCAAATTATGATCAATGAACTCCTTGAGTTCTTGCAGTTCGTCCTCTGACATGGAATACAGTCTCCCTTTAGGCAGCGCCGCCCCCGGCAGCAGGTCAATTTTGCAGTCATATGGTCTGCGAGGGGGTAGCCTGTCTGCCTCCTTCTCGCAGAAAACTTCCAAAAATTCAGCGTACTTGTGGGGAATCGCTTGCAGCGTGCCTAGCAGCAGCTGTGACTCCTCTTCCTCTCCTTCCTGCCTGGGCACGAGGCAGTGTTCAGCACAAAAGGAAGAGCCGAAGGTCAGCTGCCTCTGGTACCAAGCCATCGTTGGGCTGTGCTTGTCCAGCCAACTCATGCCCAATACAACGGGCGTGTCAGATAGTTGAGTGACGTTGAAGCTGATGATTTCTCTGTGATTCCCAAGTCGCATCACCATTGGTGGCGTCTGCTTCACCACTTGCCCCCCGAGCAGCTCCCTGCCATCCACCGTGACAACCTGCAGGGGCAGTGTGGCCGGCAGCAACTGCACAGCGTGCCTGTCGACAAAGTCCTGCCCTATAAAGTCCGCATTGCTGCCTGAGTCAATGGTGATTGGCACGTCTATGGTGATTCCATTGGGCAGCTGGAGAGATGCTGTGAGCCTCACTACTGGTTTGGGCGGGAGGGGGTTCACGGGCTGTAAAATCTCTGGGGACTGCGTCACTAACACGTCTGGCTGGGCCCCAGTGCCTCTTCCTCCAGCCAGACTGCGTCGTTTCCCTGCTGTGGTCCTCCTTGCTGCGTTGCTGCAGTCACCATTGCTGAGGCTGCAGTGAGCTTGTGGGGCCTCTGGGGACACTCTTTTGCCATATGCCCTGGTTCCTCACAGACGTAACACTTCCTGTTCCCTCTAGGAGGCTTCGCTTTCACTGCTGCCGGTGCTAGGGCTCTGGTTGCTGACTGAGCCCTTGCACCTCCAACCTCCATAGGTTCGGCTCCTCCTCCTGGTGGAGGCGTGGATTGCGCCCGCGCTGCTTCTCTGGGAAGGAAGGAGGGGCCCCCGGCTGGTTCGCGCCCTCCACGCCCTTCGTCCTTGCTCCACGGACGTCCTTCCAGCCTCACCCCCACTGCCAGTGCCCTCTGAACGACCTCTTGGGTGGTTCGGGGTCTCTCCCCCCTCGCGATCTCATCTTTAATCGAGTTGTGCAGTCCCTCCCAAAAGAGGTCTCTTACAGGAGCCGAATCTCTGTCCCATTCCAGGGCGCTGACCAAGGCGAAAAAGCGTGCATGATACTGTCTGACGCTGGCCCTCCCTTGTCTCAGCCCATGCACCTCCTTCCGTGCAAGATCAATGTCAATACTTGATAAGAAACACCCATCCATCGCTTTAATAAAGGCATCCACATTCTGGAGCGCCGGATCGTTATCTCTCCATAAATTGCGCAACCATGCTTTCGCCTCCCCATGCAGATGGGACATGATGAACCCCACTCTCTCCTGTTCATCTCTAAAGTCTTTATGCAACAGTTGCAGTGCGCACAGTACGTCGGCTCTAAAGTTGGGATACTGTTGCAGGTTCCCATCGAAGTGAGAGAGCAGCCCGCCTGTCCGTCTCGCCAACCCAATTCCCTCCTGCCGGGGTGGTTGCTTTGCCAGTACGTCTAACCTGACCTGGAGATCCCTGCAGGCGGCAGCTGCCTCGTCCTCTCTCTTCCTGGATGCGAGAACCTCGGCGTTCAGTTGTGCCACTGCTTTTCTGAGGTCCTCTATCTGCTGCTCAGCCGTCATGTCGTCTGCCGTTCGTGAGCTCGCTAGTAGGCACCTGTTTCTCTCCCCTCCTCGAGGCTGTAGATGCCCACAATGGAGAGACGGAGCTTACTGTCAGAGCTGCTTGAAGATCCTAGCTCACAGAGGATCACGCTAGCCAGCGATCATTAAGTAAAAGTCTTTATTGAATTACAGTTTCCATTCTCACGCTGCTGCGCGCAAACTCTACGTCTAGTAGCTAGATCGGCGAAGCTCCGTCTGAATCTCCGCCCCTTGTGCACCAACTTAATATCCTAGCCTTGCTCCACCTTTTCCGCCTGACTGTCCTCCTCTGGGTCCCTCTACCCCCCGGGGCTTCTTCCTTCCGGGATTCTTCTGACGCTGACCCGGACCCTCCTGCCTCCTTGCGCCGGGCTTTAGGACCTGGTTCCCTTTCGGGGCTGCTTACTGCGCCGCCTTCCTCTGCATTTGAACTTGGCGCGCGCGCCCAACCTTCCACCTTCCTCTTAACCGTTTCTTCGCTCCCCGATGGAGGTGTGGCCACTCCTGACTCATGCCCTCCCTCCTGTGGCGAGCTGCCAGCGCTTCCCCCCTGGCTCCCTTCCTCTTCCCTGCTTCCTGGCGGTGATGCTGGTCCCGATTTCCAGCTGCTCCCCCCTGAGTCCCTTCTGGCTCTATCTTCCTGGGGTGCCCCCCTTGACTCCCCCCTTGCCCTGGCCACTGGTGCTCCTTTCTGTGAATCCTCTGATTCACTGGAAAGACTAGGAGATCTCGGGTCGTCGTCATCACTCATCTTTTCTTCTGCCTCCTCCCCTTCGCTCTCTGTTTCCTCCCTTGCCCGTGCCTCTGCTCCTAAACCCCTGACAACCATATTTCCGCTTCTTTCTCCGCATATGGAAGACGCATAAGCTTCGACGCATAAGCTTCGAGGCTTATTTCAATTCACAGGGTGTTTTTTGGGTTTGCACTAGAATCACACAACCGAAGCAAAAAGAATACACATTCAACCAAAAATCGCAGAGTGAAATGTTTTTTATCAGCCAAAATCAACCATAGGTGTTTAAGTTCATCTCAATAGAAAGAACGAATAAGCGTGGATTGCTCTTTCGGTGTTCATTTACCCACAAATAACAAAGCAAAGTGTAATAAGCCTAAAGAAAGCAAAACAGGTATTCGGTTCCATCTACATAGAAATAAGAATCTTGGATTTCGCTTATTTCAAAGTCGTGTTGTTTGGTATTAATGCACTTTTACCCAGAAATCGCAAAGTGTATGTAATGAGACCAAAATAACAAAACGCCATATTTCCGCATCCATATGCGTAGAAAGAAGAGGAATAAGTTTCGATTGGGCTTATTTCAATTCATAGAATCATAGTTGGAATTTACATGGTGTTTTTTGGGTGAGCACCAGAATCACCCCCAAACAAAGCAATAAGGTGTTTTGCGTTCCATCAACGTAGAAAGAAGATGAAAACGCTCTGATTGGGTTTATTTCAAATAGCTGTTTTTGGGGTTAGAATGCACATTCAACCAAAAATCACAGAGCGAAATGTTATCAGCCCAAATAAAGCATAGGTGTTTTAGTTAATAGAAAGAGGACAAATAAGCTTGGATTGCTCTTTCGGTGTTCATTCTCCCACCAACGGGCAGCTCCGCAATCCAGACCCGGTCCTACAAATGCAAAGTGACGGCACCCCGCAAGGCAGGGTGGGGGCTCTGCTCCCTGGGGGCAGAAAGAATCCATTAGTATGTGCCTGTGTGTGCATTGCAGGGGATTGGACTGGATGACCACCAGGGTCCCTTCTAGCTCTACCATTCTGGGCTTCTACCTGTGTCTGTGTGTTTAGAAAGAAAAATTGCTATCGTGATTGTCAGAGCTGCTTCCAGATCCTAGCTCACAGAGGATCACGCTAGCCAGCGATCATTAAGTAAAAGTCTTTATTGAGTTACAGTTTCCATTCTCAAGCTGCTGCGTGCAACTCTACGTCTAGTGGTTAGATCGGCGAAGCTCCGTCTGAGTCTCCGCCCCTTGTGCACCAACTTAATATCCTAGCCCTGCTCCACCTTTTCCGCCTGACTGTTCTCCTTTGGGTCCCTCTGCCCCCGGGGTCTCTTCCTTCCGGGATTCTTCTGACGCCGACCCCCCGGAACCTCCTGTCTCCTTGCGCCGGGCTTTAGGACCTGGCTCCCTTTCCTGGCTGCCTACTGCGTCACTTTCCTGTGCATTTGAACTTGGCGCGCGCGCCCAACCTTCCACTTTCCGTCTGACCGTTTCTTCGCTCCCCGATGGAGGTGTGGCCACTCCTGACTCGTGCCCTCCCCCCTGTTGTGAGCTGCCAGCGCTTGATCCCTGGCGCCCTTCCTCTTCCCTGCTCTCTGGCGGTGACGCTGGTCCCGATTTCCAACTGCTCTCCTCTGAGTCCCCTCTGGCTCTATCTTCCTGGGGTGTCCCCCTAGCCTCCCCCCTTGCCCTGGCCACTGGTGCTCCTTTCTGTGAATCTTCTGATTCACTGGAAAGACTCGGAGATCTCGGGTCGTCGTCATCACTCATCTTTTCTTCTGCCTCCTCCCCCTCGCTCTCTGTTTCCTCCCTTGCCCTTGCCTCTGCTCCTGAACCCCTGACATCCATCCCCCCCTCGAAGCCCCCTCTTCCCCCCTCCCCTCCTTCCGGTGCGGGAGCTGGGTGCTGCTGAGTCAGGGGGACGAATGTCGGATACAGTTCGCTTCCCGTGGCGGGCCTCCATCCGAAGTCTTCCGGTTCTTCCTCCCTGCTCTCGTCGACGACGGTCACCTCCGCTTCCATCTCTGTGCCGCCGTGCTCGAAACCTGGGCCGTCCCCGAAAACGTCCATGTCCGTCTCTCCCTCGCTTCCTTATGGCGGCGTTGCTCGTCCTGGACCCTCCAGCCACTTTCTGCGCCACTGCTCCTCTGGTCTATCGTCCCACCAATACGAGGGTTCTGAGGCAGATCCCGAGGGTGACCCCTCCGGGGAACGGGCGTCTCGTATCTGTTCCTCCTCCGAGTCGAACCCCCGGAACGTGCTGGCCGAAAGCGTGGGCGTGAAAAGCCAGTCGTCGAAAAAGTCTGCTGGCATTGGCCTATGTGGGAAGAGGGCATGAAACTCGTCTTTGAGCAGAGGTTCGTCTAAAGCGTAGCCCGGCACCCAGCTGTTGGCACTGGCCGGGGTGCCCTCCTTGGCGAGAAGGTATTCTACCCTCTCTTCCCCCCATCTGGAGTCCAAAATCTCCGTGACTTCGTTGATGCGCTCCTCCTGTGCCACTCCCGCTTGCCCGGTTCTCTCTCTGAGCGGACTCGGAGCCGTTCCTGGCTCCTGAAACCTGTGAGGTGCCTTGTAGGGAGTGAGCACCGATCTGTGGAACACCGGATGCATCCTGGAACCCTCCGGAAGCGCCAGCCTGAAAGCCACCGGGTTGACCTGCTCTTCGACTTGGTAGGGCCCCAGTTGCTTATGCCCTAGTTTCTTCTTCGCCAACGACCTGGCCGGCACTGCGTGGGCTGCTAACCAGACCCAGTCTCCCACATGGATCTCTTCGCCAACCCTTCTGTGTTTGTCCGCTTGTACCTTGTATGCGTGTTTGGCCAGCTCCAGGTGCCGCCGCAGCTGATCGTGGACCTCCTGCAACTCCGACGCGAACGCATCTGCTGTCTGCGGCTCCCCCTCCCCCATTCTTTCCAGTCCCGGGAAGGTTCTGGGGTGCCTCCCGTTGTTGGCGAAGAACGGCGTGACCCCCGTGGACACGTGCTTCGTGTTGTTGTAGGCGAACTCGGCGAGAGGCAGGTAATCCACCCACGTCGCAGGCTGTTGATTCGCATAACATCTCAGGTACTGCTGCATGATGGCATTGACCCGCTCCGCTTGCCCGTTGGTCTGCGGGTGTCTAGCCGACGCCAGGTTGATCTTGACGTTCAGGAAGCCCATCAGCTTCTGCCAGAAGTTCGAGATGAACTGTTGCCCTCGGTCGGACAGAATAGACCGCGGCAGACCGTGAACCTTGAACACGTGGTCTATGAACAGTTTGGCGGTTTGTTCCGCCGTGGCCACCTTAGCACACGGAATGAAATGTGCCATCTTGGAGAACAAGTCCACCACCACCAGCACGGCCGTCTTGCCCCTCGAGCAGGGCAGATCCGTGACAAAGTCCAGGGCCACTCTCTCCCATGGTTCGACCGGAGTTTGCAGCGGTTCCAACAGTCCGGCCGGCGGTCTGTGCACTGGTTTGGCCCTCTGGCAGGTGTCACACCTCGCTACGTAGTCCGCGGCTTCCCCTCTCATTCCGGGCCACCAGAAATCTCTGGCGACTAATTCCACCGTCTTCTCCTTGCCAAAGTGCCCGGCAGTGGGCGCATCGTGCAGCTGCTGCAGTACCTTGGCGCGAAGATCGTCCCCGGGCACGTAGATGGCCCCTTTACGGAGGAGTAATCCATCGCGAACTTGGAATTCGCCGGTCGCCGCCTTGCCCCTTTGCGCCTCTGCCATCTTGGCTCGCGCGAAGGTGTCGTCCTGCAGCGCTCTCCTCACCGCATCCAGGTCAACTGTCGCCGAAGCGCACGCCCACACCGTCGGTGCGAAGATGTGCATGGCAGCCGCTGGCGTCGCCTCCTCCAGGTACTGTGGTTTACGGGATAGGGCATCCGCCATGACGTTGGTGTCCCCCGGGACATACTCTATTCGGAAGTCGAAGTTCGCAAAGAATTCGGCCCAACGTATCTGCCTCTGGTTCAGGAACTGCGCCGTGCGCCAGTGCTCCAGATTCTTGTGGTCCGTGCAGACCTGCACCGTGTGCTTGGCGCCGATCAGGAAGTGCCTCCACGCTTTGAACGCTGCATGAATGGCCAGCAACTCCCTGTCCCAGATGGTGTAGTTCTGTTCGGACTTGCTGAGCTTCCTGGAGTAAAACGCTCCCGGCCTCCAAACCCCCTGCGGGTCTTTCTGCAGCAGGACTGCTCCCACGGCTCTGTCCGAAGCGTCTGTCTCCACCCTCATCGGCCTGCTGGGGTTGACATGAAGCAGCTGCTCTTCCAACGCGAAGAGACGCTTGAGTGCCTGAAAGGACTGCTCCGCCTGCTCTGTCCAGATGAACTTCTTTTTCTTGGAGCTGAGCGTGTCCGTGATGGCCGCTGTCTGCATAGCAAAGCCTTTGATAAACTTGCGATAGAAGTTCGCGAAGCCGACAAACCGTTGGACCTCCTTCCGGTTGCGTGGGCTTTTCCAATCCAACACTGCTCGAACCTTGGCGCTGTCCATGGCGAGCCCCTTGTCAGACAACTTGTAGCCCAGGAAATCCACCTCTGTCACGTCGAATTGGCACTTCTCCAGCTTGGCGTAAAGCCTATGCTGCTGTAGTCTGCTCAGCACTTCCTTGACGTGTCTGTCATGCTCCTGCTGCGATTCCGAAAAGATCAGGATGTCATCCAAGAAACAGACGCACGTCTTGTAGAGGAGCCCCGCCAACACGTGATGCATGAACGCTTGAAAAACGTGGGAGCCATTTTGCAATCCAAAAGGCATAACTCTATATTCGTAGGTGCCCAGGGGCGTGAACATGGCTGTCTTCCACTCATCTCCTTCCCGCATGCGAATGAGGTTGTACGCCCCTCGCAGGTCCAACTTGGTGAACACGCTGCCCTTCCGTACCTTTGCGAGGAGGTCGTCGATTCGGGGCATGGGGAAGTCCGATGGCTTGGTCACACTGTTTAAGACGCGATAGTCCACTACAAGCCTCTTTTGGGGCGTGTCCCGCTTCTTAACAAAGAATACAGGACTGCCCCCCGCTGCCTTGGACTCTCGGATGAAACCGCGCTCCAAATTGTGATCTACGAACTCTTTGAGTTCCTGCAGTTCGTCCTCAGACATGGAATACAGCTTCCCTTTGGGCAGCGCCGCCCCCGGCAGCAGGTCAATTTTGCAGTCATATGGTCTGTGGGGGGGGTAGCCTGTCTGCCTCCTTCTCGCAGAAAACCTCCAAAAATTCTGCGTACTTGTGGGGAACCGCTTGCAGCGTGCCTAGCTGCAGCTGTGACTCCTCTTCCTCTCCTTCCTGCCGGGGCACGATGCAGTGTTCAGCACAAAAGGAAGAGCCGAAGGTCAGCTGTCTCTGGTACCAAGCCAGCGTTGGGCTGTGCTTGTCCAGCCAACTCATGCCCAATATAAATGGGCGTGTCCGATAGTTGAGTGACGTTGAAGCTGATGATTTCCCTGTGATTCCCAAGTCGCATCACCATTGGTGGCGTCTGCTTCACCACCTGCCCCCCTAGCAGCTCCCTGCCATCCACCGTGACAACCTGCAGGGGCAGCGTGGCAGGCAGCAACTGTATAGCATGCCGGTCGACAAAGTCCTGCCCTATAAAGTCCGCATTGCTTCCTGAGTCAATGGTGATTGGCACGTCCATGGTGATTCCATTTGGCAGCTGGAGCGATGCGGTGAGCCTCACTACTGGTTTGGGCGGGAGGGGGTCCATGGGCTGTAGAATCTCCGGGGACTTCTTCACTGACACGTCTGGCTGGGCCCCAGTGCCTCTTCCTCCAGCCAGACTCCGTCGTTTCCCTGCTGCGTTGCTGCAGTTACCATTGCTGAGGCTGCAGTGTGCTGGTGGAGCCTCCGGGGACACTCTTTCGCCATATGCTGCGGATCATCGCAGATGTAACACTTCCTGTTCCCTCTAGGAGGCTTCGCTTTCACTGCTGCCGGTGCTAGGGCTCTGGCTGCTGACTGAGCCCTTGCACTTCCAACCTCCATAGGTTCCGTCCCTCCTCCAGACGGAGGCGTGGATTGCGCACGCGCTGCTTCTCTGGGAAGGAAGGAGGAGCCCCTGGCCGGTTCGCGCCCTCCACGCCCTTCGTCCCTGCTCCACGGATGTTCTTCCAGCCGCACCCCCACCGCCAGCGCCCTCTGAACGATCTCCTGCGTGGTCCGGGGTCTCTCCCCCCTCGCAATTTCATCTTTAACCGAGCCGTGCAATCCCTCCCAAAACAGGTCTCTCACCGGAGGCGAATCTCTGTCCCATTCCAGGGCACTGACCAAAGCGAAAAAGCGGGCATGGTACTGCCTTACGCTGGCCCTCCCTTGCTTCAGTCCATGTATCTGCTGCCGAGCAAGATCCACGTCAATGCTTGATAAAAAGCACCCATCCATCGCTTTAATAAAGGCATCCGCATTTTGGAGCGCCGGATCATTATCCCTCCACAAATTGCGCAGCCATGCTTTAGCATCTCCATGCAAATGAGACATGATGAATCCCACTTTCTCCTGTTCATCTCTAAAGTCTTTGTTCAGCAGTTGCAGTGCACACATTACATCTGCTCTAAAGTTGGGGTACTGTTGCAGGTTCCCATCGAAGTGAGAGACCAGACCGCCTGTTCATCTCCCCAACCCAATTCCCTCCTGTTTGGGTGTCAGTTGCCCTTGCTTCGTAAGCATGTCCAACCTGAGCTGGAGATCCCTGTAGGCGGCAGCTGCCTCCTCCTCTCTCTTCCTGGATGCGAGAGCCTCGGCATTCAGTTGTGACACTGCTTCTCTGAGTTCCGCTATCTGCTGCTCAGCCGTCATGTTGTCTGCCGTTCGTGAGCTCGCTAGTAGGCACCCGCTTTCTCTCCTCTCCTTGAGGCCGTAGATGCCCACAATTTAGAGACGGAGCTTACTGTCAGAGCTGCTTCCAGATCCTAGCTCACAGAGGATCACGCTAGCCAGCGATCATTAAGTAAAAGTCTTTATTGAGTTACAGTTTCCATTCTCAAGCTGCTGCGTGCAACTCTACGTCTAGTGGTTAGATCGGCGAAGCTCCGTCTGAGTCTCCGCCCCTTGTGCACCAACTTAATATCCTAGCCCTGCTCCACCTTTTCCGCCTGACTGTTCTCCTCTGGGTCCCTCTGCCCCCCAGGGTCTCTTCCTTCCGGGATTCTTCTGACGCCGACCCCCCGGAACCTCCTGTCTCCTTGCGCCGGGCTTTAGGACCTGGCTCCCTTTCCTGGCTGCCTACTGCGTCACTTTCCTGTGCATTTGAACTTGGCGCGCGCGCCCAACCTTCCACTTTCCGTCTGACCGTTTCTTCGCTCCCCGATGGAGGTGTGGCCACTCCTGACTCGTGCCCTCCCCCCTGTTGTGAGCTGCCAGCGCTTGATCCCTGGCGCCCTTCCTCTTCCCTGCTCTCTGGCGGTGACGCTGGTCCCGATTTCCAACTGCTCTCCTCTGAGTCCCCTCTGGCTCTATCTTCCTGGGGTGCCCCCCTAGACTCCCCCCTTGCCCTGGCCACTGGTGCTCCTTTCTGTGAATCTTCTGATTCACTGGAAAGGCTCGGAGATCTCGGGTCGTCGTCATCACTCATCTTTTCTTCTGCCTCCGCCCCTTCGCTCTCTGTTTCCTCCCTTGCTCTTGCCTCTGCTCCTGAACCCCTGACATCCATCCCCCCCTCGAAGCCCCCCGTTCCCCCCTCCCCTCCTTTCGGTGCGGGAGCTGGGTGCTGCTGTGTCAAAGGGACGAACGTCGGATACCGTTCGCTTCCCGTGGCGGGCCTCCATCTGAAGTCTTCCGGTTCTTCCTCCCTGCCCTCGTCGACGACGGTCACCTCCGCTTCCATCTCTGTGCCGCCGTGCTCGAAACCAGGGTCTTCCCCGAAAATGTCCATGTCCGTCTCTCCCTTGCTTCCTTCTGGAGACGTTGCTCGTCCTGGACCTTCCAGCCACTTCCTGCGCCACTGCTCCTCTGGTCTGTCGTCCCACCAATACGAGGGTTCTGAGGCAGATCCCGAGGGTGACCCCTCCGGGGAACGGGCGTCTCGTATCGGGTCCTCGTCCGAGTCGAACCCCCGGAACGTGCTGGCTGAAAGCGTGGGCGTGAAAAGCCAGTCGTCGAAAAAGTCTGCTGGCATTGGTCTATGTGGGAAGAGGGCATGAAACTCGTCTTTGAGCAGAGGTTCGTCCAAGGCGTAGCCCGGCACCCAGCTGTTCGCACTGGCCGGGGTGCCCTCCTTGGCGAGAAGGTATTCTACCCCCTCTTCCCCCCATCTGGAGTCCAAAATCTCCCTGACTTCGTTGATGCGCTCCTCCTGTGCCACTCCCGCGTGCCCAGTTCTTTCTCTGAGCAGACTCGGTGCCGTTCCGGGTTCCTGAAACCTGTGCGGTGCCTTGTAGGGAGTGAGCACCGATCTGTGGAACACCGGATGCATTCTGGAACCCTCCGGAAGTGCCAGCCTGAAAGCTACCGGGTTGACCTGCTCTTCGACTTGGTAGGGCCCCAGTTGCTTATGCCCTAGTTTCTTCTTGGCCAACGACCTGGCCGGCACTGCGTGGGCTGCTAACCAGACCCAGTCTCCCACCTGGATCTCTTCGCCAACCCTTCTGTGTTTGTCCGCTTGTACCTTGTATGCGTGTTTGGCCAGCTCCAGGTGCCGCCGCAGCTGATCGTGGACTTCCTGCAACTCCGACGCGAACGCATCTGCTGTCTGCGGCTCCCCCTCCCCCTTCCTTTCCAGTCCCGGGAAGGTTCTGGGGTGCCTCCCGTTGTTAGCGAAGAACGGCGTGACCCCCGTGGACACGTGCTTCGTGTTGTTGTAGGCAAACTCGGCGAGCGGCAGGTAATCCACCCACGTCGCAGGCTGTTGATTCGCATAACATCTCAGGTACTGCTGCATGATGGCATTGACCCGCTCCGCCTGCCCGTTGGTCTGCGGGTGTCTCGCCGACGCCAGGTTGATCTTGACGTTCAGGAAGCCCATCAGCTTCTGCCAGAAATTCGAGATGAACTGTCGCCCCCGGTCGGACAGAATAGACCGTGGCAGACCGTGAACCTTGAACACGTGGTCTATGAACAGTTTGGCGGTTTGCTCCGCCGTGGCCACCTTGGCACACGGAATGAAATGTGCCATCTTGGAGAACAAGTCCACCACCACCAGCACGGCCGTCTTGCCCCTCGAGCTGGGCAGATCCGTGACAAAGTCCAGGGCCACCCTCTCCCATGGTTCGACCGGAGTTTGCAGTGGTTCCAACAGTCCGGCCGGTGGTTTGTGCACCGGTTTGGCCCTCTGGCAGGTGTCACACCTCGCCACGTAGTCCGTGACCTCCCCTCTCATTCCGGGCCACCAGAAGTCCCTGGCGACTAATTCCACCGTCTTCTCCTTGCCAAAGTGCCCGGCAGTGGGCGCGTCGTGCAGCTGCTGCAGTACCTTGGCGCGAAGTTCGTCTCCCGGCACGTAGATGGCCCCTTTACGAATGAGCAATCCATCTCTCAGCTGGAACTCGTCGGTCGCTGCCGTGCCCCTGTGCACCTCTGCCATCTTTGCTTGCGCGAAGGAGTCATCCTGCAACGCTCGTCGCACTGCCTCCAGGTCCACTGTTGCCGCAGCGCACGCCCACACTGTTGGTGCGAAGATGTGCATGGCGGCCGCTGGCTTGGCGTCCTCCAGATATTGTGGCTTACGAGAGAGAGCGTCCGCCATGATGTTGGTGTCCCCCGGGACATACTCTATTCGGAAGTTAAAGTTCGCAAAGAACTCAGCCCAACGTATCTGCCTTTGGTTCAGGAACTGTGCCGTGCGCCAGTGCTCCAGATTCTTGTGGTCCGTGCAAACCTGCACCGTGTGCTTGGCGCCGATCAGGAAGTGCCTCCATGCTTTGAATGCTGCATGAATGGCCAGCAACTCCCTGTCCCAGATGGTGTAGTTCTGTTCGGACTTGCTGAGCTTCCTGGAGTAAAACGCTCCCGGCCGCCAAACCCCCTGCGGGTCTTTCTGCAGCAGGACTGCTCCCACGGCTCTGTCCGAGGCGTCTGTCTCCACCCTCATCGGCCTGCTGGGGTCGACATGCAGCAGCTGCTCTTCCGACGCGAAGAGACGCTTGAGTGCCTGAAAGGACTGCTCCGCCTGCTCTGTCCAGATGAACTTCTTTTTTTTTTGGAGCTAAGCGTGTCCGTGATGGCCGCTGTCTGCATAGCGAAGCCTTTGATAAACTTGCGATAGAAGTTCGCGAAGCCGACAAACCGTTGGACCTCCTTCCGGTTGCGTGGGCTCCTCCAGTCCAACACCGCTCGAACCTTGGCGCTGTCCATGGCGAGCCCCTTGTCAGACAACTTGTAGCCCAGAAAATCCACCTCCGTCACGTCGAATTGGCACTTCTCCAGCTTGGCGTAGAGCCTATGCTGCTGTAGCCTGCTTAGCACTTCTTTGACTTGTCTGTCATGCTCCTGCTGCGATTCCGAAAAGATCAGGATGTCATCTAAGAAACAGACGCACGTCTTGTAGAGGAGCCCCGCCAACACGTGATGCATGAACGCTTGAAAAACGTGGGAGCCATTTTGCAATCCAAAAGGCATAACTCTATATTCGTAGGTGCCCAGCGGCGTGAACATGGCTGTCTTCCACTCATCCCCTTCCCGCATGCGAATGAGGTTGTACGCCCCTCGCAGGTCTAACTTGGTGAACACGCTGCCCTTCCGTACCTTTGTGAGGAGGTCGTCGATTCGGGGCATGGGGAAGTCCGATGGCTTGGTCACACTGTTTAAGATGCGATAGTCCACCACAAGTCTTTTTTGGGGCGTGTCCCGCTTCTTAACAAAGAATACAGGACTGCCCCCCGCTGCCTTGGACTCCCGGATGAAACCGCGCTCCAAATTATGATCTATGAACTCTTTGAGTTCCTGCAGTTCGTCCTCAGACATGGAATACAGCTTCCCTTTAGGCAGCGCCGCCCCCGGCAGCAGGTCAATTTTGCAGTCATATGGTCTGTCGGGGGGTAGCCTGTCTGCCTCCTTCTCGCAGAAAACCTCCAAAAATTCTGCGTACTTGTGGGGAATCGCTTGCAGCGTGCCTAGCAGCAGCTGTGTCTCCTCTTCCTCTCCTTCCTGCCGGGGGACGATGCAGTGTTCAGCACAAAAGGAAGAGCCGAAGGTCAGCTGCCTCTGGTACCAAGCCAGCGTTGGGCTGTGCTTGTCCAGCCAACTCATGCCCAATACAATGGGCGTGTCCGATAGTTGAGTGACGTTGAAGCTGATGATTTCCTTGTGATTCCCAAGGCGCATCACCATTGGTGGCGTCTGCTTCACCACTTGCCCCCCTAGCAGCTCCCTGCCATCCACCGTGACCACCTGCAGGGGCAGCGTGGCCGGCAGCAACTGTATAGCGTGCCGGTCTACAAAGTCTTGCCCTATAAAGTCCGCATTGCTTCCCGAGTCAATGGTGAGCGGCACGTCCATGGTGATTCCATTGGGCAGCTGGAGCGATGCGGTGAGCCTCACTACTGGTTTGGGCGGGAGGGGGTCCATGGGCTGTGAAATCTCCGGGGACTTCTTCACTGACACGTCTGGCTGGGCCCCATTGCCTCTTCCTCCAGCCAGACATCGTCGTTTCCCTGCTGTGGTCCTCCTTGTTGCGTTGCTGCAGTTACCATTGCTGAGGCTGCAGTGTGCTTGTGGAGCCTCCGGGGACACTCTTTCGCCATATGCCCTGGATCCTCGCAGATGTAACACTTCCTGTTCCCTCTAGGAGGCTTCGCTTTCACTGTTGTCGGTGCTAGGGCTCTGGCTGCTGATTGAGCCCTTGCACTTCCAACCTCCATAGGTTCCACTCCTCCTCCTGGCGGAGGCGTGGATTGCGCACGCGCTGCTTCTCTGGGAAGGAAGGAGGAGCCCCTGGCTGGTTCGCGCCCTCCACGCCCCTCGTCCCTGCTCCACGGACGTTCTTCCAGCCGCACCCCCACGGCTAGCGCCCTCTGAACGATCTCCTGCGTGGTCCGGGGTCTCTCCCCCCTCGCAATTTCATCTTTAACAGAGCCGTGCAATCCCTCCCAAAACAGGTCTCTTACAGGAGCCGAATCCCTGTCCCATTCCAGAGCACTGACCAAAGCGAAAAAGCGGGCATGATACTGCCTTACGCTGGCCCTCCCTTGTTTCAGTCCATGTATCTGCTGCCTAGCAAGATCCACGTCAATGCTTGATAAGAAACACCCGTCCATCGCTTTAATAAAGGCATCCGCATTTTGGAGCGCCGGATCCTTATCCCTCCACAAATTGCGCAGCCATGCTTTAGCTTCCCCATGCAAATGGGACATGATGAACCCCACTTTCTCTTGCTCATCTCTAAAGTCTTTTTTCAGCAGTTCCAGTGCGCACATTACATCTGCTCTAAAGTTGGGGTACTGCTGCAGGTTCCCATCGAAGTGAGAGACCAGACCGCCTGTTCATCTCGCCAACCCAATTCCCTCCTGTCTGGGTGTCAGTTGCCCGTGCTTCGTAAGCATGTCCAACCTGACCTGGAGATCCCTGCAGGCGGCAGCTGCCTCCTCCTCTCTCTTCCTGGATGCGAGAGCCTCGGCATTCAGTTGTGACACTGCTTTTCTGAGTTCCTCTATCTGCTGCTCAGCCGTCATGTTGTCTGCCGTTCGTGAGCTAGCTAGTAGGCACCTGCTTCTCTCCTCTCCTCGAGGCTGTAGATGCCCACAATTTTAGAGACGGAGCTTACTGTCAGAGCTGCTTCAAGATCCTAGCTCACAGAGGATCACGCTAGCCAGCGGTCATTAAGTAAAAGTCTTTATTGAGTTACAGTTTCCATTCCCAAGCTGCTGCGTGCAACTCTACGTCTAATGGCTAGATCGGCGAAGCTCCGTCTGAGTCTCCGCCCCTTGTGCACCAACTTAATATCCTAGCCCTGCTCCACCTTTTCCGCCTGACTGCTCTCCTCTGGGTCCCTCTGCCCCCCGGGGTCTCTTCCTTCCGGGATTCTTCTGACGCCGACCCCCCGGAACTCCCTGTCTCCTTGCGCCGGGCTTTAGGACCTGGCTCCCTTTCCTGGCTGCCTACTGCGTCACTTTCCTGTGCATTTGAACTTGGCGCGCGCGCCCAACCTTCCACTTTCCGTCTGACCGTTTCTTCGCTCCCCGATGGAGGTGTGGCCACTCCTGACTCGTGCCCTCCCCCCTGTTGCGAGCTGCCAGCGCTTGATCTCTGGCGCTCCTCCTCTTCCCTGCTCTCTGGCTGTGATGCTGGTCCCGATTTCCAACTGCTCTCCTCTGAGTCCCCTCTGGCTCTATCTTCCTGGGGTGTCCCCCTAGGCTCCCCCCTTGCCCTGACCACTGGTGCTCCTTTCTGTGAATCTTCTGATTCACTGGAAAGACTCGGAGATCTCGGGTCGTCGTCATCACTCATCTTTTCTTCTGCCTCCTCCCCCTCGCTCTCTGTTTCCTCCCTTGCCCTTGCCTCTGCTCCTGAACCCCTGACAACTGCGATTTTTGGTTGAATGTGCATTCTTTTTGCTTTGGTTGTGTGATTCTAGTGCAAACCCAAAAAACACCATGCAAATTCAAATAAGCCCTCTCGAAGCTTATTCGTCTTCTGGAAGAAGTATATGGAAGAGGAATGGTGTTTCTTTATTTTGGTCGCATTACATTCACTTTGCCATTTTGGGGTAAATGTGCATTAACACCAAAGAACAATACTTTTTATTAAGCGAAATCCAAGATTCTTCTTTCTATGTAGACGGAACCCAAAACAACCTGTTTTGCGTTGATTATGCTTATGATACTTCGATTTTCTATTTGTGGGTGAATGAAAACCGAGTGCAATCCAAGCTTCTTCTCCCTCTTTCAATTGAGATGAACCAAAACACCCATGCTTGATTTGGGCTGATAGCATACATTTCGCTCTGCGATTTTTGGTTGAATGTGCATTGTAACCCCAAAAACACTTATTTGAAATAAGCCCAATCAGAGCGTTTTCATCTTCTTCCTATGTAGATGGAATCCAGAAGACCTTTCTGCTTTGGTAGTGTGATTCTGGTGCAAACAGAAGGGGAGGGAAACGGGCGGAAGAGCCTGTGCTGCCGCCATCTTGGGCGAGGGCAGGGGGTACCCGGAAGGAGGTGCCACCGGAGGAGAGGCAAGCCGACAGGAAGGGGAGGGAAACGGGCGGAAGAGCCTGTGCTGCCGCCATCTTGGGCGAGGGCAGTGGTACCCGGAAGGAGGTGCCACCGGAGGAGAGGCAAGAGGACAAGAAGGGGAGGGAAACGGGCGGAAGAGCCTGTGCTGCCGCCATCTTGGGCGAGGGCAGGCGTACCGGAAGGAGGTGCCACCGGAGGAGAGGCAAGAGGACAGGAAGGGGAGGGAAACGGGCGGAAGAGCCTGTGCTGCCGCCATCTTGGGCGAGGGCAGGCGTACCGGAAGGAGGTGCCACCGGAGGAGAGGCAAGCTGACAGGAAGGGGAGGGAAACGGGCGGAAGAGGCGCTGCGACGTTGGGCCAGCAGAGACGTGCCGAGCCAGGCTGGCCCTCTCTCTTTCTCCCGCCCACTCTCTCTCGACCCCGCTCTCCCCAGGGGGCAGCCCTGCCCCCCGCCCCGCCCTCACCTGCCTTTCTCCCCCAGTGGCCTTCCTCTCGTGCCCCTTGGCGGAGGGATGGGGCGGGTGGGCCGCGGAAGTTTATATACAAGAATATACATACCTAGATATAGGTGTCCGTTTGTAAATAAATAAACATAAAACGGATATATGTATATGTGTGTGTATATATGCAGTGCTTCTTTTCTAAAAAAAATGATTGGGGGTACTCTCATTTTGACTCAAGAAAATAGCCATTTTTTAGTTCAAACCGGGAAAAATAAATACAGTAAATGGACAAAAGTACATTCACAAAATGTTTTATGCATTCCTCTGTGCCCCCCCCCCAGAAAAAAGCACTGTATATGTTCTGCCAAGGGCAGGGTTATTTCTGGATCTGGAGCCAATAAGCACACCAGTGGATGAAGAATAAGCAATGCTTTATTTGCATAAGGGTTTTTTTTGTTTTTTTTATAATAAATTTTATTGATTTTCCATGCAATTATACATTTTTATCCAAAATACAACAAATTATCTCCTTTTTTGAACTTCCTTCAGCGTCTCTGATAATCATCCATATTTATAACTTTAATTACACATTCCCTTCTTTCGTATTGCCATTATACCTCCCTTCCCCCACTATTTCATATTAACAATATTTCTCTATTTTTACAGTGCCTCTTGAAATCCCACTAGAGTTGTGTTCACGCCGCATACGTTTTTCAGATAATCTACGAACTTTCCCCAGTCTTCGATGAACTTTTGGTCTTTGGTGTATCTGATTTTCCCAGTTAATTTGTCCAATTCCGCATAATCTGTCAATTTCAGTCTCCATTCTTTTATCGTCGGTATTTCCTCTTGCTTCCATTTCTGGGCCAACAAGATTCTGGCTACCGTTGCTGCATATTGAAAGAGTTTACAGTCTTTTCTTCTTATGTCCTTTCCTAAGATCTCTAAAAGAAAAGAAAAGCCTCCGGTTTTTTTGCAAAAGTCAGTGGCGTAGCGTCAGCACCCGGGGCAAGGCAAGTAATTTGCACCCCCTAACCCGTGGATTTGCGCCCCCTAACCCGTGGATTTGCGCCCCCTAACCCTAACCCCCAGATGTTGCGCCCGGTGCGGCCGGCCCCCCCTGCACCCCCCACGCTACGCCACTGGCAAAAGTATATCTTAACAGTTTTTTCATTTTATTGTATATCATTTCCCAAAAGCTTTTCACTTTCTTATTCCCACCACACATGAAAGAACGTCCCTTCTTTTTCTTTACATTTCCAACATTTGTTACACGTCTTATACATCTTTGCTAACTTTACAGGTGTGATGTACCATCTGTAAAACATTTTCATAACATTTTCTTTCAGTGCCGTGCATGCAGTAAATTTTATATTCTCTTTCCACAATTTTTCCCATTCATCAAATTGAATATTATACCCAAAATCTTTGGCCCACTGTATCATTACCGATTTAACCTCTTCATCTTTCGTATGCCATTCCAACAATATCTTATACATTTTTGACCGAGTTTTATATTAATTGTTTATTATGTCTATTTGAAATTTAGATTCTTTTTCTACATAACCCCTTTCTTTTAAGTCTTTTTTAAGCATTTCATTTACTTGAAAGTAATGCAACCAATCATATACATAATCTTTAACTTGTTCAAATGGTTTCAATTTCCATTTTCCTCCTTCTTTAATTACCAATTCACCATATGTACTCCAATTACCTCTCATATTAATTTTCTTAACACTCATTACCTCCAGCGGAGATAGCCAATAAGGGACTTTTGGCTCCAATATATTTTTGTATCTATCCCATACTTCTATTAAAGAACTCCTGAAAATGTGGTTTCCCGCTCAGGCTTGTGCGATTTTGAATATGACACCTGAAGCTGGAGGATGCCCCACGGCGATTGGTGGAGCTGGGATTGGGCTGAGGTGGGTGATGAAGGTGGGGCTCACACAAGGCACCCCTAAGTGTCCGGGTCAGGAGGGATGACCATTGAGTGCCTCCAGCTCACAACCCTGTGTGGTGGGCTGAGGGGATGGGAATGAATCATCCCAATAACAATTTACACCCGGCTGGGTGTGAACAGAGCTGATTCAGCCCTCTCTTTCTCTCCCGATAAGTATTTTCTATTTTCTAGGGTGCTAGTCTCCGTCCAGGTGGGCGCCGTGCCACCCGCCTCGCAAGCGAGACTCTTCCGCTACCACTTCCAGCTTTCCAGGGAGAAAGTGGCAAGTCAGGGTTTGCTTGGGCCAATGGAACTCCCTGCCAAAGGAAGAGCCTCCGGCACTTGAATCCACTGCCCACCTGACTCTTCTTTTCATCTCTCAGCTGACACCGAGTTATGGTTGGGCCTGGCAAGAGGAGAAGCTTCTGGTCGACAGCGGTGGCAAGTTTCAGGCAAGCCTTCTCAGAAAGTTTGGGGGCTGTGGGACTGCCTGCCACTGGAGTTGCTATAATAATGAATTTTCCTTATGTTATTCCTGTTAAACTCCTTTTAAAGGTGACAGTGTTTGTCCACTTTTGGGACTGCCTGCCACTGGATGCCCTATAAAGATATGGGGCTTTTCAGCATGAAAAAGAAATCCCAATGACCCCTTTTGGGACTCACTGCTACAGTGCCGGGGGGGCTTTGGAACTCCCTGCCACTTTGAAATGCCTCTCTGGGCGAGGCGTTCAGCAGGTGGTGGGTTTGAATTCCTCCCTGGCAGGAATGCAGACTTAAAGCTGCTAGTCTGAACCCGTGTCTTGCGGTGGACAACATAGCGTACGCAGCCGGAGGTGGGTGCGAGGAGCAGTGCCAGGGGAGCAGCAAGGAAGGTGAAGAAGCCCAGCAATTGGTGGATCCAGGGTTTGAGAGACAGTATTTTTGCACGGCTTCTTTCCGGCCAGAGCAAAGAAAAGTGACCATGAGAGTAGAGATAATTTATTAAATTTATCTGCTTTATCTGGTTCAATAATTATAATAATTATAATTATTATTTAATTATATATTCTAATTTTAATAATTACAATTACAATAAGAAAAGTACAGTGGTGCCCCGCAAGACGAAATTAATTCGTTCCGCAATTTTTGTCGTCTAGCGAATTTTTCGTCTTGCGAAGCACGGTTTCCCATAGGAATGCATTGAAAATCAATTAATGCGTTCCTAGGGAAACCGCTTGCCAGGCTGGCGGTGCGGAGAAGGGCTTTTCTCCCCACCGCAAGCCTTCAGCACAGGTACGGGAACAGAGGGGAAGGCGCGCAGCGCTTTCCCTCTGTTCCCGGGGCTTGCGTGGGAGGAGGGTTTTTCCTCCCCACCGCCAACATTCAGAACAGCATTCTGAATGTTGGCGGTGGGAAGGAAAACCCTTCTCCCACCCCAAGTCTTCAGGACAGCCATCCGAAGGCTGGCGCGGGGAGAAGGTCTCTCCGCCGCCCCCCACGCCAGGCTTCGGTGCATCCTTCAGAGGCTGCTGCCATAGTCACGCGTCACAACTCCAGCTGGGAGAGGGTCGCGGGGCTATGGTTTCTTTAGCCCCGCGCGCGCTCTCCCGGCTGGAGAGGTGACGGGCGCCTATGGAGGTTCCTGCCATATGCGCGTCACAACTCCAGCTGGGAGAGGGTCGCGGGGGGCTGGTTTAGCCCCGCGCGCGCTCTCCTGGCTGGAGAGGTGACGGGCGCCTATGGAGGTTCCTATGGAGCTGTTCCTGGAACAGCTTTCCGAAGTGGAGCGGCTGGGGCAGGTGACCCCGCCCCCGCCCCACTTCGGAACAGCTGCAAAAGACGTCAGGGGGAAGCGGGGAAGCGAAGCGCTTCGCTTCCCGCTTCCCCCGGACCTCTTCTGAAGCAAGGGGCTGGGGGGAGATCGCTATCTCCCCCCATCCCCTTGCTTCAGAAGAGGTCCGGGGGAAGCGGGGAAGCGAAGCGCTTCGCTTCCCCGCTTCCCCCGACGTCTTTTGCAGCAAGGGGCTGCAGGGAGATCGCTATCTCCCCCCAGCCCCTTGCTTCAGAAGAGGTCCGGGGGAAGCGGGGAAGCGAAGCGCTTCGCTTCCCCGCTTCCCCCGGACGTCTTTTGCAGCAAGGGGCTGCAGGGAGATCGCTATCTCCCCGCAGCCCCTTGCTTCAAAAGAGAAGACCCGCTGTCCCCGGGGCAAGCTTCGTTTTGCGAAGCAAGCCCATAGGGGAATTCGTCTTGCGAGGCAAATCGCGGACGAAAAAACCTTTCGTCTAGCGAGTTTTTTGTCTTGCGAGGCGTTCGTCTTGCGGGGCACTACTGTAATCAAAATTACAATAAGAAAAATTGCAATCATTATTATAATTATAATCACGATAGCAATTTTTCTTTCTAAACACACAGACACAGGTAGAAGCCCAGAATGGTAGAGCTAAAAGGGACCCTGGTGGTCATCCAGTCCAATCCCCTGCAATGCATAGACACACAGGCACATACTTTCTGCCCCCAGGGAGCAGAGGCCCCACCCTGCCTTGGGGGGTGCCGTCACTTTGCATTTGTAGGACCGGGTCTGGATTGCGGAGCTGCCCGTTGGTGGACTAACAGGCTCGCCCCCTTCTCCCAAGAAGCCTGCCCAGAAAAGAGAAGTCTGCCTCAGAGATAGTAGTCTGCCCAGAGACAGCCTGTTGGTTGGTTAACAGTAAAGGTAAGGTAAAGTATAATAAGCCTAAAGAAAGCAAAACAGGTTGTTTTGGGTTCCGTCTACACAGAAAGAAGAATCTTGGATTTTGCTTATTAAAAAGTCGTGTTCTTTGGTGTTAATGCACATTTACCCAAAAATCGCAAAGTGAATGTAATGCGACCAAAATAAAGAAACACCATATTTCCTCTTCCATATGCTTCTTCCAGAAGACGAATAAGCTTCGAGAGGGCTTATTTGAATTTGCATGGTGTTTTTTGGGTTTGCACTAGAATCACACAACCAAAGCAAAAAGAATGCACATTCAACCCAAAATCGCAGTTGTCAGAGCTGCTCGAAGATCCTAGCTCACAGAGGATCACGCTAGCCAGCCATCATTAAGTAAAAGTCTTTATTGAGTTACAGTTTCCATTTTCAAGCTGCTGCTTGCAACTCTACGTCTAGTAGCTAGATCGGCGAAGCTCCGTCTGATTCTCCGCCCCTTGTACACCAACTTAATATCCTAGCCCTGCTCCACCTTTTCCGCCTGACTGTTCTCCTCTGGGTCCCTCTGCCCCCCGGGGTTTCTTCCTTCCGGGATTCTTCTGACGCTGACCCGGACCCTCCTGCCTCCTTGCGCCGGGCTTTAGGACCTGGCTCCCTTTCCGGGCTGCTTACTGCGCCGCCTTCCTCTGCATTTGAACTTGGCGCGCGCGCCCAACCTTCCACTTTCCACTTAACCGTTTCTTCGCTCCCCGATGGAGGTGTGGCCACTCCTGACTCATGCCCTCCCTCCTGTGGTGAGCTGCCAGCGCTTGCCCCCTGGCTCCCTTCCTCCTCCCTGCTCCCTAGCGGTGATGCTGGTCCCGATTTCCAACTGCTCTCCTCTGAGTCCCCTCTGGCTCTATCTTCCTGGGGTGCCCCCCTAAACTCCCCCCTTGCCCTGGCCACTGGTGCTCCTTTCTGTGAATCCTCTGATTCACTGGAAAGACTCGGAGATCTCGGGTCGTCGTCATCACTCATCTTTTCTTCTGCCTCCTCCCCTTCGCTCTCTGTTTCCTCCCTTGCCCTTGCCTCTGCTCCTAAACCCCTGACATCCATCCCCCCCTTGAAGCCCCCCATTCCCCCCTCCCCTCCTTCCGGTGCTGGAGCTGGGTGCTGCTGTTGCAAAGGGACGAACGTCGGATATCGTTCGCTTCCCGTGGCGGGCCTCCATCTGAAGACTCCCGGGTCTTCCTCCCTGCTCCCGTCGACGACGGTCACCTCCGCTTCCATCTCTGTGCCGCCGTGCTCGAAACCAGGGTCGTCCCCGAAAACGTCCATGTCCGTCTCTCCCTCACTACCTCCTGGCGGCGTTGCTCGTCCTGGGCATTCCAGCCACTTTCTGCGGAACTGCTCCTCTGGTCTATCGTCCCACCAATACGAGGGTTCTGATGCAGATCCCGAGGGTGACCCCTCCGGGGAACGTACGTCTCGTGTCGGGTCCTCGTCCGAGTCGAACCCCCGGAAAGTGCTGGCCGAAAGCGTGGGCGTGAAAAGCCAGTCGTCGAAAAAGTCTGCTGGCATTGGTCTATGTGGGAAGAGGGCATGAAACTCGTCTTTGAGTAGAGGTTCGTCCAAAGCGTAGCCCGGCACCCAGCTGTTCGCACTGGCCGGGGCGCCCTCCTTGGCGAGAAAGTATTCTACCCCCTCCTCCCCCCATCTGGAGTCCAAAATCTCCGTGACTTCGTTGATGCGCTCCTTCTGTGCCACTCCCGCGTGCCCTGTTCTGTCTCTGACCGGACTCGGCGCCGTTCCGGGTTCTTGGAACCTGTGCGGTGCCTTGTAGGGAGTGAGCACCGATCTGTGGAACACCGGATGCATTCTGGAACCCTCCGGAAGTGCCAGTCTGAAAGCTACCGGGTTGACCTGCTCTTCGATTTGGTAGGGCCCCAGTTGTTTATGCCCTAGTTTCTTCTTGGCCAACGACCTGGCCGGCACTGCGTGGGCTGCTAACCAGACCCAGTCTCCCACGTGGAGCTCTTCGCCAACCCTTCTGTGCTTGTCCGCTTGTACCTTGTATGCGTGTTTGGCCAGCTCCAGGTGGCGCCTCAGCTGATCGTGGACTTCCTGCAGCTCCGACGCGAACGCATCTGCTGTCTGCGGCTCCCCCTCCCCCATTCTTTCCAGTCCCGGGAAGGTTCTGGGGTGCCTCCCATTGTTGGCGAAGAACGGCGTGACCCCCGTGGACACGTGCTTCGTGTTGTTGTAGGCGAACTCGGCAAGCGGCAGGTAATCCACCCACGTCGCAGGCTGTTGATTTGCATAACATCTCAGGTACTGCTGCATGATGGCATTGACCTGCTCCGCTTGCCCATTGGTCTGCGGGTGTCTCGCCGACGCCAGGTTGATCTTGACGTTCAGGAAGCCCATCAGCTTCTGCCAGAAATTCGAGATGAACTGCCGCCCCCGGTCGGACAGAATAGACCGTGGCAGACCGTGAACCTTGAACACGTGGTCTATGAACAGTTTGGCGGTTTGCTCCGCCGTGGCCACCTTCGCACACGGAATGAAATGTGCCATCTTGGAAAACAGGTCCTCCACCACCAGCACTGCCGTCTTGCCTCTCGAGCTGGGCAGATCTGTGACAAAGTCCAGAGCCACCCTCTCCCAAGGTTCGACCGGAGTTTGCAGCGGTTCCAACAGTCCGGCCGGCGGTCTGTGCACTGGCTTGGCCCTCTGGCAGGTGTCGCACCTCGCCACGTAGTCTGCGACCTCCCCTCTCATTCCAGGCCACCAGAAATCCCTGGCTACTAATTCCACCGTCTTCTCCTTGCCAAAGTGCCCGGCCGTGGGCGCGTCGTGCAGCTGCTGCAGCACCTTGGCGCGAAGGTCGTCTCCCGGCACGTAGATGGCCCCTTTACGGATGAGCAATCCATCTCGTAGCTGGAAACCGTCGGCCGCAGCCTTGCCCCTTTGCACCTCCACCATCTTTGTTTGCGCGAAGGAGTCATCCTGCAACGCTCGTCGCACCGCCTCCAGGTCCACGGTGGCCGCGGCGCACGCCCACACTGTTGGTGCGAAGATGTGCATGGCGGCCGCTGGCGTTGCGTCCTCCAGATACTGTGGCTTACGGGAGAGGGCGTCCGCCATGATGTTAGTGTCCCCTGGGACATACTCTATGCGGAAGTCGAAGTTCGCAAAGAACTCAGCCCAACGTATCTGCCTCTGGTTTAGGAACTGTGCCGTGCGCCAGTGCTCCAGATTCTTGTGGTCCGTGCAAACCTGCACCGTGTGCTTGGCGCCGATCAGGAAGTGCCTCCACGCTTTGAACGCTGCATGAATGGCCAGCAACTCCCTGTCCCAGATGGTGTAGTTCTGCTCGGACTTGCTGAGCTTCCTGGAGTAAAATGCTCCCGGTCGCCACACCCCCTGCTGGTCCTTCTGCAGCAGGACCGCCCCCACGGCTCTGTCCGAGGCGTCTGTCTCCACCCTCATCGGCCTGCTGGGGTTGACATGAAGCAGCTGCTCTTCCGACGCGAAGAGACGCTTGAGCGCCTGAAAGGACTGCTCCGCCTGCTCTGTCCAAACGAACTTCTTTTTCTTGGAGCTAAGCGTGTCTGTGATGGCCGCTGTCTGCATAGCGAAGCCTTTGATAAACTTGCGATAGAAGTTCGCGAAGCCGACAAACCGTTGGACCTCCTTCCGGTTGCGTGGACTCTTCCAATCCAACACCGCTCGAACCTTGGCGCTGTCCATGGCGAGCCCCTTGTCAGACAGCTTGTAGCCCAGAAAGTCCACCTCCGTCACGTCAAATTGGCACTTCTCCAGCTTGGCGTAGAGCCTATGTTGCTTTAGCCTGCTCAGCACTTCCTTGACGTGTCCGTCATGCTCCTGCTGCGATTCCGAAAAGATCAGGATGTCATCTAAGAAACAGACGCACGTCTTGTAGAGAAGTCCCGCCAACACGTGATGCATGAAAGCTTGAAAAACGTGGGAGCCATTTTGCAATCCAAAAGGCATAACTCTATATTCATAGGTCCCCAGTGGCGTGAACATGGCCGTCTTCCACTCATCTCCTTCCCGCATGCGAATGAGGTTGTACGCCCCTCGCAGGTCCAACTTGGTGAACACTTTTCCTTTCCGCACCTTCGCTAGGAGGTCGTCGATTCGGGGCATGGGGAAGTCCGATGGCTTGGTCCCACTGTTCAAAATGCGATAGTCCACGACCAGTCTTTTTTGGGGCGTGTCTCGCTTTTTAACAAAGAAAACAGGACTGCCCCCCGCTGCCTTGGACTCTCGGATGAAACCGCGCTCCAAATTATGATCTATGAACTCCTTGAGTTCTTGCAGTTCGTCCTCTGACATGGAATACAGTTTCCCTTTAGGCAGCGCCGCCCCCGGCAGCAGGTCAATTTTGCAGTCATATGGTCTGTGAGGGGGTAGTCTGTCCGCCTCCTTTTCGCAGAAAACTTCCAAAAATTCTGCGTACTTGTGGGGAATCGCTTGCAGCGTGCCTAGCAGCAGCTGTGACTCCTCTTCCTCTCCTTCCTGCCGGGGCACGATGCAGTGTTCAGCACAAAAGGAAGAGCCGAAGATCAGCTGCCTCTGGTACCAAGCCAGCGTTGGGCTGTGCTTGTCCAGCCAACTCATTCCCAATACAATGGGCGTATCCGATAGCTGAGTGACATTGAAGCTGATGACTTCTCTGTGATTCCCAAGCCGCATCACCATCGGTGGCGTCTGCTTCACCACTTGCCCCCCTAGCAGCTCCCTGCCATCCACCGTGACAACCTGCAGGGGCAGTGTGGCCGGCAGCAACTGTATAGCGTGTTTGTCGACAAAGTCCTGCCCTATAAAGTCCGCGTTGCTGCCCAAGTCCACGGTGATTGGCACGTCCATGGTGATGCCATTGGGCAGCTGGAGAGATGCGGTGAGCCTCACTACTGGTTTGGGCGGGAGGGGGTTCACGGGCTGTAAAATCTCTGGGGACTGCGTCACTAACACGTCTGGCTGGGCCCCAGTGCCTCTTCCTCCAGCCAGATTGCGTCGTTTCCCTGCTGTGGTCCACCTTGCTGCGTCGCTGCAGTCACCACTGCTGAGGCTGCAGTGAGCTTGTGGGGCCTCTGGGGACACTCTTTCACCATGTGCCCTGGCTCCTCACAGACGTAACACTTCCTGTTCCCTCTAGGAGGCTTCGCTTTCACTGCTGCCGGTGGTAGGGCTCTGGTTGCTGACTGAGCCCTTGCACCTCCCACCTCCATAGGTTCCGCTCCTCCTCCTGGTGGAGACGTGGATTGCGCCCGCGCTGCGTCTCTGGGAAGGAAGGAGGGGCCCATGGCTGGTTCGCGCCCTCCACGCCCTTCGTCCCTGCTCCACGGACGTTCTTCCAGCCGCACCCCCACTGCCAGTGCCCTCTGAACGACCTCCTGGGTGGTCCGGGGTCGCTCCCCCCTCGCGATCTCATCTTTAATCGAGCTGTGCAGCCCCTCCCAAAAGAGGTCTCTCACAGGGGCCGAATCTCTGTCCCATTCCAGGGCACTGACCAAAGCGAAAAAGCGGGCATGATATTGCCTGACGCTGGCCCTCCCTTGCCTTAGTCCATGCACCTCCTTCCGGGCAAGATCCACGTCAATGCTTGATAAAAAACACCCATCCATCGCTTTGATAAAGGCATCCCCATCTTGGAGCGCCGGATCCTTATCTCTCCATAGATTGCGCAGCCATGCTTTAGCATCCCCATGCAAATGGGACATGATGAATCCCACCTTCTCTTGCTCATCTCTAAAGTCTTTATTCAGCAGTTGCAGTGCGCACAGTACATCTGCTCTAAAGTTGGGATACTGTTGCAGGTTCCCATCGAAGTGAGAGACCAGACCGCCTGTACGTCTCGCCAACCCAATTCCCTCCTGTCTGGGTGTCTGCTTAGTAAGCACGTCTAACCTGACTTGGAGATCCCTGCAGGCGGCAGCTGCCTCCTCCTCTCTCCTCCGGGATGCGAGAGCCTCTGCATTCAGTTGTGACACTGCCTTTCTGAGTTCCTCTATCTGCTGCTCAGCCGTCATGTCGGCTGCCGTTCGTGAGCTCGCTGGTAGGCACCTGCTTCTCTCCCCTCCTCGAGGCTGTAGATGCCCACACTTGTGAGACGGAGCTTACTGTCAGAGCTGCTCGAAGATCCTAGCTCACAGAGGATCACGCTAGCCAGCCATCATTAAGTAAAAGTCTTTATTGAGTTACAGTTTCCATTTTCAAGCTGCTGCTTGCAACTCTACGTCTAGTAGCTAGATCGGCGAAGCTCCGTCTGATTCTCCGCCCCTTGTACACCAACTTAATATCCTAGCCCTGCTCCACCTTTTCCGCCTGACTGTTCTCCTCTGGGTCCCTCTGCCCCCCGGGGTTTCTTCCTTCCGGGATTCTTCTGACGCTGACCCGGACCCTCCTGCCTCCTTGCGCCGGGCTTTAGGACCTGGCTCCCTTTCCGGGCTGCTTACTGCGCCGCCTTCCTCTGCATTTGAACTTGGCGCGTGCGCCCAACCTTCCACTTTCCGCTTAACCGTTTCTTCGCTCCCCGATGGAGGTGTGGCCACTCCTGACTCATGCCCTCCCTCCTGTGGTGAGCTGCCAGCGCTTGCCCCCTGGCTCCCTTCCTCTTCCCTGCTCCCTAGCGGTGATGCTGGTCCCGATTTCCAACTGCTCTCCTCTGAGTCCCCTCTGGCTCTATCTTCCTGGGGTGCCCCCCTAAACTCCCCCCTTGCCCTGGCCACTGGTGCTCCTTTCTGTGAATCCTCTGATTCACTGGAAAGACTCGGAGATCTCGGGTCGTCGTCATCACTCATCTTTTCTTCTGCCTCCTCCCCTTCACTCTCTGTTTCCTCCCTTGCCCTTGCCTCTGCTCCTAAACCCCTGACAGCAGTGAAATGTTTGTTATCAGCCAAAATCAAACATAGGTTGTTTAACTTAATCTCAATCGAAAGAGGACGAATAAGCTTGGATTGCATTTCGGTATTCATTTACCCACAAACTGCAAATCGAAGTGTCATAAGCATAAACAAAGCAAAACAGGTTGTTTTGGATACCATCTACATAGAAAGAAGAATCTTGGATTGCGCTTATTTCAAAGTCATGTTCTTTGGTTCTAATGTACATTGACCCACAAATCGCCAAGTGAGTGTAATGAGCCTAAAATGACAAAACACCATATTTCCGCTTCTTTCTCCGCATATGGAAGACGCATAAGCTTCGACCCATAAGCTTCGAGGCTTATTTCAATTCACAGGGTGTTTTTTGGGTTTGCACTAGAATCACACAACCAAAGCAAAAAGAATACACATTCAACCAAAAATCGCAGAGTGAAATGTTTTTTATCAGCCAAAATCAACCATAGGTGTTTAAGTTCATCTCAATAGAAAGAACGAATAAGCTTGGATTGCTCTTTCGGTGTTCATTTACCCACAAATAACAAAGCAAAGTGTAATAAGCCTAAAGAAAGCAAAACAGGTATTCGGTTCCATCTACATAGAAATAAGAATCTTGGATTTCGCTTATTTCAAAGTCGTGTTCTTTGGTATTAATGCACTTTTACCCAGAAATCGCAAAGTGTATGTAATGAGACCAAAATAACAAAACGCCATATTTCCGCATCCATATGCGTAGAAAGAAGAGGAATAAGTTTCGATTGGGCTTATTTCAATTCATAGAATCATAGTTGGAATTTACATGGTGTTTTTTGGGTGAGCACCAGAATCACCCCCAAACAAAGCAATAAGGTGTTTTGCGTTCCATCTACGTAGAAAGAAGATGAAAACGCTCTGATTGGGTTTATTTCAAATAGCTGTTTTTGGGGTTAGAATGCACATTCAACCAAAAATCACAGAGCGAAATGTTATCAGCCCAAATCAAGCATAGGTGTTTTAGTTAATAGAAAGAGGACAAATAAGCTTGGATTGCTCTTTCGGTGTTCATTCTCCCACCAACGGGCAGCTCCGCAATCCAGACCCGGTCCTACAAATGCAAAGTGACGGCACCCCGCAAGGCAGGGTGGGGGCTCTGCTCCCTGGGGGCAGAAAGAATCTATTAGTATGTGCCTGTGTGTGCATTGCAGGGGATTGGACTGGATGACCACCAGGGTCCCTTCTAGCTCTACCATTCTGGGCTTCTACCTGTGTCTGTGTGTTTAGAAAGAAAAATTGCTATCGTGATTATAATTATAATAATGATTGCAATTTTTCTTATTGTAATTTTGCTTACTTTTCTTATTGTAATTGTAATTATTAAAATTAGAATATATAATTGTCAGAGCCGCTTCCAGGTCCCAGCCAGCTCACAGAGGACCACGCTAGCCGGCAGTACTGTACAAAAGTCTTTATTAAGTTACAGTTTCAATTTCCAAGCCGCATCGCGCAGCTCTACGTCTTAGAAGCTAGACCGGCGAAGCTCCGTCTGAGTCTCCGCCTCCTGTACACCAACTTAATACTCTAGCCTTGCTCCACCTCTTCCGTCTTTCCTTCCTCCTCTGGATCCCTCTACCCCCCCGTGGCCTCTTCCTTCCTGGACTCTTCTGACGCTGACCCCCCGGACTCTTCTTCCTCCTTGCGGCGGGCTTTAGGACCTGGCTCCCTATCCGGGCTGCTTACTGTGCCGCCTTCCTGTGTATTTGAACTTGGCGCGCACGCCCAGCCTTCAACCTTCCTCTTGACCGTTTCCTCGCTCCCCGATGGAGGTGTGGCCAATCCTGACTCATGCCGTCTCGCTTGCGGCGAGCCGCCAGATCCCGATACCTGGGACCCCTCCCCCCTACTGCGCTCTGGTGGGGAAGCTGGTCCCGATTTCCAACTGCTGCTCTCTGAGTCCCCTCTGGTCCCTTCTTACTGGGGTGTCCCCCTAGGCGCCCCCCTTGCTCTGACCACTGGCGCCCCTTTCTGTGAATCTTCCGATTCACTGGAAAGACTCAGAGATCTGAGGCCGCTGTCATCGTTCATATTTCCTTCGGATTCCTCCCCCTCGCTCTCTGCTTCCTCCCTTTCCTGTGCCTCTGCTCCTGAACCCCTGACAATAATTAAATAATAATTATAATTATTATAATTATTGAACCAGATAAAGCAGATAAATTTAATAAATTATCTCTACTCTCATGGTCACTTTTCTTTGCTCTGGCCGGAAAGAAGCCGTGCAAAAATACTGTCTCTCAAAACCTGGATCCACCAATTGCTGGGCTTCTTCACCTTCCTTGCTGCTCCCCTGGCACTGCTCCTCGCACCCACTTCCGGCTGCGTACGCTATGTTGTCCACCGCAAGACACGGGTTCAGACTAGCAGCTTTAAGTCTGCATTCCTGCCAGGGAGGAATTCGAACCCACCACCTGCTGAACGCCTCGCCCAGAGAGGCATTTCAAAGTGGCAGGGAGTTCCAAAGCCCCCCCGGCACTGTAGCAGTGAGTCCCAAAGGGGTCATTGGGATTTCTTTTTCATGCTGAAAAGCCCCATATCTTTATAGGGCATCCAGTGGCAGGCAGTCCCAAAAGTGGACAAACACTGTCACCTTTAAAAGGAGTTTAACAGGAATAACATAAGGAAAATTCATTATTATAGCAACTCCAGTGGCAGGCAGTCCCACAGCCCCCAAACTTTCTGAGAAGGCTTGCCTGAAACTTGCCACCGCTGTCGACCAGAAGCTTCTCCTCTTGCCAGGCCCAACCAGAACTCGGTGCCAGCTGAGAGATGAAAAGAAGAGTCAGGTGGGCAGTGGATTCAAGTGCCGGAGGCTCTTCCTTTGGCAGGGAGTTCCATTGGCCCAAGCAAACCCTGACTTGCCACTTTCTCCCTGGAAAGCTGGAAGTGGTAGCGGAAGAGTCTCGCTTGCGAGGCGGGTGGCACGGCGCCCACCTGGACGGAGACTAGCACCCTAGAAAATAGAAAATACTTATCGGGAGAGAAAGAGAGGGCTGAATCAGCTCCGTTCACACCCAGCCGGGTGTAAATTGTTATTGGGATGATTCATTCCCATCCCCTCAGCCCACCACACAGGGTTGTGAGCTGGAGGCACTCAATGGTCATCCCTCCTGACCCGGACACTTAGGGGTGCCTTGTGTGAGCCCCACCTTCATCACCCACCTCAGCCCAATCCCAGCTCCACCAATCGCCGTGGGGCATCCTCCAGCTTCAGGTGTCATATTCAAAATCGCACAAGCCTGAGCGGGAAACCACATTTTCAGGAGTTCTTTAATAGAAGTATGGGATGGATACAAAAATATATTGGAGCCAAAAGTCCCTTATTGGCTATCTCCGCTGGAGGTAATGAGTGTTAAGAAAATTAATATGAGAGGTAATTGGAGTACATATGGTGAATTGGTAATTAAAGAAGGAGGAAAATGGAAATTGAAACCATTTGAACAAGTTAAAGATTATGTATATGATTGGTTGCATTACTTTCAAGTAAATGAAATGTTTAAAAAAGACTTAAAAGAAAGGGGTTATGTAGAAAAAGAATCTAAATTTCAAATAGACATAATAAACAATTAATATAAAACTCGGTCAAAAATGTATAAGATATTGTTGGAATGGCATACGAAAGATGAAGAGGTTAAATCGGTAATGATACAGTGGGCCAAAGATTTTGGGTATAATATTCAATTTGATGAATGGGAAAAATTGTGGAAAGAGAATATAAAATTTACTGCATGCACGGCACTGAAAGAAAATGTTATGAAAATGTTTTACAGATGGTACATCACACCTGTAAAGTTAGCAAAGATGTATAAGACGTGTAACAAATGTTGGAAATGTAAAGAAAAAGAAGGGACGTTCTTTCATGTGTGGTGGGAATAAGAAAGTGAAAAGCTTTTGGGAAATGATATACAATAAAATGAAAAAACTGTTAAGATATACTTTTGCCAGTGGCGTAGCGTGGGGGGTGCAGGGGGGGCCGGCCGCACCGGGCGCAACATCTGGGGGTTAGGGTTAGGGGGCGCAAATCCACGGGTTAGGGGGCGCAAATCCACGGGTTAGGGGGCGCAAATTACTTGCCTTGCCCCGGGTGCTGACAACCCACGCTACGCCACTGACTTTTGCAAAAAAACCGGAGGCTTTTCTTTTCTTTTAGAGATCTTAGGAAAGGACATAAGAAGAAAAGACTGTAAACTCTTTCAATATGCAGCAACGGCAGCCAGAATCTTGTTGGCCCAGAAATGGAAGCAAGAGGAAATACCGACGATAAAAGAATGGAGACTGAAATTGACAGATTATGCGGAATTGGACAAATTAACTGGGAAAATCAGATACACCAAAGACCAAAAGTTCATCGAAGACTGGGGAAAGTTCCTACTGAAAGTTCCTATCTGAAAAACGTATGCGGCGTGAACACAACTCTAGTGGGATTTCAAGAGGCACTGTAAAAATAGAGAAATATTGTTAATATGAAATAGTGGGGGAAGGGAGGTATAATGGCAATACGAAAGAAGAGAATGTGTAATTAAAGTTATAAATATGGATGATTATCAGAGACGCTGAAGGAAGTTCAAAAAAGGAGATAATTTGTTGTATTTTGGATAAAAATGTATAATTGCATGGAAAAATCAATAAAATTTATTATTAAAAAAAACAAAAAAAACCTTATGCAAATAAAGCATTGCTTATTCTTCATCCACTGGTGTGCTTATTGGCTCCAGATCCAGAAATAACCCTGCCCTTGGCAGAACATATACAGTGCTTTTTTCTGGAGGGGGGGGGCACAGAGGAATGCATAAAACATTTTGTGAATGTACTTTTGTCCATTTACTGTATTTATTTTTCCCGGTTTGAACTAAAAAATGGCGATTTTCTTGAGTCAAAATGAGAGTACCCCCAATCATTTTTTTTTAGAAAAGAAGCACTGCATATATACACACACATATACATATATCCGTTTTATTTTTATTTATTTACAAACGGACACCTATATCTAGGTATGTATATTCTTGCATATAAACTTCCGCGGCCCACCCGCCCCATCCCTCCGCCAAGGGGAACGAGAGGAAGGCCACTGGGGGAGAAAGGCAGGTGAGGGCGGGGCGGGGGGCAGGGCTGCCCCCTGGGGAGAGCGGGGTCGAGAGAGAGTGGGCGGGAGAAAGAGAGAGGGCCAGCCTGGCTCGGCACGTCTCTGCTGGCCAAACGTCGCAGCGCCTCTTCCGCCCGTTTCCCTCCCCTTCCTGTCAGCTTGCCTCTCCTCCGGTGGCACCTCCTTCCGGTACGCCTGCCCTCGCCCAAGATGGCGGCAGCACAGGCTCTTCCGCCCGTTTCCCTCCCCTTCCTGTCCTCTTGCCTCTCCTCCGGTGGCACCTCCTTCCGGTACGCCTGCCCTCGCCCAAGATGGCGGCAGCACAGGCTCTTCCGCCCGTTTCCCTCCCCTTCTGTTTGCACCAGAATCACACTACCAAAGCAGAAAGGTCTTCTGGGTTCCATCTACATAGGAAGAAGATGAAAACGCTCTGATTGGGCTTATTTCAAATAAGTGTTTTTGGGGTTACAATGCACATTCAACCAAAAATCGCAGAGCGAAATGTATGTTATCAGCCCAAATCAAGCATGGGTGTTTTGGTTCATCTCAATTGAAAGAGGGAGAAGAAGCTTGGATTGCACTCGGTTTTCATTCACCCACAAATAGAAAATCGAAGTATCATAAGCATAATCAACGCAAAACAGGTTGTTTTGGGTTCCGTCTACATAGAAAGAAGAATCTTGGATTTCGCTTAATAAAAAGTATTGTTCTTTGGTGTTAATGCACATTTACCCCAAAATGGCAAAGTGAATGTAATGCGACCAAAATAAAGAAACACCATATACTTCTTCCAGAAGACGAATAAGCTTCGAGAGGGCTTATTTGAATTTGCATGGTGTTTTTTGGGTTTGCACTAGAATCACACAACCAAAGCAAAAAGAATGCACATTCAACCAAAAATCGCAGTGAAATGTTTGTTATCAGCCAAAATCAACCATAGGTGTTTAAGTTAATCTCAATCGAAAGAGGACAAATAAGCTTGGATTGCATTTCGGTATTCATTGACCCACAAACTGCAAATCGAAGTGTCATAAGCATAAACAAAGCAAAACAGGTTGTTTTGGATACCATCTACATAGAAAGAAGAATCTTGGATTGCGCTTATTTCAAAGTCGTGTTCTTTGGTTCTAATGTACATTGACCCACAAATCGCCAAGTGAGTGTAATGAGCCTAAAATGACAAAACACCATATTTCCGCTTCCATATGCGGAGAAAGAAGACGCATAAGCTTCGAGGCTTATTTCAATTCACAGGGTGTTTTTTGGGTTTGCACTAGAATCACACAACCAAAGCAAAAAGAATGCACATTCAACCAAAAATCGCAGTGAAATGTTTTTTAGCAGCCAAATTCAACCATCTCAATAGAAAGAGAACGAAAATCGTGTTCTTTGGAGTTAATGCACATTTACCCAGAAATCGCAGTGTATGTAATGAGACCAAAATAACAAAACGACATATTTCCGCTTCCATATGAGTAGAAAGAAGACGTTCTATGAATTGAAATAAGCCCAATCGAAGCTTATGTTAACCAAAAGACCTTTTTGCTTTGGTTTTGTGATTCTGGTGCACACCCAAAAAACACCCAAAAAACACCACGCTAATTTCAACTCGATGATTCTATGATTCTATGAATTGAAATAAGCCCAATCGAAGCTTATTCGTCTTCTTTCTACTCATATGGAAGCGGAAATATGTCGTTTTGTTATTTTGGTCTCATTACATACACTGCGATTTCTGGGTAAATATGCATTAACTCCAAAGAACACGATTTTGAAATAAGCGAAATCCAAGATTCTTCTTTCTATGTAGATGGAAACCAAAACAACCTGTTTTGCGTTGTTTATGCTTATGACACTTTGCTTTGCAGCTTGTGGGTGAATGAACACCGAAAGAGCAATCCAAGCTTATTCGTTCTCTTTCTATTGAGATAAACATAAACACTTATGGTTGATTTGGGCTGATAACAAACATTTGGCTCTGTGATTTTTTGTTGAATGTTCATTCTAACCCCAAAAACAGCTATTTGAAATAAGCCCAATCAGAGCGTGTTCATCTTCTTTCTACGTAGATGGAACGCAAAACACCTTATTGCTTTGTTTGGGGGTGATTCTGGGTCTCACCCAAAAAACACCATATAATTTCCAACTATGATTCTATGATTCTATGAATTGAAATAAGCCCAATCGAAGCTTATACGTCTTCTTTCTACGCATATGGTTGCGCAAATATGGCGTTTTGTTATTTTGGTCTCATTACATACACTTTGCGATTTCTGGGTAAAAGTGCATTAATACCAAAGAACACGACTTTGAAATAAGCGAAATCCAAGATTCTTATTTCTATGTAGATGGAACCGAATACAACCTGTTTTGCGTTGTTTATGCTTATGACACTTTGCTTTGCAGCTTGTGGGTGAATGAACACCGAAAGAGCAATCCAAGCTTATTCGTTCTCTTTCTATTGAGATGAACATAAACACCTATGGTTGATTTGGGCTGATAAAAAATATTTCGCTCAGTGATTTTTTTGTTGAATGTGCATTCTAACCCCCAAAACAGCTATTTGAAATAATCTAAATCAGAGCGTTTTTATCTTCTTCCTACGTAGATAGGACGCAAAATACTTTATTGCTTTCTTTGGGGGTGATTCTGGTATACACCCAAAAAAGACCATGCAAATTCAAATAAGCCCTCTCGAAGCTTATTCGTCTTCTTTCTACGCAAATGGAAGCGGAAATATGGCGTTTTGTTATTTTGGTCTCATTACATACACTTTGCGATTTCAGGGTAAATGTGCATTAACACCAAAGAACACGACTTTGAAATAAGCGAAATCCAAGATTCTTCTTTCTATGTAGATGGAACCGAAAACAACGTGTTTTGCTTTCTTTAGGCTTATTACACTTTGCTTTGTTATTTGTGGGTGAATGAACACCGAAAACGCAATCCAAGCTTATTCGTCCTCTTTCTATTGAGATTAACTAAAACACCTATGCTTGATTTGGGCTGATAACAACCATTTGCGATTTTTGGTTGAATGTGCATTCTAACCCAAAAAACACCAATTTGAAATAAGCCCAAAGAGAGCGTTATCATCTTCTTTTTATGTAGAATGAACCCAGAACACCTTTTTGCTTTGGTTAGGTGATTCTGGTGCACACCCAAAAAACACCACGCTAATTTCAACTATGATTCTATGATTCTATGAATTGAAATAAGCCCAATCGAAGCTTATTCGTCTTCTTTCTACTCATATGGAAGCGGAAATATGTCGTTTTGTTATTTTGGTCTCATTACATACACTGCGATTTCTGGGTAAATATGCATTAACTCCAAAGAACACGATTTTGAAATAAGCGAAATCCAAGATTCTATGTAGATGGAAACCAAAACAACCTGTTTTGCGTTGTTTATGCTTATGACACTTTGCTTTGCAGCTTGTGGGTGAATGAACACCGAAAGAGCAATCCAAGCTTATTCGTTCTCTTTCTATTGAGATAAACATAAACACTTATGGTTGATTTGGGCTGATAACAAACATTTGGCTCTGTGATTTTTTGTTGAATGTTCATTCTAACCCCAAAAACAGCTATTTGAAATAAGCCCAATCAGAGCGTGTTCATCTTCTTTCTACGTAGATGGAACGCAAAACACCTTATTGCTTTGTTTGGGGTGATTCTGGTTCTCACCCAAAAAACACCATATAAATTCCAACTATGATTCTATGAATTGAAATAAGCCCAATCGAAGCTTATTCGTCTTCTATCTACGCATATGGTTGCGGAAATATGGCGTTTTGTTATTTTGGTCTCATTACATACTTTGCGATTTCTGGGTAAAAGTGCATTAATACCAAAGAACACGACTTTGAAATAAGCGAAATCCAAGATTCTTATTTCTATGTAGATGGAACCGAATACAACCTGTTTTGCGTTGTTTATGCTTATGACACTTTGCTTTGCAGCTTGTGGGTGAATGAACACCGAAAGAGCAATCCAAGCTTATTCGTTCTCTTTCTATTGAGATGAACTTAAACACCTATATGGTTGATTTTGGCTGATAAAAAACATTTCACTCTGCGATTTTTGGTTGAATGTGCATTCTTTTTGCTTTGGTTGTGTGATTCTAGTGCAAACCCAAAAAACACCCTGTGAATTGAAATAAGCCTCGAAGCTTATGCGTCTTCTTTCTCCGCATATGGAAGCGGAAATATGGTGTTTTGTCATTTTAGGCTCATTACACTCACTTGGCGATTTGTGGGTCAATGTACATTAGAACCAAAGAACACGACTTTGAAATAAGCGCAATCCAAGATTCTTCTTTCTATGTAGATGGTATCCAAAACAACCTGTTTTGCTTTGTTTATGCTTACGACACTTCGATTTGCAGTTTGTGGGTCAATGAATACCGAAATGCAATCCAAGCTTATTTGTCCTCTTTCGATTGAGATTAACTTAAACACCTATGGTTGATTTTGGCTGATAACAAACATTTCACTGCGATTTTTGGTTGAATGTGCATTCTTTTTGCTTTGGTTGTGTGATTCTAGTGCAAACCCAAAAAACACCATGCAAATTCAAATAAGCCCTCTCGAAGCTTATTCGTCTTCTGGAAGAAGTATATGGAAGAGGAATGGTGTTTCTTTATTTTGGTCGCATTACATTCACTTTGCCATTTTGGGGTAAATGTGCATTAACACCAAAGAACAATACTTTTTATTAAGCGAAATCCAAGATTCTTCTTTCTATGTAGACGGAACCCAAAACAACCTGTTTTGCGTTGATTATGCTTATGATACTTCGATTTTCTATTTGTGGGTGAATGAAAACCGAGTGCAATCCAAGCTTCTTCTCCCTCTTTCAATTGAGATGAACCAAAACACCCATGCTTGATTTGGGCTGATAACATACATTTCGCTCTGCGATTTTTGGTTGAATGTGCATTGTAACCCCAAAAACACTTATTTGAAATAAGCCCAATCAGAGCGTTTTCATCTTCTTCCTATGTAGATGGAACCCAGAAGACCTTTCTGCTTTGGTAGTGTGATTCTGGTGCAAACAGAAGGGGAGGGAAACGGGCGGAAGAGCCTGTGCTGCCGCCATCTTGGGCGAGGGCAGGGGGTACCCGGAAGGAGGTGCCACCGGAGGAGAGGCAAGCCGACAGGAAGGGGAGGGAAACGGGCGGAAGAGCCTGTGCTGCCGCCATCTTGGGCGAGGGCAGTGGTACCCGGAAGGAGGTGCCACCGGAGGAGAGGCAAGAGGACAGGAAGGGGAGGGAAACGGGCGGAAGAGCCTGTGCTGCCGCCATCTTGGGCGAGGGCAGGCGTACCGGAAGGAGGTGCCACCGGAGGAGAGGCAAGAGGACAGGAAGGGGAGGGAAACGGGCGGAAGAGCCTGTGCTGCCGCCATCTTGGGCGAGGGCAGGCGTACCGGAAGGAGGTGCCACCGGAGGAGAGGCAAGCTGACAGGAAGGGGAGGGAAACGGGCGGAAGAGGCGCTGCGACCTTGGGCCAGCAGAGACGTGCCTAGCCAGGCTGGCCCTCTCTCTTTCTCCCGCCCACTCTCTCTCGACCCCGCTCTCCCCAGGGGGCAGCCCTGCCCCCCGCCCCGCCCTCACCTGCCTTTCTCCCCCAGTGGCCTTCCTCTCGTGCCCCTTGGCGGAGGGATGGGGCGGGTGGGCCGCGGAAGTTTATATACAAGAATATACATACCTAGATATAGGTGTCCGTTTGTAAATAAATAAAAATAAAACGGATATATGTATATGTGTGTGTATATATGCAGTGCTTCTTTTCTAAAAAAAATGATTGGGGGTACTCTCATTTTGACTCAAGAAAATAGCCATTTTTTAGTTCAAACCGGGAAAAATAAATACAGTAAATGGACAAAAGTACATTCACAAAATGTTTTATGCATTCCTCTGTGCCCCCCCCCCAGAAAAAAGCACTGTATATGTTCTGCCAAGGGCAGGGTTATTTCTGGATCTGGAGCCAATAAGCACACCAGTGGATGAAGAATAAGCAATGCTTTATTTGCATAAGGGTTTTTTTTTTGTTTTTTTTATAATAAATTTTATTGATTTTCCATGCAATTATACATTTTTATCCAAAATACAACAAATTATCTCCTTTTTTGAACTTCCTTCAGCGTCTCTGATAATCATCCATATTTATAACTTTAATTACACATTCCCTTCTTTCGTATTGCCATTATACCTCCCTTCCCCCACTATTTCATATTAACAATATTTCTCTATTTTTACAGTGCCTCTTGAAATCCCACTAGAGTTGTGTTCACGCCGCATACGTTTTTCAGATAATCTACGAACTTTCCCCAGTCTTTGATGAACTTTTGGTCTTTGGTGTATCTGATTTTCCCAGTTAATTTGTCCAATTCCGCATAATCTGTCAATTTCAGTCTCCATTCTTTTATCGTCGGTATTTCCTCTTGCTTCCATTTCTGGGCCAACAAGATTCTGGCTACCGTTGCTGCATATTGAAAGAGTTTACAGTCTTTTCTTCTTATGTCCTTTCCTAAGATCTCTAAAAGAAAAGAAAAGCCTCCGGTTTTTTTGCAAAAGTCAGTGGCGTAGCGTCAGCACCCGGGGCAAGGCAAGTAATTTGCGCCCCCTAACCCGTGGATTTGCGCCCCCTAACCTGTGGATTTGCGCCCCCTAACCCCCAGATGTTGCGCCCGGTGCGGCCGGCCCCCCCTGCACCCCCCACGCTACGCCACTGGCAAAAGTATATCTTAACAGTTTTTTCATTTTATTGTATATCATTTCCCAAAAGCTTTTCACTTTCTTATTCCCACCACACATGAAAGAACGTCCCTTCTTTTTCTTTACATTTCCAACATTTGTTACACGTCTTATACATCTTTGCTAACTTTACAGGTGTGATGTACCATCTGTAAAACATTTTCATAACATTTTCTTTCAGTGCCGTGCATGCAGTAAATTTTATATTCTCTTTCCACAATTTTTCCCATTCATCAAATTGAATATTATACCCAAAATCTTTGGCCCACTGTATCATTACCGATTTAACCTCTTCATCTTTCGTATGCCATTCCAACAATATCTTATACATTTTTGACCGAGTTTTATATTAATTGTTTATTATGTCTATTTGAAATTTAGATTCTTTTTCTACACAACCCCTTTCTTTTAAGTCTTTTTTAAAAATTTCATTTACTTGAAAGTAATGCAACCAATCATATACATAATCTTTAACTTGTTCAAATGGTTTCAATTTCCATTTTCCTCCTTCTTTAATTACCAATTCACCATATGTACTCCAATTACCTCTCATATTAATTTTCTTAACACTCATTACCTCCAGCGGAGATAGCCAATAAGGGACTTTTGGCTCCAATATATTTTTGTATCTATCCCATACTTCTATTAAAGAACTCCTGAAAATGTGGTTTCCCGCTCAGGCTTGTGCGATTTTGAATATGACACCTGAAGCTGGAGGATGCCCCATGGCGATTGGTGGAGCTGGGATTGGGCTGAGGTGGGTGATGAAGGTGGGGCTCACACAAGGCACCCCTAAGTGTCCGGGTCAGGAGGGATGACCATTGAGTGCCTCCAGCTCACAACCCTGTGTGGTGGGCTGAGGGGATGGGAATGAATCATCCCAATAACAATTTACACCCGGCTGGGTGTGAACGGAGCTGATTCAGCCCTCTCTTTCTCTCCCGATAAGTATTTTCTATTTTCTAGGGTGCTAGTCTCCGTCCAGGTGGGCGCCGTGCCACCCGCCTCGCAAGCGAGACTCTTCCGCTACCACTACCAGCTTTCCAGGGAGAAAGTGGCAAGTCAGGGTTTGCTTGGGCCAATGGAACTCCCTGCCAAAGGAAGAGCCTCCGGCACTTGAATCCACTGCCCACCTGACTCTTCTTTTCATCTCTCAGCTGGCACCGAGTTCTGGTTGGGCCTGGCAAGAGGAGAAGCTTCTGGTCGACAGCGGTGGCAAGTTTCAGGCAAGCCTTCTCAGAAAGTTTGGGGGCTGTGGGACTGCCTGCCACTGGAGTTGCTATAATAATGAATTTTCCTTATGTTATTCCTGTTAAACTCCTTTTAAAGGTGACAGTGTTTGTCCACTTTTGGGACTGCCTGCCACTGGATGCCCTCTAAAGATATGGGGCTTTTCAGCATGAAAAAGAAATCCCAATGACCCCTTTGGGACTCACTGCTACAGTGCCGGGGGGGCTTTGGAACTCCCTGCCACTTTGAAATGCCTCTCTGGGCGAGGCGTTCAGCAGGTGGTGGGTTCGAATTCCTCCCTGGCAGGAATGCAGACTTAAAGCTGCTAGTCTGAACCCGTGTCTTGCGGTGGACAACATAGCGTACGCAGCCGGAAGTGGGTGCGAGGAGCAGTGCCAGGGGAGCAGCAAGGAAGGTGAAGAAGCCCAGCAATTGGTGGATCCAGGGTTTGAGAGACAGTACTTTTGCACGGCTTCTTTCCGGCCAGAGCAAAGAAAAGTGACCATGAGAGTAGAGATAATTTATTAAATTTATCTGCTTTATCTGGTTCAATAATTATAATAATTATAATTATTATTTAATTATTGTCAGGGGTTCAGGAGCAGAGGCACAGGAAAGGGAGGAAACAGAGAGCGAGGGGGAGGAATCCGAAGGAAATATGAGCGATGACAGCGGCCAAAGATCTCTGAGTCTTTCCAGTGAATCGGAAGATTCACAGAAAGGGGCGCCAGTGGTCAGAGCAAGGGGGGCGCCTAGGGGGACACCCCAGGAAGAAGGGACCAGAGGGGACTCAGAGAGCAGCAGTTGGAAATCGGGACCAGCTTCCCCACCAGAGCGCAGTAGGGGGGAGGGGTCCCAGGTATCGGGATCTGGCGGCTCGCCGCAAGCGGGACGGCATGAGTCAGGATTGGCCACACCTCCATCGGGGAGCGAGGAAACGGTCAAGAGGAAGGTTGAAGGCTGGGCGTGCGCGCCAAGTTCAAATACACAGGAAGGCAGCACAGTAAGCAGCCCGGATAGGGAGCCAGGTCCTAAAGACCGCCGCAAGGAGGGAGAAGAGTCCGGGGGGGTCAGCGTCAGAAGAGTCCAGGAAGGAAGAGGCCACGGGGGGTAGAGGGACCCAGAGGAGGAAGGAAAGACGGAAGAGGTGGAGCAAGGCTAGAGTATTAAGTTGGTGTACAGGAGGCGGAGACTCAGACGGAGCTTCGCCGGTCTAGCTTCTAAGACGTAGAGCTGCGCGCTGCGGCTTGGAAATTGAAACTGTAACTCAATAAAGACTTTTGTACAGTACTGCCGGCTAGCGTGGTCCTCTGTGAGCTGGGACCTGGAAGCGGCTCTGACAGTATCGGAGCTAAACATTATAAGTTAAGAGCATTTGCAGATGACCTAGTATTGACTTTGCAAGAGCCAAACACTAGTACGAAAAAGGTCCTGGAAATAATCCAACAGTTTGGCCAGGTAGCTGGATTTAAGTTGAATAAACAAAAAACCAAAGTTTTAGGAAAAAACTTAACAGATACGGAAAAGGAGAAATTCCAAGAGGAGACAGGGTTGACGGTGGTCAAGAAGGTGAAATACCTAGGGGTTTATTTGACATCTAAAAATGTGAATTTGTATAAGGATAATTATGAAAAATGTTGGTCAGAGATCAAAAAAGATCTAGAAATATGGTCGAATTTGAAATTGTCAATGTTAGGCCGAATCGCAGTGATTAAAATGAATGTATTGCCTAGAATGTTATTTTTGTTTCAGACCTTGCAGATTCTTGACAAGATGGAATGTTTCAAGAGGTGGCAGAAAGATATTTCGAAATTTGTCTGGCAGGGCAAAAAGCCCAGAATCAAATTTAAAATATTGACAGACGCTAAAGAAAGAGGGGGTTTTGCCCTGCCGGACTTAAAATTGTACTATGAGGCAGCAGCTTTTTGCTGGCTGAAAGAATGGATGCTCCTCGAGAACACAGACATTTTGGATCTGGAAGGTTTCAACAATGCTTTCGGTTGGCATGCATATCTATGGTATGATAAAATCAAGCTGCATAGCGCCTTTAAAAATCACATTGTTAGAAAAGCATTGTTCAATGTTTGGATAAGATATAAAGATCTGTTTAAGATCTGTTTAAGATATAAAGATCACGCTAGTACTGCCGGCTAGCGTGGTCCTCTGTGAGCTGGTACCTGGAAGCGGCTCTGACAATTATATATTCTAATTTTAATAATTACAATTACAATAAGAAAAGTAATCAAAATTACAATAAGAAAAATTGCAATCATTATTATAATTATAATCACGATAGCAATGGTAGAGCTAGAAGGGACCCTGGTGGTCATCCAGTCCAATCCCCTGCAATGCACACACAGGCACATACTAATGGATTCTTTCTGCCCCCAGGGAGCAGAGCCCCCACCCTGCCTTGCGGGGTGCCGTCACTTTGCATTTGTAGGACCGGGTCTGGATTGCGGAGCTGCCCGTTGGTGGGAGAATGAACACCGAAACAGCAATCCAAGCTTATTTGTCCTCTTTCTATTAACTAAAACACCTATGCTTGATTTGGGCTGATAACATTTCGCTCTGTGATTTTTGGTTGAATGTGCATTCTAACCCCCAAAACAGCTATTTGAAATGAACCCAATCAGAGCTGTCAGAGCTGCTCGAAGATCCTAGCTCACAGAGGATCACGCTAGCCAGCGATCATTAAGTAAAAGTCTTTATTGAATTACAGTTTCCATTTTCAAGCTGCTGCGTGCAACTCTACGTCTAGTAGCTAGATCGGCGAAGCTCCATCTGATTCTCCGCCCCTTGTGCACCAACTTAATATCCTAGCCCTGCTCCACCTTTTCCGCCTGACTGTTTTCCTCTGGGTCCCTCTGCCCCCCGGGGTTTCTTCCTTCCGGGATTCTTCTGACGCTGACCCGGACCCTCCTGCCTCCTTGCGCCGGGCTTTAGGACCTGGCTCCCTTTCCGGGCTGCTTACTGCGCCGCCTTCCTCTGCATTTGAACTTGGCGCGCGCGCCCAACCTTCCACTTTCCGCTTAACCGTTTCTTCGCTCCCCGATGGAGGTGTGGCCACTCCTGACTCATGCCCTCCCTCCTGTGGTGAGCTGCCAGCGCTTGCCCCCTGGCTCCCTTCCTCCTCCCTGCTCCCTAGCGGTGACGCTGGTCCCGATTTCCAACTGCTCTCCTCTGAGTCCCCTCTGGCTCTATCTTCCTGGGGTGCCCCCCTAAACTCCCCCCTTGCCCTGGCCACTGGTGCTCCTTTCTGTGAATCCTCTGATTCACTGGAAAGACTCGGAGATCTCGGGTCGTCGTCATCACTCATCTTTTCTTCTGCCTCCTCCCCTTAGCTCTCTGTTTCCTCCCTTGCCCTTGCCTCTGCTCCTAAACCCCTGACATCCATCCCCCCCTCGAAGCCCCCCATTCCCCCCTCCCCTCCTTCCGGTGCTGGAACTGGGTGCTGCTGTTGCAAAGGGACGAATGTCGGATATCGCTCGCTTCCCGTGGCGGGCCTCCATCTGAAGGCTCCCGGGTCTTCCTCCCTGCTCCCGTCGACGACGGTCACCTCCGCTTCCATCTCTGTGCCGCCGTGCTCGAAACCAGGGTCGTCCCCGAAAACGTCCATGTCCGTCTCTCCCTCACTTCCTCCTGGCGGCGTTGCTCGTCCTGGGCATTCCAGCCACTTTCTGCGGAACTGCTCCTCTGGTCGATCGTCCCACCAATACGAGGGTTCTGATGCAGATCCCGAGGGTGACCCCTCCGGGGAACGTACGTCTTGTGTCGGGTCCTCGTCCGAGTCGAACCCCCGGAAAGTGCTGGCCGAAAGCGTGGGCGTGAAAAGCCAGTCGTCGAAAAAGTCTGCTGGCATTGGTCTATGTGGGAAGAGGGCGTGAAACTCGTCTTTGAGTAGAGGTTCGTCCAAAGCGTAGCCCGGCACCCAGCTGTTCGCACTGGCCGGGGTGCCCTCCTTGGCGAGAAAGTATTCTACCCCCTCCCCCCCCCATCTGGAGTCCAAAATCTCCGTGACTTCGTTGATGCGCTCCTTCTGTGCCACTCCCGCGTGCCCTGTTCTGTCTCTGACCGGACTCGGCGCCGTTCCGGGTTCTTGGAACCTGTGCGGTGCCTTGTAGGGAGTGAGCACCGATCTGTGGAACACCGGATGCATTCTGGAACCCTCCGGAAGTGCCAGTCTGAAAGCTACCGGGTTGACCTGCTCTTCGACTTGGTAGGGCCCCAGTTGTTTATGCCCTAGTTTCTTCTTGGCCAACGACCTGGCCGGCACTGCGTGGGCTGCTAACCAGACCCAGTCTCCCACGTGGAGCTCTTCGCCAACCCTTCTGTGCTTGTCCGCTTGTACCTTGTATGCGTGTTTGGCCAGCTCCAGGTGGCGCCTCAGCTGATCGTGGACTTCCTGCAGCTCCGACGCGAACGCATCTGCTGTCTGCGGCTCCCCTCCCCCATTCTTTCCAGTCCTGGGAAGGTTCTGGGGTGCCTCCCATTGTTGGCGAAGAACGGCGTGACCCCCGTGGACACGTGCTTCGTGTTGTTGTAGGCGAACTCGGCAAGCGGCAGGTAATCCACCCACGTCGCAGGCTGTTGATTTGCATAACATCTCAGGTACTGCTGCATGATGGCATTGACCCGCTCCGCTTGCCCATTGGTCTGCGGGTGTCTCGCCGACGCCAGGTTGATCTTGACGTTCAGGAAGCCCATCAGCTTCTGCCAGAAATTCGATATGAACTGCCGCCCCCGGTCGGACAGAATAGACCGTGGCAGACCGTGAACCTTGAACACGTGGTCTATGAACAGTTTGGCGGTTTGCTCCGCCGTGGCCACCTTCGCACACGGAATGAAATGTGCCATCTTGGAAAACAGGTCCACCACCACCAGCACTGCCGTCTTGCCTCTCGAGCTGGGCAGATCTGTGACAAAGTCCAGAGCCACCCTCTCCCAAGGTTCGACCGGAGTTTGCAGCGGTTCCAACAGTCCGGCCGGCGGTCTGTGCACTGGCTTGGCCCTCTGGCAGGTGTCGCACCTCGCCACGTAGTCTGCGACCTCCCCTCTCATTCCAGGCCACCAGAAATCCCTGGCTATTAATTCCACCGTCTTCTCCTTGCCAAAGTGCCCGGCCGTGGGCGCGTCGTGCAGCTGCTGCAGCACCTTGGTGCGAAGGTCGTCTCCCGGCACGTAGATGGCCCCTTTACGGATGAGCAATCCATCTCGTAGCTGGAAACCGTCGGCCGCAGCCTTGCCCCTTTGCACCTCCACCATCTTTGTTTGCACGAAGGAGTCATCCTGCAACGCTCGTCGCACCGCCTCCAGGTCCACGGTGGCCGCGGCGCACGCCCACACTGTTGGTGCGAAGATGTGCATGGCGGCCGCTGGCGTTGCGTCCTCCAGATACTGTGGCTTACGGGAGAGGGCGTCCGCCATGATGTTAGTGTCCCCCGGGACATACTCTATGCGGAAGTCGAAGTTCGCAAAGAACTCAGCCCAACGTATCTGCCTCTGGTTTAGGAACTGTGCCGTGCGCCAGTGCTCCAGATTCTTGTGGTCCGTGCAAACCTGCACCGTGTGCTTGGCGCCGATCAGGAAGTGCCTCCACGCTTTGAACGCTGCATGAATGGCCAGCAACTCCCTGTCCCAGATGGTGTAGTTCTGCTCGGACTTGCTGAGCTTCCTGGAGTAAAATGCTCCCGGTCGCCACACCCCCTGCTGGTCCTTCTGCAGCAGGACCGCCCCCACGGCTCTGTCCGAGGCGTCTGTCTCCACCCTCATCGGCCTGCTGGGGTTGACATGAAGCAGCTGCTCTTCCGACGCGAAGAGACGCTTGAGCGCCTGAAAGGACTGCTCCGCCTGCTCTGTCCAAACGAACTTCTTTTTCTTGGAGCTAAGCGTGTCTGTGATGGCCGCTGTCTGCATAGCGAAGCCTTTGATAAACTTGCGATAGAAGTTCGCGAAGCCGACAAACCGTTGGACCTCCTTCCGGTTGCGTGGACTCTTCCAATCCAACACCGCTCGAACCTTGGCGCTGTCCATGGCGAGCCCCTTGTCAGACAGCTTGTAGCCCAGAAAGTCCACCTCCGTCACGTCAAATTGGCACTTCTCCAGCTTGGCGTAGAGCCTATGTTGCTTTAGCCTGCTCAGCACTTCCTTGACGTGTCCGTCATGCTCCTGCTGCGATTCCGAAAAGATCAGGATGTCATCTAAGAAACAGACGCACGTCTTGTAGAGAAGTCCCGCTGTCAGGGGTTTAGGAGCAGAGGCAAGGCCAAGGGAGGAAACAGAGAGCGAAGGGGAGGAGGCAGAAGAAAAGATGAGTGATGACGACGACCCGAGATCTCCTAGTCTTTCCAGTGAATCAGAGGATTCACAGAAAGGAGCACCAGTGGCCAGGGCAAGGGGGGAGTCTAGGGGGGCACCCCAGGAAGATAGAGCCAGAGGGGACTCAGGGGAGAGCAGTTGGAAATCGGGACCAGCGTCACCGCCAGGGAGCAGGGAAGAAGGAGGGAGCCAGGGGGCAAGCGCTGGCAGCTCACCACAGGAGGGAGGGCATGAGTCAGGAGTGGCCACACCTCCATCGGGGAGCGAAGAAACGGTTAAGAGGAAAGTGGAAGGCTGGGCGCGCGCGCCAAGTTCAAATGCAGAGGAAGGCGGCGCAGTAAGCAGCCCGGAAAGGGAACCAGGTCCTAAAGCCCGGCGCAAGGAGGCAGGAGGGTCCGGGTCAGCGTCAGAAGAATCCAGGAAGGAAGAAACCCCGGGGGGTAGAGGGACCCAGAGGAGGACAGTCAGGCGGAAAAGGTGGAGCAGGGCTAGGATATTAAGTTGGTGCACAAGGGGCGGAGACTCAGACGGAGCTTCGCCGATCTAGCCATTAGACGTAGAGTTGCAAGTAGCAGCTTGAGAATGGAAACTGTAACTCAATAAAGACTTTTACTTAATGACCGCTGGCTAGCGTGATCCTCTGTGAGCTAGGATCTTGAAGCAGCTCTGACAGTAAGCTCCGTCTCCCAAAAATTGTGGGCATCTACAGCCTCGAGGAGAGGAGAGAAGCAGGTGCCTACTAGCTAGCTCACAAACGGCAGACAACATGACGGCTGAGCAGCAGATAGAGGAACTCAGAAAAGCAGTGTCACAACTGACTGCCGAGGCTCTCGCATCCAGGAAGAGAGAGGAGGAGGCAGCTGCCGCCTGCAGGGATCTCCAGGTCAGGTTAGACGTGCTGACAAAGCAGACACCCCGGCAGGAGGGAATTGGGTTGGCGAGACGAACAGGCGGGCTGGTCTCTCACTTCGATGGGAACCTGCAACAGTATCCCAACCTTAGAGCAGACGTACTGTGCGCACTGCAACTGCTGCATAAAGACTTTAGAGATGAGCAAGAGAGAGTGGGATTCATCATGTCTCATTTGCATGGGGATGCTAAAGCATGGCTACGCAATTTATGGAGAGATAAGGATCCGGCGCTCCAGAATGCAGATGCCTTTATCAAAGCGATGGATGGGTGTTTTTTATCAAGCATTGACGTGGATCTTGCCCGGAAGGAGGTGCATGGGCTAAGACAAGGGAGGGCCAGCGTCAGGCAGTACCATGCCCGCTTTTTCGCCTTGGTCAGTGCCCTGGAGTGGGACAGAGATTCGGCCCCGGTAAGAGACCTCTTTTGGGAGGGGTTGCACAGCTCGATTAAAGATGAGATCGCGAGGGGGGAGAGACCCCGAACCACCCAGGAGGTCGTTCAGAGGGCACTGGCAGTGGGGGTGAGGCTGGAAGAACGCCCGTGGAGCAGGGACGAAGGGCGTGGAGGGCGCGAACCAGCCAGGGGCCCCTCCTTCCTTCCCAGAGAAGCAGCGCGGGCGCAATCCACGCCTCCGCCAGGAGGAGGAGCCGAACCTATGGAGGTTGGAGGTGCAAGGGCTCAGTCAGCAACCAGAGCCCTAGCACCGGCAGCAGTGAAAGCGAAGCCTCCTAGAGGGAACAGGAAGTGTTACGTCTGTGAGGAACCAGGGCATATGGCAAAAGAGTGTCCCCAGAGGCTCCACAAGCTCACTGCAGCCTCGGCAATGGTGACTGCAGCAACGCAGCAAGGAGGAACACAGCAGGGAAACGAAGCAGTCTGGCTGGAGGAAGAGGCCCTGGGGCCCAGCCAGACGTGTTAGTGCCGCAGTCCCCAGAGATTTTACAGCCCGTGAACCCCCTCCCGCCCAAACCAGTGGTGAGGCTCACCGCATCTCTCCAGCTGCCCAATGGAATCACCATGGACGTGCCCATCACAGTGGACTCGGGCAGCAACGCGGACTTTATAGGGCAGGACTTTGTCGACAAGCACGCTATACAGTTGCTGCCAGCCACACTGCCCCTGCAGGTTGTCACGGTGGATGGCAGGGAGTTGCTAGGGGGGCAAGTGGTGAAGCAGACGCCGCCAATGGCGATGCGACTTGGGAATCACAAAGAAATCATCAGCTTCAATGTCACTCAACTATCGGATACGCCCATTGTATTGGGAATGAGTTGGCTGGACAAGCACAGCCCAACGCTGGCTTGGTACCAGAGGCAGCTGGTCTTCGGCTCTTCCTTTTGTGCTGAACACTGCATCGTGCACCGGCAGGAAGGAGAGGAAGAGGAGTCACAGCTGCTGCTAGGCACGCTGCAAGCGATTCCCCACAAGTACGCAGAATTTTTGGAAGTTTTCTGCGAGAAGGAGGCGGACAGGCTACCCCCTCACAGACCATATGACTGCAAAATTGACCTGCTGCCGGGGGCGGCGCTGCCTAAAGGGAAACTGTATTCCATGTCGGAGGACGAGCTGCAGGAACTCAAAGAGTTCATCGATCATAATTTGGAGCGCGGTTTCATCCGAGAGTCCAAGGCAGCGGGGGGCAGTCCTGTATTCTTTGTTAAAAAGCGAGACACGCCCCAAAAAAGACTGGTCGTGGACTATCGCATTTTAAACAGTGTGACCAAGCCGTCGGACTTCCCCATGCCCCGAATCGACGACCTCCTGGCGAAGGTGCGGAAGGGAAAAGTGTTCACCAAATTAGACCTGCGAGGGGCGTACAACCTCATTCGCATGCGGGAGGGAGATGAGTGGAAGACGGCCATGTTCACGCCACTGGGTACCTACGAATACAGAGTTATGCCTTTTGGACTGCAAAATGGCTCCCACGTTTTTCAAGCTTTCATGCATCACGTGTTGGCGGGACTTCTCTACAAGACGTGCGTCTGTTTCTTAGATGACATCCTGATCTTTTCGGAATCGCAGCAGGAGCATGACAGGCACGTCAAGGAAGTGCTGACCAGACTAAAGCAACATAGGCTCTACGCCAAGCTGGAGAAGTGCCAATTCGACGTGACGGAGGTGGATTTTCTGGGCTACAAGTTGTCTGACAAGGGGCTCGCCATGGACAGCGCCAAGGTTCGAGCGGTATTGGACTGGAAGAGCCCACGCAACCGGAAAGAGGTCCAAAGGTTTGTCGGCTTTGCGAACTTCTATCGCAAGTTTATCAAGGGCTTCGCTATGCAGACAGCGGCCATCACAGACACGCTTAGCTCCAAGAAAAAGAAGTTCGTTTGGACAGAGGAGGCGGAGCAGTCCTTTCAGGCACTCAAGCGTCTCTTCGCGTCGGAAGAGCAGCTGCTTCACGTCAACCCCAGCAGGCCGATGAGGGTGGAGACAGACGCCTCGGACAGAGCCGTGGGGGCGGTCCTGCTGCAAAAGGACCAGCAGGGGGTGTGGCGACCGGGAGCGTTTTACTCCAGGAAGCTCAGCAAGTCCGAGCAGAACTACACCATCTGGGACAGGGAGTTGCTGGCCATTCATGCAGCGTTCAAAGCGTGGAGGCACTTCCTGATCGGCGCCAAGCACACGGTGCAGGTTTGCACGGACCACAAGAATCTGGAGCACTGGCGCACGGCACAATTCCTAAACCAGAGGCAGATACGCTGGGCTGAGTTTTTTGCGAACTTCGACTTCCGCATAGAGTATGTCCCGGGGGACACTAACATCATGGCGGACGCCCTCTCCCGTAAGCCACAGTATCTGGAGGACGCAACGCCAGCGGCAGCCATGCACATCTTCGCACCAACAGTATGGGCGTGCGCCGCGGCCACCGTGGACCTGGAGGCGGTGCGACGAGCATTGCAGGATGACTCCTTCGCGCAAGCAAAGATGGCAGAGGTGCAAAGGGGCAAGGCTGTGGCCGACGGTTTCCAGCTACGAGATGGATTGCTCATCCGTAAAGGGGCCATCTACGTGCCGGGAGACGACCTTCGCGCCAAGGTGCTGCAGCAGCTGCACGACGCGCCCACGGCCGGGCACTTTGGCAAGGAGAAGACGGTGGAATTAGTAGCCAGGGATTTCTGGTGGCCTGGAATGAGAGGGGAGGTCGCAGACTACGTGGCGAGGTGTGACACCTGCCAGAGGGCCAAACCAGTGCACAGACCGCCGGCCGGACTGTTGGAACCGCTGCAAACTCCGGTCGAACCTTGGGAAAGGGTGGCTCTGGACTTTGTCACGGATCTGCCCAGCTCGAGGGGCAAGACGGCAGTGCTGGTGGTGGTGGACCTGTTTTCCAAGATGGCACATTTCATTCCGTGTGCTAAGGTGGCCACGGCGGAGCAAACCGCCAAACTGTTCATAGACCACGTGTTCAAGGTTCACGGTCTGCCACGGTCTATTCTGTCCGACCGCGGGCGGCAGTTCATCTCGAATTTCTGGGAGAAGCTGATGGGCTTCCTAAACGTCAAGATCAACCTGGCGTCGGCGAGGCACCCGCAGACCAACGGGCAAGCGGAGCGGGTCAATGCCATCATGCAGCAGTACCTGAGATGCTATGCGAATCAACAGCCTGCGACGTGGGTGGATTACCTGCCGCTTGCCGAGTTCGCCTACAACAACACGAAGCACGTGTCCACGGGGGTCACGCCGTTCTTCGCCAACAACGGGAGGCACCCCAGAACCTTCCCGGGACTGGAAAGAATGGGGGAGGGGGAGCCGCAGACGGCAGATGCGTTCGCGTCGGAGCTGCAGGAAGTCCACGATCAGCTGAGGCGCCACCTGGAGCTGGCCAAACACGCATACAAGGTACAAGCGGACAGACACAGAAGGGTTGGCGAAGAGCTCCACGTGGGAGACTGGGTCTGGTTAGCAGCCCACGCAGTGCCGGCCAGGTCGTTGGCCAAGAAGAAACTAGGGCATAAACAACTGGGGCCCTACCAAGTCGAAGAGCAGGTCAACCCGGTAGCTTTCAGACTGGCACTTCCGGAGGGTTCCAGAATGCATCCGGTGTTCCACAGATCGGTGCTCACTCCCTACAAGGCACCGCACAGGTTCCAGGAACCAGGAACGGCGCCGAGTCCGGTCAGAGACAGAACAGGGCACGCGGGAGTGGCACAGAAGGAGCGCATCAACGAAGTCACGGAGATTTTGGACTCCAGATGGGGGGAAGAGGGGGTAGAATACTTTCTCGCCAAGGAGGGCACCCCGGCCAGTGCGAACAGCTGGGTGCCGGGCTACGCCTTGGACGAACCTCTACTCAAAGACGAGTTTCATGCCCTCTTCCCACATAGACCTATGCCAGCAGACCTTTTCGACGACTGGCTTTTCACGCCAACGCTTTCTGCCAGCACGTTCCGGGGGTTTGACTCGGACGAGGACCCGATACGAGACGCCCGTTCCCCGGAGGGGTCACCCTCGGGATCTGCCTCAGAACCCTCGTATTGGTGGGACGATAGACCAGAGGAGCAGTGGCGCAGGAAGTGGCAGGAAGGTCCAGGACGAGCAACGCCGCCAGGAGGAAGTGAGGGAGAAACGGACATGGACGTTTTCGGGGACGACCCTGGTTTCGAGCACGGCGGCACAGAGATGGAAGCGGAGGTGACCGTCGTCGACGAGAGCAGGGAGGAAGACCCGAGAGACTTCAGATGGAGGCCCGCCACGGGAAGCGAACGATATCCGACATTCGTCCCTTTGCAACAGCAGCACCCAGCTCCAGCACCGGAAGGAGGGGAGGGGGGAATGGGGGGCTTCGAGGGGGGGATGGATGTCAGGGGTTTAGGAGCAGAGGCAAGGCCAAGGGAGGAAACAGAGAGCTAAGGGGAGGAGGCAGAAGAAAAGATGAGTGATGACGACGACCCGAGATCTCCTAGTCTTTCCAGTGAATCAGAGGATTCACAGAAAGGAGCACCAGTGGCCAGGGCAAGGGGGGAGTCTAGGGGGGCACCCCAGGAAGATAGAGCCAGAGGGGACTCAGGGGAGAGCAGTTGGAAATCGGGACCAGCGTCACCGCCAGGGAGCAGGGAAGAAGGAGGGAGCCAGGGGGCAAGCGCTGGCAGCTCACCACAGGAGGGAGGGCATGAGTCAGGAGTGGCCACACCTCCATCGGGGAGCGAAGAAACGGTTAAGAGGAAAGTGGAAGGCTGGGCGCGCGCGCCAAGTTCAAATGCAGAGGAAGGCGGCGCAGTAAGCAGCCCGGAAAGGGAACCAGGTCCTAAAGCCCGGCGCAAGGAGGCAGGAGGGTCCGGGTCAGCGTCAGAAGAATCCAGGAAGGAAGAAACCCCGGGGGGTAGAGGGACCCAGAGGAGGACAGTCAGGCGGAAAAGGTGGAGCAGGGCTAGGATATTAAGTTGGTGCACAAGGGGCGGAGACTCAGACGGAGCTTCGCCGATCTAGCCATTAGACGTAGAGTTGCAAGTAGCAGCTTGAGAATGGAAACTGTAACTCAATAAAGACTTTTACTTAATGACCGCTGGCTAGCGTGATCCTCTGTGAGCTAGGATCTTGAAGCAGCTCTGACACCCGCCAACACGTGATGCATGAAAGCTTGAAAAACGTGGGAGCCATTTTGCAATCCAAAAGGCATAACTCTATATTCGTAGGTCCCCAGTGGCGTGAACATGGCCGTCTTCCACTCATCTCCTTCCCGCATGCGAATGAGGTTGTACGCCCCTCGCAGGTCCAACTTGGTGAACACTTTTCCTTTCCGCACCTTCGCTAGGAGGTCGTCGATTCGGGGCATGGGGAAGTCCGATGGCTTGGTCCCACTGTTCAAAATGCGATAGTCCACGACCAGTCTTTTTTGGGGCGTGTCTCGCTTTTTAACAAAGAAAACAGGACTGCCCCCCGCTGCCTTGGACTCTCGGATGAAACCGCGCTCCAAATTATGATCTATGAACTCCTTGAGTTCTTGCAGTTCGTCCTCTGACATGGAATACAGTTTCCCTTTAGGCAGCGCCGCCCCCGGCAGCAGGTCAATTTTGCAGTCATATGGTCTGTGAGGGGGTAGTCTGTCCGCCTCCTTTTCGCAAAAAACTTCCAAAAATTCTGCGTACTTGTGGGGAATCGCTTGCAGCGTGCCTAGCAGCAGCTGTGACTCCTCTTCCTCTCCTTCCTGCCGGGGCACGATGCAGTGTTCGGCACAAAAGGAAGAGCCGAAGATCAGCTGCCTCTGGTACCAAGCCAGCGTTGGGCTGTGCTTGTCCAGCCAACTCATTCCCAATACAATGGGCGTATCCGATAGCTGAGTGACATTGAAGCTGATGACTTCTCTGTGATTCCCAAGCCGCATCACCATCGGTGGCGTCTGCTTCACCACTTGCCCCCCCTAGCAGCTCCCTGCCATCCACCGTGACAACCTGCAGGGGCAGTGTGGCCGGCAGCAACTGTATAGCGTGTTTGTCGACAAAGTCCTGCCCTATAAAGTCCGCGTTGCTGCCCAAGTCCACGGTGATTGGCACGTCCATGGTGATGCCATTGGGCAGCTGGAGAGATGCGGTGAGCCTCACTACTGGTTTGGGCGGGAGGGGGTTCACGGGCTGTAAAATCTCTGGGGACTGCGTCACTAACACGTCTGGCTGGGCCCCAGTGCCTCTTCCTCCAGCCAGACTGCGTCGTTTCCCTGCTGTGGTCCACCTTGCTGCGTCGCTGCAGTCACCACTGCTGAGGCTGCAGTGAGCTTGTGGGGCCTCTGGGGACACTCTTTCACCATGTGCCCTGGCTCCTCACAGACGTAACACTTCCTGTTCCCTCTAGGAGGCTTCGCTTTCACTGCTGCCGGTGGTAGGGCTCTGGTTGCTGACTGAGCCCTTGCACCTCCCACCTCCATAGGTTCCGCTCCTCCTCCTGGTGGAGACGTGGATTGCGCCCGCGCTGCGTCTCTGGGAAGGAAGGAGGGGCCCATGGCTGGTTCGCGCCCTCCACGCCCTTCGTCCCTGCTCCACGGACGTTCTTCCAGCCGCACCCCCACTGCCAGTGCCCTCTGAACGACCTCCTGGGTGGTCCGGGGTCGCTCCCCCCTCGCGATCTCATCTTTAATCGAGCTGTGCAGCCCCTCCCAAAAGAGGTCTCTCACAGGGGCCGAATCTCTGTCCCATTCCAGGGCACTGACCAAAGCGAAAAAGCGGGCATGATATTGCCTGACGCTGGCCCTCCCTTGCCTTAGTCCATGCACCTCCTTCCGGGCAAGATCCACGTCAATGCTTGATAAAAAACACCCATCCATCGCTTTGATAAAGGCATCCCCATCTTGGAGCGCCGGATCCTTATCTCTCCATAGATTGCGCAGCCATGCTTTAGCATCCCCATGCAAATGGGACATGATGAATCCCACCTTCTCTTGCTCATCTCTAAAGTCTTTATTCAGCAGTTGCAGTGCGCACAGTACATCTGCTCTAAAGTTGGGATACTGTTGCAGGTTCCCATCGAAGTGAGAGACCAGACCGCCTGTACGTCTCGCCAACCCAATTCCCTCCTGTCTGGGTGTCTGCTTAGTAAGCACGTCTAACCTGACTTGGAGATCCCTGCAGGCGGCAGCTGCCTCCTCCTCTCTCCTCCGGGATGCGAGAGCCTCTGCATTCAGTTGTGACACTGCCTTTCTGAGTTCCTCTATCTGCTGCTCAGCCGTCATGTCGGCTGCCGTTCGTGAGCTCGCTGGTAGGCACCTGCTTCTCTCCCCTCCTCGAGGCTGTAGATGCCCACACTTGTGAGACGGAGCTTACTGTCAGAGCTGCTCGAAGATCCTAGCTCACAGAGGATCACGCTAGCCAGCCATCATTAAGTAAAAGTCTTTATTGAGTTACAGTTTCCATTTTCAAGCTGCTGCTTGCAACTCTACGTCTAGTAGCTAGATCGGCGAAGCTCCGTCTGATTCTCCGCCCCTTGTACACCAACTTAATATCCTAGCCCTGCTCCACCTTTTCCGCCTGACTGTTTTCCTCTGGGTCCCTCTGCCCCCCGGGGTTTCTTCCTTCCGGGATTCTTCTGACGCTGACCCGGACCCTCCTGCCTCCTTGCGCCGGGCTTTAGGACCTGGCTCCCTTTCCGGGCTGCTTACTGCGCCGCCTTCCTCTGCATTTGAACTTGGCGCGCGCGCCCAACCTTCCACTTTCCGCTTAACCGTTTCTTCGCTCCCCGATGGAGGTGTGGCCACTCCTGACTCATGCCCTCCCTCCTGTGGTGAGCTGCCAGCGCTTGCCCCCTGGCTCCCTTCCTCCTCCCTGCTCCCTAGCGGTGACGCTGGTCCCGATTTCCAACTGCTCTCCTCTGAGTCCCCTCTGGCTCTATCTTCCTGGGGTGCCCCCCTAAACTCCCCCCTTGCCCTGGCCACTGGTGCTCCTTTCTGTGAATCCTCTGATTCACTGGAAAGACTCGGAGATCTCGGGTCGTCGTCATCACTCATCTTTTCTTCTGCCTCCTCCCCTTAGCTCTCTGTTTCCTCCCTTGCCCTTGCCTCTGCTCCTAAACCCCTGACATCCATCCCCCCCTCGAAGCCCCCCATTCCCCCCTCCCCTCCTTCCGGTGCTGGAACTGGGTGCTGCTGTTGCAAAGGGACGAATGTCGGATATCGCTCGCTTCCCGTGGCGGGCCTCCATCTGAAGGCTCCCGGGTCTTCCTCCCTGCTCCCGTCGACGACGGTCACCTCCGCTTCCATCTCTGTGCCGCCGTGCTCGAAACCAGGGTCGTCCCCGAAAACGTCCATGTCCGTCTCTCCCTCACTTCCTCCTGGCGGCGTTGCTCGTCCTGGGCATTCCAGCCACTTTCTGCGGAACTGCTCCTCTGGTCGATCGTCCCACCAATACGAGGGTTCTGATGCAGATCCCGAGGGTGACCCCTCCGGGGAACGTACGTCTTGTGTCGGGTCCTCGTCCGAGTCGAACCCCCGGAAAGTGCTGGCCGAAAGCGTGGGCGTGAAAAGCCAGTCGTCGAAAAAGTCTGCTGGCATTGGTCTATGTGGGAAGAGGGCGTGAAACTCGTCTTTGAGTAGAGGTTCGTCCAAAGCGTAGCCCGGCACCCAGCTGTTCGCACTGGCCGGGGTGCCCTCCTTGGCGAGAAAGTATTCTACCCCCTCCCCCCCCATCTGGAGTCCAAAATCTCCGTGACTTCGTTGATGCGCTCCTTCTGTGCCACTCCCGCGTGCCCTGTTCTGTCTCTGACCGGACTCGGCGCCGTTCCGGGTTCTTGGAACCTGTGCGGTGCCTTGTAGGGAGTGAGCACCGATCTGTGGAACACCGGATGCATTCTGGAACCCTCCGGAAGTGCCAGTCTGAAAGCTACCGGGTTGACCTGCTCTTTGACTTGGTAGGGCCCCAGTTGTTTATGCCCTAGTTTCTTCTTGGCCAACGACCTGGCCGGCACTGCGTGGGCTGCTAACCAGACCCAGTCTCCCACGTGGAGCTCTTCGCCAACCCTTCTGTGCTTGTCCGCTTGTACCTTGTATGCGTGTTTGGCCAGCTCCAGGTGGCGCCTCAGCTGATCGTGGACTTCCTGCAGCTCCGACGCGAACGCATCTGCTGTCTGCGGCTCCCCTCCCCCATTCTTTCCAGTCCCGGGAAGGTTCTGGGGTGCCTCCCATTGTTGGCGAAGAACGGCGTGACCCCCGTGGACACGTGCTTCGTGTTGTTGTAGGCGAACTCGGCAAGCGGCAGGTAATCCACCCACGTCGCAGGCTGTTGATTTGCATAACATCTCAGGTACTGCTGCATGATGGCATTGACCCGCTCCGCTTGCCCATTGGTCTGCGGGTGTCTCGCCGACGCCAGGTTGATCTTGACGTTCAGGAAGCCCATCAGCTTCTGCCAGAAATTCGATATGAACTGCCGCCCCCGGTCGGACAGAATAGACCGTGGCAGACCGTGAACCTTGAACACGTGGTCTATGAACAGTTTGGCGGTTTGCTCCGCCGTGGCCACCTTCGCACACGGAAAGAAATGTGCCATCTTGGAAAACAGGTCCACCACCACCAGCACTGCCGTCTTGCCTCTCGAGCTGGGCAGATCTGTGACAAAGTCCAGAGCCACCCTCTCCCAAGGTTCGACCGGAGTTTGCAGCGGTTCCAACAGTCCGGCCGGCGGTCTGTGCACTGGCTTGGCCCTCTGGCAGGTGTCGCACCTCGCCACGTAGTCTGCGACCTCCCCTCTCATTCCAGGCCACCAGAAATCCCTGGCTATTAATTCCACCGTCTTCTCCTTGCCAAAGTGCCCGGCCGTGGGCGCGTCGTGCAGCTGCTGCAGCACCTTGGTGCGAAGGTCGTCTCCCGGCACGTAGATGGCCCCTTTACGGATGAGCAATCCATCTCGTAGCTGGAAACCGTCGGCCGCAGCCTTGCCCCTTTGCACCTCCACCATCTTTGTTTGCGCGAAGGAGTCATCCTGCAACGCTCGTCGCACCGCCTCCAGGTCCACGGTGGCCGCGGCGCACGCCCACACTGTTGGTGCGAAGATGTGCATGGCGGCCGCTGGCGTTGCGTCCTCCAGATACTGTGGCTTACGGGAGAGGGCGTCCGCCATGATGTTAGTGTCCCCCGGGACATACTCTATGCGGAAGTCGAAGTTCGCAAAGAACTCAGCCCAACGTATCTGCCTCTGGTTTAGGAACTGTGCCGTGCGCCAGTGCTCCAGATTCTTGTGGTCCGTGCAAACCTGCACCGTGTGCTTGGCGCCGATCAGGAAGTGCCTCCACGCTTTGAACGCTGCATGAATGGCCAGCAACTCCCTGTCCCAGATGGTGTAGTTCTGCTCGGACTTGCTGAGCTTCCTGGAGTAAAATGCTCCCGGTCGCCACACCCCCTGCTGGTCCTTCTGCAGCAGGACCGCCCCCACGGCTCTGTCCGAGGCGTCTGTCTCCACCCTCATCGGCCTGCTGGGGTTGACATGAAGCAGCTGCTCTTCCGACGCGAAGAGACGCTTGAGCGCCTGAAAGGACTGCTCCGCCTGCTCTGTCCAAACGAACTTCTTTTTCTTGGAGCTAAGCGTGTCTGTGATGGCCGCTGTCTGCATAGCGAAGCCTTTGATAAACTTGCGATAGAAGTTCGCGAAGCCGACAAACCGTTGGACCTCCTTCCGGTTGCGTGGACTCTTCCAATCCAACACCGCTCGAACCTTGGCGCTGTCCATGGCGAGCCCCTTGTCAGACAGCTTGTAGCCCAGAAAGTCCACCTCCGTCACGTCAAATTGGCACTTCTCCAGCTTGGCGTAGAGCCTATGTTGCTTTAGCCTGCTCAGCACTTCCTTGACGTGTCCGTCATGCTCCTGCTGCGATTCCGAAAAGATCAGGATGTCATCTAAGAAACAGACGCACGTCTTGTAGAGAAGTCCCGCCAACACGTGATGCATGAAAGCTTGAAAAACGTGGGAGCCATTTTGCAATCCAAAAGGCATAACTCTATATTCGTAGGTCCCCAGTGGCGTGAACATGGCCGTCTTCCACTCATCTCCTTCCCGCATGCGAATGAGGTTGTACGCCCCTCGCAGGTCCAACTTGGTGAACACTTTTCCTTTCCGCACCTTCGCTAGGAGGTCGTCGATTCGGGGCATGGGGAAGTCCGATGGCTTGGTCCCACTGTTCAAAATGCGATAGTCCACGACCAGTCTTTTTTGGGGCGTGTCTCGCTTTTTAACAAAGAAAACAGGACTGCCCCCCGCTGCCTTGGACTCTCGGATGAAACCGCGCTCCAAATTATGATCTATGAACTCCTTGAGTTCTTGCAGTTCGTCCTCTGACATGGAATACAGTTTCCCTTTAGGCAGCGCCGCCCCCGGCAGCAGGTCAATTTTGCAGTCATATGGTCTGTGAGGGGGTAGTCTGTCCGCCTCCTTTTCGCAAAAAACTTCCAAAAATTCTGCGTACTTGTGGGGAATCGCTTGCAGCGTGCCTAGCAACAGCTGTGACTCCTCTTCCTCTCCTTCCTGCCGGGGCACGATGCAGTGTTCAGCACAAAAGGAAGAGCCGAAGATCAGCTGCCTCTGGTACCAAGCCAGCGTTGGGCTGTGCTTGTCCAGCCAACTCATTCCCAATACAATGGGCGTATCCGATAGCTGAGTGACATTGAAGCTGATGACTTCTCTGTGATTCCCAAGCCGCATCACCATCGGTGGCGTCTGCTTCACCACTTGCCCCCCTAGCAGCTCCCTGCCATCCACCGTGACAACCTGCAGGGGCAGTGTGGCCGGCAGCAACTGTATAGCGTGTTTGTCGACAAAGTCCTGCCCTATAAAGTCCGCGTTGCTGCCCAAGTCCACGGTGATTGGCACGTCCATGGTGATGCCATTGGGCAGCTGGAGAGATGCGGTGAGCCTCACTACTGGTTTGGGCGGGAGGGGGTTCACGGGCTGTAAAATCTCTGGGGACTGCGTCACTAACACGTCTGGCTGGGCCCCAGTGCCTCTTCCTCCAGCCAGACTGCGTCGTTTCCCTGCTGTGGTCCACCTTGCTGCGTCGCTGCAGTCACCACTGCTGAGGCTGCAGTGAGCTTGTGGGGCCTCTGGGGACACTCTTTCACCATGTGCCCTGGCTCCTCACAGACGTAACACTTCCTGTTCCCTCTAGGAGGCTTCGCTTTCACTGCTGCCGGTGGTAGGGCTCTGGTTGCTGACTGAGCCCTTGCACCTCCCACCTCCATAGGTTCCGCTCCTCCTCCTGGTGGAGACGTGGATTGCGCCCGCGCTGCGTCTCTGGGAAGGAAGGAGGGGCCCATGGCTGGTTCGCGCCCTCCACGCCCTTCGTCCCTGCTCCACGGACGTTCTTCCAGCCGCACCCCCACTGCCAGTGCCCTCTGAACGACCTCCTGGGTGGTCCGGGGTCGCTCCCCCCTCGCGATCTCATCTTTAATCGAGCTGTGCAGCCCCTCCCAAAAGAGGTCTCTCACAGGGGCCGAATCTCTGTCCCATTCCAGGGCACTGACCAAAGCGAAAAAGCGGGCATGATATTGCCTGACGCTGGCCCTCCCTTGCCTTAGTCCATGCACCTCCTTCCGGGCAAGATCCACGTCAATGCTTGATAAAAAACACCCATCCATCGCTTTGATAAAGGCATCCCCATCTTGGAGCGCCGGATCCTTATCTCTCCATAGATTGCGCAGCCATGCTTTAGCATCCCCATGCAAATGGGACATGATGAATCCCACCTTCTCTTGCTCATCTCTAAAGTCTTTATTCAGCAGTTGCAGTGCGCACAGTACATCTGCTCTAAAGTTGGGATACTGTTGCAGGTTCCCATCGAAGTGAGAGACCAGACCGCCTGTACGTCTCGCCAACCCAATTCCCTCCTGTCTGGGTGTCTGCTTAGTAAGCACGTCTAACCTGACTTGGAGATCCCTGCAGGCGGCAGCTGCCTCCTCCTCTCTCCTCCGGGATGCGAGAGCCTCTGCATTCAGTTGTGACACTGCCTTTCTGAGTTCCTCTATCTGCTGCTCAGCCGTCATGTCGGCTGCCGTTCGTGAGCTCGCTGGTAGGCACCTGCTTCTCTCCCCTCCTCGAGGCTGTAGATGCCCACACTTGTGAGACGGAGCTTACTGTCAGAGCTGCTCGAAGATCCTAGCTCACAGAGGATCACGCTAGCCAGCCATCATTAAGTAAAAGTCTTTATTGAGTTACAGTTTCCATTTTCAAGCTGCTGCTTGCAACTCTACGTCTAGTAGCTAGATCGGCGAAGCTCCGTCTGATTCTCCGCCCCTTGTACACCAACTTAATATCCTAGCCCTGCTCCACCTTTTCCGCCTGACTGTTCTCCTCTGGGTCCCTCTGCCCCCCGGGGTTTCTTCCTTCCGGGATTCTTCTGACGCTGACCCGGACCCTCCTGCCTCCTTGCGCCGGGCTTTAGGACCTGGCTCCCTTTCCGGGCTGCTTACTGCGCCGCCTTCCTCTGCATTTGAACTTGGCGCGCGCGCCCAACCTTCCACTTTCCGCTTAACCGTTTCTTCGCTCCCCGATGGAGGTGTGGCCACTCCTGACTCATGCCCTCCCTCCTGTGGTGAGCTGCCAGCACTTGCCCCCTGGCTCCCTTCCTCTTCCCTGCTCCCTAGCGGTGATGCTGGTCCCGATTTCCAACTGCTCTCCTCTGAGTCCCCTCTGGCTCTATCTTCCTGGGGTGCCCCCCTAAACTCCCCCCTTGCCCTGGCCACTGGTGCTCCTTTCTGTGAATCCTCTGATTCACTGGAAAGACTCGGAGATCTCGGGTCGTCGTCATCACTCATCTTTTCTTCTGCCTCCTCCCCTTCGCTCTCTGTTTCCTCCCTTGCCCTTGCCTCTGCTCCTAAACCCCTGACAGCAGTGAAATGTTTGTTATCAGCCAAAATCAAACATAGGTTGTTTAACTTAATCTCAATCGAAAGAGGACGAATAAGCTTGGATTGCATTTCGGTATTCATTTACCCACAAACTGCAAATCGAAGTGTCATAAGCATAAACAAAGCAAAACAGGTTGTTTTGGATACCATCTACATAGAAAGAAGAATCTTGGATTGCGCTTATTTCAAAGTCATGTTCTTTGGTTCTAATGTACATTGACCCACAAATCGCCAAGTGAGTGTAATGAGCCTAAAATGACAAAACACCATATTTCCGCTTCTTTCTCCGCATATGGAAGACGCATAAGCTTCGACGCATAAGCTTCGAGGCTTATTTCAATTCACAGGGTGTTTTTTGGGTTTGCACTAGAATCACACAACCAAAGCAAAAAGAATACACATTCAACCAAAAATCGCAGAGTGAAATGTTTTTTATCAGCCAAAATCAACCATAGGTGTTTAAGTTCATCTCAATAGAAAGAACGAATAAGCTTGGATTGCTCTTTCGGTGTTCATTTACCCACAAATAACAAAGCAAAGTGTAATAAGCCTAAAGAAAGCAAAACAGGTATTCGGTTCCATCTACATAGAAATAAGAATCTTGGATTTCGCTTATTTCAAAGTCGTGTTCTTTGGTATTAATGCACTTTTACCCAGAAATCGCAAAGTGTATGTAATGAGACCAAAATAACAAAACGCCATATTTCCGCATCCATATGCGTAGAAAGAAGAGGAATAAGTTTCGATTGGGCTTATTTCAATTCATAGAATCATAGTTGGAATTTACATGGTGTTTTTTGGGTGAGCACCAGAATCACCCCCAAACAAAGCAATAAGGTGTTTTGCGTTCCATCTACGTAGAAAGAAGATGAAAACGCTCTGATTGGGTTTATTTCAAATAGCTGTTTTTGGGGTTAGAATGCACATTCAACCAAAAATCACAGAGCGAAATGTTATCAGCCCAAATCAAGCATAGGTGTTTTAGTTAATAGAAAGAGGACAAATAAGCTTGGATTGCTCTTTCGGTGTTCATTCTCCCACCAACGGGCAGCTCCGCAATCCAGACCCGGTCCTACAAATGCAAAGTGACGGCACCCCGCAAGGCAGGGTGGGGGCTCTGCTCCCTGGGGGCAGAAAGAATCTATTAGTATGTGCCTGTGTGTGCATTGCAGGGGATTGGACTGGATGACCACCAGGGTCCCTTCTAGCTCTACCATTCTGGGCTTCTACCTGTGTCTGTGTGTTTAGAAAGAAAAATTGCTATCGTGATTATAATTATAATAATGATTGCAATTTTTCTTATTGTAATTTTGCTTACTTTTCTTATTGTAATTGTAATTATTAAAATTAGAATATATAATTGTCAGGGGTTCAGAAGCAGAGACGCAGAGAAGGGAGGAGACAGAGAGCGAGGGGGAGGAATACGAAGGAAAGATGAGTGGGGATGACGAACCGAGATCGCCGAGCTTATCCAGTGAGTCCGAGGATTCCCAGAAGGGAGCGCCAGCAGTCAGAGCAAGGGGGGAAAGCAGGGGGACATCCCAGGAAGAAGGGTCCAGAGAGGAATCAGAGAGCAGCAGTTGGAGATCGGGACCCACGTACCCAGACGGGAACAGCGGGGAGAAAGGGGACCAGATATCGGGTTCCGGAGGCTTTCAGAAGGAGGGAGGGCATGAGTCAGGAGTAGTCACGCCCACCTCGGGGAGCGACGAAACGATCAAGAGGAAGGTTGAGAGTTGGGCGCGCGCGCCAAGTTCAAATGTAGCGGAAGCTGGCGCAGTAAGCAGCCCAGAGAGTGAACCAGGTCCCAAAGCCCGCCGCAAGGAGGCGGAAGGGTCAGGGGGGTCCGCGTCAGAAGAGAGTAGGAAAAAGGAGACCCCGGGGGGCAGAAGGACCCAGAGACGGAGGGAAAGGCGCAGGAGGTGGAGCAAGGCTAGGGTATTAAGCTGGTGTGCTAGAGGCGGAGACTCAGATGGGTCTTCGCCGGTCTGACCTAGAAGAAGTAGGGCTGCACATTGCAGTTTGGAAATGAAACCTGTAATCCAATAAAGACTCTTTTAACCTGAACGCTGGCTAGCGTGGTCCTATGTGAGCTGGGACTGAGTGGCAGCCCTGACAGTAAGACCCGTCTCTTTAAAGCTTCGGACACCTGATACCTCGCAGCGGAGGCAGAAGCAGCGAGAGGAGGAAATTGGTGTTTGGGAGCGAGCTCACAACGGTTGGCAGAGATGACGGAAGCAGAGAAAATTTCAGCGCTGCAACAGGCAGTGACCCAATTGAACGCGGAGGTACAGGCATCCAAGAAAAGGGAGGAGGATGCGGCAGCCGCCTACAGAGATCTCCACGCCAGGTTTGAAGCATTGGTTAAGCATGGGCAGCCAGGACCCAGACCGGAGGGGGTTGGGTTGGCACGGAGAGCAGGAGGGCTTGTGGCTCACTTCGATGGGAATTTACAACAGTACCCCAATTTTCGAGCAGACGTAATGTGCGCACTGCAACTGCTGGCGAAAGACTTTAGGGATGAGGAAGAGAAAGTGGGGTTTATACTATCCCATTTGCATGGGGATGCGAAAGCGTGGCTACGCAATTTGTGGAGGGATAAAGATCCGGCGCTTCAGAATGCAGATGCCTTTATCAAAGCGATGGATGCGTGCTTTTTATCTACCATTGACGTGGATCTTGCCCGACGGGAGATTCATGGACTGAAACAAGGGAGGGCGAGCGTACGCCAGTATCACGCCCGCTTTTTTGCGCTGGTCAGTGCCTTAGAATGGGACCGGGATTCGCCCCCAGTCAGAGACCTCTTCTGGGAAGGTTTGAGCAGTGCTGTTAAAGACGAAATTGCGAGGGGGGAGAGGCCCCGGAGCACGCAGGAGGTGGTCCAAAGGGCGCTGACTGTGGGGGTGAGGCTGGAAGAACGTCCATGGTGCAGAGACGAAGGACGTGGAGGGCGCGAAGCAGCGAGAAGTTTCTCTTTCGTTCCCAGGGAAGCTGCGCGTGCGCAATCCACACCTCCGCCAGGAGGGGGAGTGGAACCTATGGAGGTGGGAGGCGCCAGGGCTCAGTCAGCTACCAGAGCCCCTGCACCGGCGGCAGTCAAGACTAAACCTCCTAGAGGGACCAGGAAGTGTTATATATGCGACAGCTCTCAACACTTGGCGAAAGAGTGTCCCCAGAGGAGCTCCAAGCACACTGCAGCCTCCGCAATGGTGAAAGCGGCCACGCAACACAGCGAACAACAGCAGGGAAACGACGATGTCTGGCTGGAGACAGAGGCACTGGGGCCCAGCCAGACGCATCACTGAAGCAGTCCCCAGCAATCTTGCAACCCACGGACCCCCTCCCACCCAAACCAGTAGTGCAACTCACAGCATCTCTCCAGCTGCCCGATGGCGTCACTATCGAAGTGCCGCTTTCTGTGGATTCTGGAAGCAACGCAGACTTTATAGCACAGGATTTTGTGGAGCAGCACGCTATACAGCTATTACCGGCCACTCTGCCCCTGCAAGTCGTCACAGTGGATGGTAGAGAGTTGCTGGGGGGGCAGGTGGTGAAGCAAACGCCGCCAATGGTGATGCGCCTTGGCAACCACAGGGAAGTCATCAGTTTTAACGTCACCCGCCTGTCGGACACACCCATTGTGTTGGGCATGAGTTGGCTGGACAGGCACAGTCCGACACTGGCTTGGTACCAGCGACAGCTGATCTTCGGCTCCTCTTACTGCGCAGAACACTGCATCCTGCCCGAACAGGAGGGAGAGGAGGAGGAATCACAACTGCAGTTGGGAACGTTGCAAGCAGTCCCCCACAAATATGCAGACTTTCTGGAGGTCTTCTGCGAGAAGGAGGCAGACAAGTTACCACCGCACAGGCAATATGACTGCAAGATTGACCTCCTACCAGGGGCGACGCTACCGAAGGGGAGGCTGTATTCCATGTCGGAGGATGAACTACAGGAACTCAAACAGTTCATAGATCACAATTTGGAGCGCGGTTTCATCCGGGAGTCCAGGGCAGTAGGGGGCAGTCCTGTTTTCTTTGTGAAGAAAAAGGACACGCCCCAAAAAAGGCTGGTGGTGGATTTTCGCCTCTTGAACAAGATGACCAAGCCCTCTGATTTCCCCATGCCCAGGATTGACGACCTACTGGCGACGGTGCGCAAGGGACGCGTGTTTACCAAGTTGGACCTGCGAGGGGCGTACAATCTCATCCGCATGAGGGAGGGCGATGAGTGGAAGACAGCCATGTTCACGCCTCTGGGAACCTACGAGTACAGAGTGATGCCGTTTGGATTGCAAAATGGCTCCCACGTTTTTCAAGCTTTCATGCATCATGTGTTGGCGGGACTCCTCTACAAGAAGTGCGTCTGCTTTCTGGATGACATCCTGATATTCTCCGAGTCGCAGCAAGCGCATGACCAGGATGTTCGGGAGGTGCTGGAGAGGTTGCAGCAGCATAGACTGTACGCCAAACTGGAGAAGTGCCAGTTCGACACGACGGAGGTGGATTTCTTGGGTTACAAGTTGTCGGACAAGGGGCTAGCCATGGACAGCGCCAAGGTGCGAGCGGTGCTGGATTGGAAGAGCCCGCGCAACCGGAAGGAGGTCCAGCGGTTTGTCGGCTTCGCCAACTTCTATCGCAAGTTTATCAAAGGGTTCGCGATGCAGACGGCGGCTATTACGGACACGCTAAGCTCCAAGAAAAAGAAATTCATCTGGACGGAGCAGGCAGAGCAGTCCTTTCAGGCACTCAAGCGTCTCTTCGCGTCGGAAGAGCAACTGCTGCATATCGACCCCAGCAGACCGATGCGGGTAGAGACAGACGCGTCCGATAGAGCAGTGGGAGCTGTCCTGCTGCAGAGGGACCCACAGGGGGTCTGGAGACCGGGAGCGTTCTACTCCAGAAAGCTCAGCAAGTCGGAGCAGAACTACACCATCTGGGACAGGGAGTTGCTTGCCATTCATGCAGCATTCAAAGCATGGAGGCACTTCCTGATCGGCGCCAAGCACACGGTGCAGGTCTGCACGGACCACAAGAATCTGGAGCACTGGCGCACGGAGAAGTTCCTGAACCAGAGGCAGATACGTTGGGCGGAGTTCTTTGCTGACTTCGATTTCCGAATAGAGTACGTCCCAGGCGACACCAACATCATGGCGGATGCACTGTCCCGAAAACCGCAATACCTCGAAGAGGCGACGCCAGCGGCAGCCATGCACATCTTCGCGCCAACAGCGTGGGCGTGCGCTTCAGCCACAGTAGACCTGGATGCGGTGCGGCGGGCGTTGCAGGACGACTCATTCGCGCAGGCGAAGATGGCCGAGGTGCACAAGGGCACGGCGAAGAGCGACGAGTTCCAGATACGGGACGGCTTGCTCTTACGTAAAGGGGCCATCTACGTGCCGGGAGATGAACTTCGCGCCAAGGTACTGCAGCAGTTGCACGACGCACCCACGGCCGGGCACTTTGGCACGGAAAAAACGGTGGAATTAGTCGCAAGGGACTTTTGGTGGCCCAGACTGAGAGGGGAAGTCGCGGACTACGTCGCGAGGTGCGACACCTGCCAGAGGGCCAAGCCGGTGCACAAACCACCGGCGGGACTGCTCGAACCGCTGCAAACGCCGTTTGAACCGTGGGAGAGGGTGGCCCTGGACTTTGTCACGGATCTACCCAGCTCGAGAGGCAAGACGGCTGTACTAGTGGTGGTGGACTTGTTCACCAAGATGGCACACTTCATACCGTGTGCGAAGGTGGCCACGGCAGAACAAACAGCCAAACTGTTCATAGATCACGTGTTCAAAGTGCACGGGCTGCCGCGGTCTATACTGTCCGACCGCGGTCGCCAGTTCATCTCGAATTTCTGGCAGAAGCTGATGGGCTTCCTGAACGTCAAAATCAACCTGACATCAGCGAGACACCCGCAGACCAACGGGCAAGCGGAGAGGGTCAATGCCATCATGCAGCAGTACCTGAGATGCTATGCCAATCAACAGCCTGCGACGTGGGTGGATTACCTGCCGCTCGCCGAGTTCGCCTACAACAACACGAAGCACGTGTCCACAGGGGTGACACCGTTCTTCGCCAACAATGGGAGGAATCCCAGAACCTTCCCGGGACTGGACAGAGTGGGGGAAGGGGAACCGCAGACGGCGGACGCTTTCGCGTCTGAGTTGCAGGAGGTCCACGATCAACTCCGACGGCAGCTGGAGCTAGCGAAGCACGCATACAAGGTGCAAGCGGACAAGCACAGGCGGGTTGGCGAAGAGATCCGAGTGGGAGACTGGGTCTGGTTGGCAGCCCACGCAGTGCCGACCAGATCGTTAGCCAAAAAGAAGTTGGGGCACAAGCAACTCGGTCCATACCAAGTCGAAGCGCAGATCAATCCAGTAGCTTTCAGGCTGGTGCTACCGGAGGGTTCCAGGATGCATCCGGTGTTCCACAGGTCGGTGCTCACTCCCTACAGGACACCTCACAGGTTCCAGGAACCAGGAACAGCACCGAGTCCGTCTCAGGAGCGGTCGGAGGCGGGAAGATTGCCACAGCAGGACCCCATCAACGAAGTCACGGAGATTTTGGACTCCAGATGGGGGGAAGACGGAGTGGAATACCTCCTAGCCAGAGAGGGCACCCGGGCTAGTGCTAATAGCTGGGTGCCAGACTACGCTTTGGAGGAACCCCTGCTCAAGGACGAGTTTCATGCCCTTTTCCCACACAGACCCATGCCAGCAGGCTTCTTCGACGACTGGTTGTTCACGCCCACACTTTCCTCCAGCACGTTCCATGGCTTCGACTCGGACGGGGAGCCCGCACAGCGCACACATTCCCCAGAGGGGTCACCGGAGGGTTCGGCGTCCGACACCTCGTATTGGTGGGACGATCGGCCAGAGGAGCAGTGGCGCCGGAGGTGGCTGGAGATGCCAGGTCAAGCGACCGACGCAGAGACTGACATGGACGTGTGCGGGGAGGATCTCGGTTTCGAGCACGGCGGCACTGAAATGGAGGCGGAGCAGCTCACCGTTGACGAACGCGAGGAGGAAGACTCGGAGGTCTTCAGTTGGCGGCCAGCAACGAGGAGCGAACTGTATCCGGCATTCACTCCTGTGATGATGGAGCACCCTGCAACCACCCTTGAAAGTGGGGAGGGGGGAAGGGGGGGCTTCGAGGGGGGGATGGATGTCAGGGGTTCAGAAGCAGAGACGCAGAGAAGGGAGGAGACAGAGAGCGAGGGGGAGGAATACGAAGGAAAGATGAGTGGGGATGACGAACCGAGATCGCCGAGCTTATCCAGTGAGTCCGAGGATTCCCAGAAGGGAGCGCCAGCAGTCAGAGCAAGGGGGGAAAGCAGGGGGACATCCCAGGAAGAAGGGTCCAGAGAGGAATCAGAGAGCAGCAGTTGGAGATCGGGACCCACGTACCCAGACGGGAACAGCGGGGAGAAAGGGGACCAGATATCGGGTTCCGGAGGCTTTCAGAAGGAGGGAGGGCATGAGTCAGGAGTAGTCACGCCCACCTCGGGGAGCGACGAAACGATCAAGAGGAAGGTTGAGAGTTGGGCGCGCGCGCCAAGTTCAAATGTAGCGGAAGCTGGCGCAGTAAGCAGCCCAGAGAACCAGGTCCCAAAGCCCGCCGCAAGGAGGCGGAAGGGTCAGGGGGGTCCGCGTCAGAAGAGAGTAGGAAAAAGGAGACCCCGGGGGGCAGAAGGACCCAGAGACGGAGGGAAAGGCGCAGGAGGTGGAGCAAGGCTAGGGTATTAAGCTGGTGTGCTAGAGGCGGAGACTCAGATGGGTCTTCGCCGGTCTGACCTAGAAGAAGTAGGGCTGCACATTGCAGTTTGGAAATGGAACCTGTAATCCAATAAAGACTCTTTTAACCTGAACGCTGGCTAGCGTGGTCCTATGTGAGCTGGGACTGAGTGGCAGCCCTGACAATAATTGTCAGAGCCGCTTCCAGGTCCCAGCCAGCTCACAGAGGACCACGCTAGCCGGCAGTACTGTACAAAAGTCTTTATTAAGTTACAGTTTCAATTTCCAAGCCGCAGCCGCAGCTCTACGTCTTAGAAGCTAGACCGGCGAAGCTCCGTCTGAGTCTCCGCCTCCTGTACACCAACTTAATACTCTAGCCTTGCTCCACCTTCCTCCTCTGGATCCCTCTACCCCCCGTGGCCTCTTCCTTCCTGGACTCTTCTGACGCTGACCCCCCGGACTCTTCTCCCTCCTTGCGGCGGGCTTTAGGACCTGGCTCCCTATCCGGGCTGCTTACTGTGCCGCCTTCCTGTGTATTTGAACTTGGCGCGCACGCCCAGCCTTCAACCTTCCTCTTGACCGTTTCCTCGCTCCCCGATGGAGGTGTGGCCAATCCTGACTCATGCCGTCTCGCTTGCGGCGAGCCGCCAGATCCCGATACCTGGGACCCCTCCCCCCTACTGCGCTCTGGTGGGGAAGCTGGTCCCGATTTCCAACTGCTGCTCTCTGAGTCCCCTCTGGTCCCTTCTTCCTGGGGTGTCCCCCTAGGCGCCCCCCTTGCTCTGACCACTGGCGCCCCTTTCTGTGAATCTTCCGATTCACTGGAAAGACTCAGAGATCTGAGGCCGCTGTCATCGTTCATATTTCCTTCGGATTCCTCCCCCTCGCTCTCTGCTTCCTCCCTTTCCTGTGCCTCTGCTCCTGAACCCCTGACAATAATTAAATAATAATTATAATTATTATAATTATTGAACCAGATAAAGCAGATAAATTTAATAAATTATCTCTACTCTCATGGTCACTTTTCTTTGCTCTGGCCGGAAAGAAGCCGTGCAAAAATACTGTCTCTCAAAACCTGGATCCACCAATTGCTGGGCTTCTTCACCTTCCTTGCTGCTCCCCTGGCACTGCTCCTCGCACCCACTTCCGGCTGCGTACGCTATGTTGTCCACCGCAAGACACGGGTTCAGACTAGCAGCTTTAAGTCTGCATTCCTGCCAGGGAGGAATTCGAACCCACCACCTGCTGAACGCCTCGCCCAGAGAGGCATTTCAAAGTGGCAGGGAGTTCCAAAGCCCCCCCGGCACTGTAGCAGTGAGTCCCAAAGGGGTCATTGGGATTTCTTTTTCATGCTGAAAAGCCCCATATCTTTAGAGGGCATCCAGTGGCAGGCAGTCCCAAAAGTGGACAAACACTGTCACCTTTAAAAGGAGTTTAACAGGAATAACATAAGGAAAATTCATTATTATAGCAACTCCAGTGGCAGGCAGTCCCACAGCCCCCAAACTTTCTGAGAAGGCTTGCCTGAAACTTGCCACCGCTGTCGACCAGAAGCTTCTCCTCTTGCCAGGCCCAACCAGAACTCAGTGCCAGCTGAGAGATGAAAAGAAGAGTCAGGTGGGCAGTGGATTCAAGTGCCGGAGGCTCTTCCTTTGGCAGGGAGTTCCATTGGCCCAAGCAAACCCTGACTTGCCACTTTCTCCCTGGAAAGCTGGAAGTGGTAGCGGAAGAGTCTCGCTTGCGAGGCGGGTGGCACGGCGCCCACCTGGACGGAGACTAGCACCCTAGAAAATAGAAAATACTTATCGGGAGAGAAAGAGAGGGCTGAATCAGCTCCGTTCACACCCAGCCGGGTGTAAATTGTTATTGGGATGATTCATTCCCATCCCCTCAGCCCACCACACAGGGTTGTGAGCTGGAGGCACTCAATGGTCATCCCTCCTGACCCGGACACTTAGGGGTGCCTTGTGTGAGCCCCACCTTCATCACCCACCTCAGCCCAATCCCAGCTCCACCAATCGCCGTGGGGCATCCTCCAGCTTCAGGTGTCATATTCAAAATCGCACAAGCCTGAGCGGGAAACCACATTTTCAGGAGTTCTTTAATAGAAGTATGGGATGGATACAAAAATATATTGGAGCCAAAAGTCCCTTATTGGCTATCTCCGCTGGAGGTAATGAGTGTTAAGAAAATTAATATGAGAGGTAATTGGAGTACATATGGTGAATTGGTAATTAAAGAAGGAGGAAAATGGAAATTGAAACCATTTGAACAAGTTAAAGATTATGTATATTGTCAGGGGTTTAGGAGCAGAGGCACGGGCAAGGGAGGAAACAGAGAGCGAAGGGGAGGAAGCAGAAGAAAAGATGAGTGATGACGACGACCCGAGATCTCCTAGTCTTTCCAGTGAATCAGAGGATTCACAGAAAGGAGCACCAGTGGCCAGGGCAAGGGGGGAGTCAAGGGGGGCACCCCAGGAAGATAGAGCCAGAGGGGACTCAGGGGGGAGCAGCTGGAGATCGGGACCAGCGTCACCGCCAGGAAGCAGGGAAGAGGAAGGGAGCCAGGGGGGAAGCGCTGGCAGCTCGCCACAGGAGGGAGGGCATGAGTCAGGAGTGGCCACACCTCCATCGGGGAGCGAAGAAACGGTTAAGAGGAAGGTGGAAGGTTGGGCGCGCGCGCCAAGTTCAAATGCAGAGGAAGGCGGCGCAGTAAGCAGCCCCGAAAGGGAACCAGGTCCGAAAGCCCGGCGCAAGGAGGCAGGAGGGTCCGGGTCAGCGTCAGAAGAATCCCGGAAGGAAGAAGCCCCGGGGGGTAGAGGGACCCAGAGGAGGACAGTCAGGCGGAAAAGGTGGAGCAAGGCTAGGATATTAAGTTGGTGCACAAGGGGCGGAGATTCAGACGGAGCTTCGCCGATCTAGCTACTAGACGTAGAGTTTGCGCGCAGCAGCGTGAGAATGGAAACCGTAATTCAATAAAGACTTTTACTTAATGATCGCTGGCTAGCGTGATCCTCTGTGAGCTAGGATCTTCAAGCAGCTCTGACAGTAAGCTCCGTCTCTCCATTGTGGGCATCTACAGCCTCGAGGAGGGGAGAGAAACAGGTGCCTACTAGCGAGCTCACGAACGGCAGACGACATGACGGCTGAGCAGCAGATAGAGGACCTCAGAAAAGCAGTGGCACAACTGAACGCCGAGGTTCTCGCATCCAGGAAGAGAGAGGAGGAGGCAGCTGCCGCCTGCAGGGATCTCCAGGTCAGGTTAGACGTGCTGACAAAGCAGACACCCCGGCAGGAGGGAATTGGGTTGGCGAGACGGACAGGCGGGCTGGTCTCTCACTTCGATGGGAACCTGCAACAGTATCCCAACTTTAGAGCCGACGTACTGTGCGCACTGCAACTGCTGCATAAAGACTTTAGAGATGAACAAGAGAGAGTGGGGTTCATCATGTCCCATCTGCATGGGGATGCGAAAGCATGGCTACGCAATTTATGGAGAGATAAGGATCCGGCGCTCCAGAATGCGGATGCCTTTATTAAAGCGATGGATGGGTGCTTTTTATCAAGTATTGACGTGGATCTTGCACGGAAGGAGGTGCATGGGCTGAGACAAGGGAGGGCCAGCGTCAGGCAGTATCATGCCCGCTTTTTCGCCTTGGTCAGTGCCCTGGAATGGGACAGAGATTCGGCTCCTGTAAGAGACCTCTTTTGGGAGGGGCTGCACAACTCGATTAAAGATGAGATCGCGAGGGGGGAGAGACCCCGAACCACCCAGGAGGTCGTTCAGAGGGCACTGGCAGTGGGGGTGAGGCTGGAAGAACGCCCGTGGAGCAGGGACGAAGGGCGTGGAGGGCGCGAACCAGCCAGGGCCCCCTCCTTCCTTCCCAGAGAAGCAGCGCGGGCGCAATCCACGCCTCCGCCAGGAGGAGGAGCCGAACCTATGGAGGTTGGAGGTGCAAGGGCTCAGTCAGCAACCAGAGCCCTAGCACCGGCAGCAGTGAAAGCGAAGCCTCCTAGAGGGAACAGGAAGTGTTACGTCTGTGAGGAACCAGGGCATATGGCAAAAGAGTGTCCCCAGAGGCCCCACAAGCTCACTGCAGCCTCAGCAATGGTGACTGCAGCAACGCAGCAAGGAGGACCACAGCAGGGAAACGACGCAGTCTGGCTGGAGGAAGAGGCACTGGGGCCCAGCCAGACGTGTTAGTGAAGCAGTCCCCAGAGATTTTACAGCCCGTGAACCCCCTCCCGCCCAAACCAGTAGTGAGGCTCACAGCATCTCTCCAGCTGCCCAATGGAATCACCATAGACGTGCCAATCACCATTGACTCAGGCAGCAATGCGGACTTTATAGGGCAGGACTTTGTCGACAGGCACGCTGTGCAGTTGCTGCCGGCCACACTGCCCCTGCAGGTTGTCACGGTGGATGGCAGGGAGCTGCTCGGGGGGCAAGTGGTGAAGCAGACGCCACCAATGGTGATGCGACTTGGGAATCACAGAGAAATCATCAGCTTCAACGTCACTCAACTATCTGACACGCCCGTTGTATTGGGCATGAGTTGGCTGGACAAGCACAGCCCAACGATGGCTTGGTACCAGAGGCAGCTGACCTTCGGCTCTTCCTTTTGTGCTGAACACTGCATCGTGCCCAGGCAGGAAGGAGAGGAAGAGGAGTCACAGCTGCTGCTAGGCACGCTGCAAGCGATTCCCCACAAGTACGCTGAATTTTTGGAAGTTTTCTGCGAGAAGGAGGCAGACAGGCTACCCCCTCACAGACCATATGACTGCAAAATTGACCTGCTGCCGGGGGCGGCGCTGCCTAAAGGGAGACTGTATTCCATGTCAGAGGACGAACTGCAAGAACTCAAGGAGTTCATTGATCATAATTTGCAGCGCGGCTTCATCCGGGAGTCCAAGGCAGTGGGGGGCAGTCCCGTATTCTTTGTTAAGAAGCGGGACACGCCCCAAAAGAGACTCGTAGTGGATTACAGGATTTTGAACAGTGTGACTAGGCCATCGGACTTCCCCATGCCCCGAATTGACGACCTCCTCGCAAGGGTACGGAAGGGCAGAGTGTTCACCAAGTTGGACCTGCGGGGGGCGTACAACCTCATTCGCATGCGGGAGGGTGATGAGTGGAAGACAGCCATGTTCACGCCACTGGGGACCTACGAATATAGAGTTATGCCTTTTGGATTGCAAAATGGCTCCCACGTTTTTCAAGCATTTATGCATCACGTGTTGGCGGGACTTCTCTACAAGACGTGCGTCTGTTTCTTAGATGACATACTGATCTTTTCGGAGTCGCAGCAGGAGCATGACAAACACGTCAAGGAAGTGCTGAGCAGGCTAAAGCAACATAGGCTCTACGCCAAGCTGGAGAAGTGCCAATTTGACGTGCCGGAGGTGGATTTTCTGGGCTACAAGCTGTCTGACAAGGGGCTCGCCATGGACAGCGCCAAGGTTCGAGCGGTGTTGGATTGGAAGAGCCCGCGCAACCGGAAGGAGGTCCAACGGTTTGTCGGCTTTGCGAACTTCTATCGCAAGTTTATCAAGGGCTTCGCGATGCAGACGGCGGCCATCACTGACACGCTTAGCTCCAAGAAAAAGAAGTTCATTTGGACAGAGCAGGCGGAGCAGTCCTTTCAGGCACTCAAGCGTCTCTTCGCGTCGGCAGAGCAGCTGCTTCATGTCAACCCCAGCAAGCCGATGAGGGTGGAGACAGACGCTTCGGACAGAGCCGTGGGGGCGGTCCTGCTGCAGAAAGACCCGCAGGGGGTGTGGCGACCGGGAGCGTTTTACTCCAGGAAGCTCAGCAAGTCCGAGCAGAACTACACCATATGGGACAGGGAGTTGCTGGCCATTCACGCAGCGTTCAAGGCGTGGAGGCACTTTCTGATCGGCGCCAAGCACACGGTGCAGGTTTGCACGGACCACAAGAATCTAGAGCACTGGCGCACGGCACAGTTCCTGAACCAGAGGCAGATACGTTGGGCTGAGTTCTTTGCGAACTTCGACTTCCGAATAGAGTATGTCCCGGGGGACACCAACATCATGGCAGACGCTCTCTCCCGTAAGCCACAGTATCTGGAGGACGCAACACCAGCGGCCGCCATGCACATCTTCGCACCGACAGTGTGGGCGTGCGCCGCGGCGACCGTGGACCTAGAGGCGGTGCGACGAGCGTTGCAGGGGGACTCCTTCGCACAAGCAAAGATGGCAGAGGTGCAAAGGGGCAAGGCAGCGGCCGACGGTTTCCAGCTAAGAGATGGATTGCTCATCCGTAAAGGGGCCATCTACGTGCCGGGAGACGAACTTCGAGCCAAGGTGCTGCAGCAGCTGCACGACGCGCCCACGGCCGGGCACTTTGGCAAGGAGAAGACGGTGGAATTAGTAGCCAGGGATTTCTGGTGGCCTGGAATGAGAGGGGAGGTCGCAGACTACGTGGCGAGGTGTGACACCTGCCAGAGGGCCAAACCAGTGCACAAACCGCCGGCCGGACTGTTGGAACCGCTGCAAACTCCGGTCGAACCTTGGGAAAGGGTGGCCCTGGACTTTGTCACGGATCTGCCCAGCTCAAGGGGCAAGACGGCAGTGCTGGTGGTGGTGGACCTGTTTTCCAAGATGGCCCATTTCATTCCGTGTGCTAAGGTGGCCACGGCGGAGCAAACCGCCAAACTGTTCATAGACCACGTGTTCAAGGTTCACGGTCTGCCACGGTCTATTCTGTCCGACCGGGGGCGACAGTTCATCTCGAATTTCTGGCAGAAGCTGATGGGCTTCCTGAACGTCAAGATCAACCTGGCGTCGGCGAGACACCCGCAGACCAACGGGCAAGCGGAGCGGGTCAATGCCATCATGCAGCAGTACCTGAGATGTTATGCAAATCAACAGCCTGCGACGTGGGTGGATTACCTGCCGCTTGCCGAGTTCGCCTACAACAACACGAAGCACGTGTCCACGGGGGTCACGCCGTTCTTCGCCAACAACGGGAGGCACCCCAGAACCTTCCCGGGACTGGAAAGAATGGGGGAGGGGGAGCCGCAGACAGCAGATGCGTTCGCGTCGGAGCTGCAGGAAGTCCACGATCAGCTGAGGCGCCACCTGGAGCTGGCCAAGCATGCATACAAGGTACAAGCAGACAAGCACAGAAGGGTTGGAGAAGAGCTCCACGTGGGAGACTGGGTTTGGTTAGCAGCCCACGCAGTGCCGGCCAGGTCGTTGGCCAAGAAGAAACTAGGGCATAAGCAACTGGGGCCCTACCAAGTCGAAGAGCAGGTCAACCCGGTAGCTTTCAGACTGGCACTTCCGGAGGGTTCCAGAATGCATCCGGTATTCCACAGATCGGTGCTCACTCCCTACAAGGCACCGCACAGGTTCCAGGAACCCGGAACGGCGCCGAGTCCGGCCAGAGACAGAACAGGGCACGCGGGAGTGGCACAGAAGGAGCGCATCAACGAAGTCACGGAGATTTTGGACTCCAGATGGGGGGAAGAGGGGGTAGAATACTTCCTCGCCAAGGAGGGCACCCCGGCCAGTGCGAACAGCTGGGTGCCGGGCTACGCCTTAGACGAACCTCTGCTCAAAGACGAGTTTCATGCCCTCTTCCCACATAGACCTATGCCAGCAGACTTTTTCGACGACTGGCTTTTCACGCCCACGCTTTCGGCCAGCACGTTCCGGGGGTTCGACTCGGACGAGGAACCGACACGAGACGTCCGTTCCCCGGAGGGGTCACCCTCGGGATCTGCCTCAGAACCCTCGTATTGGTGGGACGATAGACCAGAGGAGCAGTGGCGCAGGAAGTGGCTGGAGGGTCCAGGACGAGCAACGCCGCCAGGAGGAAGTGAGGGAGAGACGGACATGGACATTTTCGGGGACGACCCTGGTTTCGAGCACGGCGGCACAGAGATGGAAGCGGAGGTGACTGTCGTCGACGAGAGCAGGGAGGAAGAACCGGAAGACTTCAGAGGGAGGCCCGCCACGGGAAGCGACCGCTATCCGACGTTCGTCCCTTTGCAACAGCAGCCCCCAGCTCCAGCACCGGAAGGAGGGGAGGGGGGAATGGGGGGCTTCGAGGGGGGGATGGATGTCAGGGGTTTAGGAGCAGAGGCACGGGCAAGGGAGGAAACAGAGAGCGAAGGGGAGGAAGCAGAAGAAAAGATGAGTGATGACGACGACCCGAGATCTCCTAGTCTTTCCAGTGAATCAGAGGATTCACAGAAAGGAGCACCAGTGGCCAGGGCAAGGGGGGAGTCAAGGGGGGCACCCCAGGAAGATAGAGCCAGAGGGGACTCAGGGGGGAGCAGCTGGAGATCGGGACCAGCGTCACCGCCAGGAAGCAGGGAAGAGGAAGGGAGCCAGGGGGGAAGCGCTGGCAGCTCGCCACAGGAGGGAGGGCATGAGTCAGGAGTGGCCACACCTCCATCGGGGAGCGAAGAAACGGTTAAGAGGAAGGTGGAAGGTTGGGCGCGCGCGCCAAGTTCAAATGCAGAGGAAGGCGGCGCAGTAAGCAGCCCCGAAAGGGAACCAGGTCCTAAAGCCCGGCGCAAGGAGGCAGGAGGGTCCGGGTCAGCGTCAGAAGAATCCCGGAAGGAAGAAGCCCCGGGGGGTAGAGGGACCCAGAGGAGGACAGTCAGGCGGAAAAGGTGGAGCAAGGCTAGGATATTAAGTTGGTGCACAAGGGGCGGAGATTCAGACGGAGCTTCACCGATCTAGCTACTAGACGTAGAGTTTGCGCGCAGCAGCGTGAGAATGGAAACCGTAATTCAATAAAGACTTTTACTTAATGATCGCTGGCTAGCGTGATCCTCTGTGAGCTAGGATCTTCAAGCAGCTCTGACATATATGATTGGTTGCATTACTTTCAAGTAAATGAAATGTTTAAAAAAGACTTAAAAGAAAGGGGTTATGTAGAAAAAGAATCTAAATTTCAAATAGACATAATAAACAATTAATATAAAACTCGGTCAAAAATGTATAAGATATTGTTGGAATGGCATACGAAAGATGAAGAGGTTAAATCGGTAATGATACAGTGGGCCAAAGATTTTGGGTATAATATTCAATTTGATGAATGGGAAAAATTGTGGAAAGAGAATATAAAATTTACTGCATGCACGGCACTGAAAGAAAATGTTATGAAAATGTTTTACAGATGGTACATCACACCTGTAAAGTTAGCAAAGATGTATAAGACGTGTAACAAATGTTGGAAATGTAAAGAAAAAGAAGGGACGTTCTTTCATGTGTGGTGGGAATAAGAAAGTGAAAAGCTTTTGGGAAATGATATACAATAAAATGAAAAAACTGTTAAGATATACTTTTGCCAGTGGCGTAGCGTGGGGGGTGCAGGGGGGGCCGGCCGCACCGGGCGCAACATCTGGGGGTTAGGGTTAGGGGGCGCAAATCCACGGGTTAGGGGGCGCAAATCCACGGGTTAGGGGGCGCAAATTACTTGCCTTGCCCCGGGTGCTGACAACCCACGCTACGCCACTGACTTTTGCAAAAAAACCGGAGGCTTTTCTTTTCTTTTAGAGATCTTAGGAAAGGACATAAGAAGAAAAGACTGTAAACTCTTTCAATATGCAGCAACGGCAGCCAGAATCTTGTTGGCCCAGAAATGGAAGCAAGAGGAAATACCGACGATAAAAGAATGGAGACTGAAATTGACAGATTATGCGGAATTGGACAAATTAACTGGGAAAATCAGATACACCAAAGACCAAAAGTTCATCGAAGACTGGGGAAAGTTCCTACTGAAAGTTCCTATCTGAAAAACGTATGCGGCGTGAACACAACTCTAGTGGGATTTCAAGAGGCACTGTAAAAATAGAGAAATATTGTTAATATGAAATAGTGGGGGAAGGGAGGTATAATGGCAATACGAAAGAAGAGAATGTGTAATTAAAGTTATAAATATGGATGATTATCAGAGACGCTGAAGGAAGTTCAAAAAAGGAGATAATTTGTTGTATTTTGGATAAAAATGTATAATTGCATGGAAAAATCAATAAAATTTATTATTAAAAAAAACAAAAAAAAACCTTATGCAAATAAAGCATTGCTTATTCTTCATCCACTGGTGTGCTTATTGGCTCCAGATCCAGAAATAACCCTGCCCTTGGCAGAACATATACAGTGCTTTTTTCTGGAGGGGGGGGGCACAGAGGAATGCATAAAACATTTTGTGAATGTACTTTTGTCCATTTACTGTATTTATTTTTCCCGGTTTGAACTAAAAAATGGCTATTTTCTTGAGTCAAAATGAGAGTACCCCCAATCATTTTTTTTAGAAAAGAAGCACTGCATATATACACACACATATACATATATCCGTTTTATTTTTATTTATTTACAAACGGACACCTATATCTAGGTATGTATATTCTTGTATATAAACTTCCGCGGCCCACCCGCCCCATCCCTCCGCCAAGGGGCACGAGAGGAAGGCCACTGGGGGAGAAAGGCAGGTGAGGGCGGGGCGGGGGGCAGGGCTGCCCCCTGGGGAGAGCGGGGTCGAGAGAGAGTGGGCGGGAGAAAGAGAGAGGGCCAACCTGGCTCGGCACGTCTCTGCTGGCCCAAGGTCGCAGCGCCTCTTCCGCCCGTTTCCCTCCCCTTCCTGTCCTCTTGCCTCTCCTCCGGTGGCACCTCCTTCCGGTACGCCTGCCCTCGCCCAAGATGGCGGCAGCACAGGCTCTTCCGCCCGTTTCCCTCCCTTTCCTGTCGGCTTGCCTCTCCTCCGGTGGCACCTCCTTCCGGGTACCACTGCCCTCGCCCAAGATGGCGGCAGCACAGGCTCTTCCGCCCGTTTCCCTCCCCTTCTGTTTGCACCAGAATCACACTACCAAAGCAGAAAGGTCTTCTGGATTCCATCTACATAGGAAGAAGATGAAAACGCTCTGATTGGGCTTATTTCAAATAAGTGTTTTTGGGGTTACAATGCACATTCAACCAAAAATCGCAGAGCGAAATGTATGTTATCAGCCCAAATCAAGCATGGGTGTTTTGGTTCATCTCAATTGAAAGAGGGAGAAGAAGCTTGGATTGCACTCGGTTTTCATTCACCTACAAATAGAAAATCGAAGTATCATAAGCATAATCAACGCAAAACAGGTTGTTTTGGGTTCCGTCTACATAGAAAGAAGAATCTTGGATTTCGCTTAATAAAAAGTATTGTTCTTTGGTGTTAATGCACATTTACCCCAAAATGGCAAAGTGAATGTAATGCGACCAAAATAAAGAAACACCATTCCTCTTCCATATACTTCTTCCAGAAGACGAATAAGCTTCGAGAGGGCTTATTTGAATTTGCATGGTGTTTTTTGGGTTTGCACTAGAATCACACAACCAAAGCAAAAAGAATGCACATTCAACCAAAAATCGCAGTGAAATGTTTGTTATCAGCCAAAATCAACCATAGGTGTTTAAGTTAATCTCAATCGAAAGAGGACAAATAAGCTTGGATTGCATTTCGGTATTCATTGACCCACAAACTGCAAATCGAAGTGTCATAAGCATAAACAAAGCAAAACAGGTTGTTTTGGATACCATCTACATAGAAAGAAGAATCTTGGATTGCGCTTATTTCAAAGTCGTGTTCTTTGGTTCTAATGTACATTGACCCACAAATCGCCAAGTGAGTGTAATGAGCCTAAAATGACAAAACACCATATTTCCGCTTCCATATGCGGAGAAAGAAGACGCATAAGCTTCGAGGCTTATTTCAATTCACAGGGTGTTTTTTGGGTTTGCACTAGAATCACACAACCAAAGCAAAAAGAATGCACATTCAACCAAAAATCGCAGTGAAATGTTTTTTATCAGCCAAATTCAACCATCTCAATAGAAAGAGAACGAAAATCGTGTTCTTTGGAGTTAATGCACATTTACCCAGAAATCGCAGTGTATGTAATGAGACCAAAATAACAAAACGACATATTTCCGCTTCCATATGAGTAGAAAGAAGACGTTCTATGAATTGAAATAAGCCCAATCGAAGCTTATGTTAACCAAAAGACCTTTTTGCTTTGGTTTTGTGATTCTGGTGCACACCCAAAAAAACACCCAAAAAACACCACGCTAATTTCAACTCGATGATTCTATGATTCTATGAATTGAAATAAGCCCAATCGAAGCTTATTCGTCTTCTTTCTACTCATATGGAAGCGGAAATATGTCGTTTTGTTATTTTGGTCTCATTACATACACTGCGATTTCTGGGTAAATATGCATTAACTCCAAAGAACACGATTTTGAAATAAGCGAAATCCAAGATTCTTCTTTCTATGTAGATGGAAACCAAAACAACCTGTTTTGCGTTGTTTATGCTTATGACACTTTGCTTTGCAGCTTGTGGGTGAATGAACACCGAAAGAGCAATCCAAGCTTATTCGTTCTCTTTCTATTGAGATAAACATAAACACTTATGGTTGATTTGGGCTGATAACAAACATTTGGCTCTGTGATTTTTTGTTGAATGTTCATTCTAACCCCAAAAACAGCTATTTGAAATAAGCCCAATCAGAGCGTGTTCATCTTCTTTCTACGTAGATGGAACGCAAAACACCTTATTGCTTTGTTTGGGGGTGATTCTGGTTCTCACCCAAAAAACACCATATAATTTCCAACTATGATTCTATGATTCTATGAATTGAAATAAGCCCAATCGAAGCTTATTCGTCTTCTTTCTACGCATATGGTTGCGCAAATATGGCGTTTTGTTATTTTGGTCTCATTACATACACTTTGCGATTTCTGGGTAAAAGTGCATTAATACCAAAGAACACGACTTTGAAATAAGCGAAATCCAAGATTCTTATTTCTATGTAGATGGAACCGAATACAACCTGTTTTGCGTTGTTTATGCTTATGACACTTTGCTTTGCAGCTTGTGGGTGAATGAACACCGAAAGAGCAATCCAAGCTTATTCGTTTTTCTATTGAGATGAACATAAACACCTATGGTTGATTTGGGCTGATAACAAACATTTCGCTCAGTGATTTTTTTGTTGAATGTGCATTCTATCCCCCAAAACAGCTATTTGAAATAATCTAAATCAGAGCGTTTTTATCTTCTTCCTACGTAGATAGGACGTAAAATACTTTATTGCTTTCTTTGGGGGTGATTCTGGTATACACCCAAAAAAGACCATGCAAATTCATATAAGCCCTCTCGAAGCTTATTCGTCTTCTTTCTACGCAAATGGAAGCGGAAATATGGCGTTTTGTTATTTTGGTCTCATTACATACACTTTGCGATTTCAGGGTAAATGTGCATTAACACCAAAGAACACGACTTTGAAATAAGCGAAATCCAAGATTCTTCTTTCTATGTAGATGGAACCGAAAACAACGTGTTTTGCTTTCTTTAGGCTTATTACACTTTGCTTTGTTATTTGTGGGTGAATGAACACCGAAAACGCAATCCAAGCTTATTCGTCCTCTTTCTATTGAGATTAACTAAAACACCTATGCTTGATTTGGGCTGATAACAACCATTTGCGATTTTTGGTTGAATGTGCATTCTAACCCAAAAAACACCAATTTGAAATAAGCCCAAAGAGAGCGTTATCATCTTCTTTTTATGTAGATTGAACCCAGAACACCTGTTTGCTTTGGTTAGGTGATTCTGGTGCACACCCAAAAAACACCACGCTAATTTCAACTATGATTCTATGATTCTATGAATTGAAATAAGCCCAATCGAAGCTTATTCGTCTTCTTTCTACTCATATGGAAGCGGAAATATGTCGTTTTGTTATTTTGGTCTCATTACATACACTGCGATTTCTGGGTAAATATGCATTAACTCCAAAGAACACGATTTTGAAATAAGCGAAATCCAAGATTCTTCTTTCTATGTAGATGGAAACCAAAACAACCTGTTTTGCGTTGTTTATGCTTATGACACTTTGCTTTGCAGCTTGTGGGTGAATGAACACCGAAAGAGCAATCCAAGCTTATTCGTTCTCTTTCTATTGAGATAAACATAAACACTTATGGTTGATTTGGGCTGATAACAAACATTTGGCTCTGTGATTTTTTGTTGAATGTTCATTCTAACCCCAAAAACAGCTATTTGAAATAAGCCCAATCAGAGCGTGTTCATCTTCTTTCTACGTAGATGGAACGCAAAACACCTTATTGCTTTGTTTGGGGGTGATTCTGGTGCTCACCCAAAAAACACCATGTAAATTCCAACTATGATTCTATGATTCTATGAATTGAAATAAGCCCAATCGAAGCTTATTCGTCTTCTATCTACGCATATGGTTGCGGAAATATGGCGTTTTGTTATTTTGGTCTCATTACATACTTTGCGATTTCTGGGTAAAAGTGCATTAATACCAAAGAACACGACTTTGAAATAAGCGAAATCCAAGATTCTTATTTCTATGTAGATGGAACCGAATACAACCTGTTTTGCTTTCTTTATGCTTATGACACTTTGCTTTGCAGCTTGTGGGTGAATGAACACCGAAAGAGCAATCCAAGCTTATTCGTTTTTCTATTGAGATGAACATAAACACCTATGGTTGATTTGGGCTGATAACAAACATTTCGCTCAGTGATTTTTTTGTTGAATGTGCATTCTATCCCCCAAAACAGCTATTTGAAATAATCTAAATCAGAGCGTTTTTATCTTCTTCCTACGTAGATAGGACGTAAAATACTTTATTGCTTTCTTTGGGGGTGATTCTGGTATACACCCAAAAAAGACCATGCAAATTCATATAAGCCCTCTCGAAGCTTATTCGTCTTCTTTCTACGCAAATGGAAGCGGAAATATGGCGTTTTGTTATTTTGGTCTCATTACATACACTTTGCGATTTCAGGGTAAATGTGCATTAACACCAAAGAACACGACTTTGAAATAAGCGAAATCCAAGATTCTTCTTTCTATGTAGATGGAACCGAAAACAACGTGTTTTGCTTTCTTTAGGCTTATTACACTTTGCTTTGTTATTTGTGGGTGAATGAACACCGAAAACGCAATCCAAGCTTATTCGTCCTCTTTCTATTGAGATTAACTAAAACACCTATGCTTGATTTGGGCTGATAACAACCATTTGCGATTTTTGGTTGAATGTGCATTCTAACCCAAAAAACACCAATTTGAAATAAGCCCAAAGAGAGCGTTATCATCTTCTTTTTATGTAGATTGAACCCAGAACACCTGTTTGCTTTGGTTAGGTGATTCTGGTGCACACCCAAAAAACACCACGCTAATTTCAACTATGATTCTATGATTCTATGAATTGAAATAAGCCCAATCGAAGCTTATTCGTCTTCTTTCTACTCATATGGAAGCGGAAATATGTCGTTTTGTTATTTTGGTCTCATTACATACACTGCGATTTCTGGGTAAATATGCATTAACTCCAAAGAACACGATTTTGAAATAAGCGAAATCCAAGATTCTTCTTTCTATGTAGATGGAAACCAAAACAACCTGTTTTGCGTTGTTTATGCTTATGACACTTTGCTTTGCAGCTTGTGGGTGAATGAACACCGAAAGAGCAATCCAAGCTTATTCGTTCTCTTTCTATTGAGATAAACATAAACACTTATGGTTGATTTGGGCTGATAACAAACATTTGGCTCTGTGATTTTTTGTTGAATGTTCATTCTAACCCCAAAAACAGCTATTTGAAATAAGCCCAATCAGAGCGTGTTCATCTTCTTTCTACGTAGATGGAACGCAAAACACCTTATTGCTTTGTTTGGGGGTGATTCTGGTGCTCACCCAAAAAACACCATGTAAATTCCAACTATGATTCTATGATTCTATGAATTGAAATAAGCCCAATCGAAGCTTATTCGTCTTCTATCTACGCATATGGTTGCGGAAATATGGCGTTTTGTTATTTTGGTCTCATTACATACTTTGCGATTTCTGGGTAAAAGTGCATTAATACCAAAGAACACGACTTTGAAATAAGCGAAATCCAAGATTCTTATTTCTATGTAGATGGAACCGAATACAACCTGTTTTGCTTTCTTTATGCTTATGACACTTTGCTTTGCAGCTTGTGGGTGAATGAACACCGAAAGAGCAATCCAAGCTTATTCGTTCTCTTTCTATTGAGATGAACTTAAACACCTATATGGTTGATTTTGGCTGATAAAAAACATTTCACTGCGATTTTTGGTTGAATGTGCATTCTTTTTGCTTTGGTTGTGTGATTCTAGTGCAAACCCAAAAAACACCCTGTGAATTGAAATAAGCCTCGAAGCTTATGCGTCTTCTTTCTCCGCATATGGAAGCGGAAATATGGTGTTTTGTCATTTTAGGCTCATTACACTCACTTGGCGATTTGTGGGTCAATGTACATTAGAACCAAAGAACACGACTTTGAAATAAGCGCAATCCAAGATTCTTCTTTCTATGTAGATGGTATCCAAAACAACCTGTTTTGCTTTGTTTATGCTTAGACACTTCGATTTGCAGTTTGTGGGTCAATGAATACCGAAATGCAATCCAAGCTTATTTGTCCTCTTTCGATTGAGATTAACTTAAACACCTATGGTTGATTTTGGCTGATAACAAACATTTCACTGCGATTTTTGGTTGAATGTGCATTCTTTTTGCTTTGGTTGTGTGATTCTAGTGCAAACCCAAAAAACACCATGCAAATTCAAATAAGCCCTCTCGAAGCTTATTCGTCTTCTGGAAGAAGTATATGGAAGAGGAATGGTGTTTCTTTATTTTGGTCGCATTACATTCACTTTGCCATTTTGGGGTAAATGTGCATTAACACCAAAGAACAATACTTTTTATTAAGCGAAATCCAAGATTCTTCTTTCTATGTAGACGGAACCCAAAACAACCTGTTTTGCGTTGATTATGCTTATGATACTTCGATTTTCTATTTGTGGGTGAATGAAAACCGAGTGCAATCCAAGCTTCTTCTCCCTCTTTCAATTGAGATGAACCAAAACACCCATGCTTGATTTGGGCTGATAACATACATTTCGCTCTGCGATTTTTGGTTGAATGTGCATTGTAACCCCAAAAACACTTATTTGAAATAAGCCCAATCAGAGCGTTTTCATCTTCTTCCTATGTAGATGGAACCCAGAAGACCTTTCTGCTTTGGTAGTGTGATTCTGGTGCAAACAGAAGGGGAGGGAAACGGGCGGAAGAGCCTGTGCTGCCGCCATCTTGGGCGAGGGCAGGGGGTACCCTGAAGGAGGTGCCACCGGAGGAGAGGCAAGCCGACAGGAAGCGGAGGGAAACGGGCGGAAGAGCCTGTGCTGCCGCCATCTTGGGCGAGGGCAGTGGTACCCGGAAGGAGGTGCCGCCGGAGGAGAGGCAAGAGGACAGGAAGGGGAGGGAAACGGGCGGAAGAGCCTGTGCTGCCGCCATCTTGGGCGAGGGCAGGCGTACCGGAAGGAGGTGCCACCGGAGGAGAGGCAAGAGGACAGGAAGGGGAGGGAAACGGGCGGAAGAGCCTGTGCTGCCGCCATCTTGGGCGAGGGCAGGCGTACCGGAAGGAGGTGCCACCGGAGGAGAGGCAAGCTGACAGGAAGGGGAGGGAAACGGGCGGAAGAGGCGCTGCGACCTTGGGCCAGCAGAGACGTGCCGAGCCAGGTTGGCCCTCTCTCTTTCTCCCGCCCACTCTCTCTCGACCCCGCTCTCCCCAGGGGGCAGCCCTGCCCCCCGCCCCGCCCTCACCTGCCTTTCTCCCCCAGTGGCCTTCCTCTCGTGCCCCTTGGCGGAGGGATGGGGCGGGTGGGCCGCGGAAGTTTATATACAAGAATATACATACCTAGATATAGGTGTCCGTTTGTAAATAAATAAAAATAAAACGGATATATGTATATGTGTGTGTATATATGCAGTGCTTCTTTTCTAAAAAAAATGATTGGGGGTACTCTCATTTTGACTCAAGAAAATAGCCATTTTTTAGTTCAAACCGGGAAAAATAAATACAGTAAATGGACAAAAGTACATTCACAAAATGTTTTATGCATTCCTCTGTGCCCCCCCCCCCCAGAAAAAAGCACTGTATATGTTCTGCCAAGGGCAGGGTTATTTCTGGATCTGGAGCCAATAAGCACACCAGTGGATGAAGAATAAGCAATGCTTTATTTGCATAAGGGTTTTTTTTTTGTTTTTTTTATAATAAATTTTATTGATTTTTCCATGCAATTATACATTTTTATCCAAAATACAACAAATTATCTCCTTTTTTGAACTTCCTTCAGCGTCTCTGATAATCATCCATATTTATAACTTTAATTACACATTCCCTTCTTTCGTATTGCCATTATACCTCCCTTCCCCCACTATTTCATATTAACAATATTTCTCTATTTTTACAGTGCCTCTTGAAATCCCACTAGAGTTGTGTTCACGCCGCATACGTTTTTCAGATAATCTACGAACTTTCCCCAGTCTTCGATGAACTTTTGGTCTTTGGTGTATCTGATTTTCCCAGTTAATTTGTCCAATTCCGCATAATCTGTCAATTTCAGTCTCCATTCTTTTATCGTCGGTATTTCCTCTTGCTTCCATTTCTGGGCCAACAAGATTCTGGCTACCGTTGCTGCATATTGAAAGAGTTTACAGTCTTTTCTTCTTATGTCCTTTCCTAAGATCTCTAAAAGAAAAGAAAAGCCTCCGGTTTTTTTGCAAAAGTCAGTGGCGTAGCGTCAGCACCCGGGGCAAGGCAAGTAATTTGCGCCCCCTAACCCGTGGATTTGCGCCCCCTAACCCGTGGATTTGCGCCCCCTAACCCCCAGATGTTGCGCCCGGTGCGGCCGGCCCCCCCTGCACCCCCCACGCTACGCCACTGGCAAAAGTATATCTTAACAGTTTTTTCATTTTATTGTATATCATTTCCCAAAAGCTTTTCACTTTCTTATTCCCACCACACATGAAAGAACGTCCCTTCTTTTTCTTTACATTTCCAACATTTGTTACACGTCTTATACATCTTTGCTAACTTTACAGGTGTGATGTACCATCTGTAAAACATTTTCATAACATTTTCTTTCAGTGCCGTGCATGCAGTAAATTTTATATTCTCTTTCCACAATTTTTCCCATTCATCAAATTGAATATTATACCCAAAATCTTTGGCCCACTGTATCATTACCGATTTAACCTCTTCATCTTTCGTATGCCATTCCAACAATATCTTATACATTTTTGACCGAGTTTTATATTAATTGTTTATTATGTCTATTTGAAATTTAGATTCTTTTTCTACACAACCCCTTTCTTTTAAGTCTTTTTTAAAAATTTCATTTACTTGAAAGTAATGCAACCAATCATATACATAATCTTTAACTTGTTCAAATGGTTTCAATTTCCATTTTCCTCCTTCTTTAATTACCAATTCACCATATGTACTCCAATTACCTCTCATATTAATTTTCTTAACACTCATTACCTCCAGCGGAGATAGCCAATAAGGGACTTTTGGCTCCAATATATTTTTGTATCTATCCCATACTTCTATTAAAGAACTCCTGAAAATGTGGTTTCCCGCTCAGGCTTGTGCGATTTTGAATATGACACCTGAAGCTGGAGGATGCCCCATGGCGATTGGTGCAGCTGGGATTGGGCTGAGGTGGGTGATGAAGGTGGGGCTCACACAAGGCACCCCTAAGTGTCCGGGTCAGGAGGGATGACCATTGAGTGCCTCCAGCTCACAACCCTGTGTGGTGGGCTGAGGGGATGGGAATGAATCATCCCAATAACAATTTACACCCGGCTGGGTGTGAACGGAGCTGATTCAGCCCTCTCTTTCTCTCCCGATAAGTATTTTCTATTTTCTAGGGTGCTAGTCTCCGTCCAGGTGGGCGCCGTGCCACCCGCCTCGCAAGCGAGACTCTTCCGCTACCACTACCAGCTTTCCAGGGAGAAAGTGGCAAGTCAGGGTTTGCTTGGGCCAATGGAACTCCCTGCCAAAGGAAGAGCCTCCGGCACTTGAATCCACTGCCCACCTGACTCTTCTTTTCATCTCTCAGCTGGCACCGAGTTCTGGTTGGGCCTGGCAAGAGGAGAAGCTTCTGGTCGACAGCGGTGGCAAGTTTCAGGCAAGCCTTCTCAGAAAGTTTGGGGGCTGTGGGACTGCCTGCCACTGGAGTTGCTATAATAATGAATTTTCCTTATGTTATTCCTGTTAAACTCCTTTTAAAGGTGACAGTGTTTGTCCACTTTTGGGACTGCCTGCCACTGGATGCCCTCTAAAGATATGGGGCTTTTCAGCATGAAAAAGAAATCCCAATGACCCCTTTGGGACTCACTGCTACAGTGCCGGGGGGGCTTTGGAACTCCCTGCCACTTTGAAATGCCTCTCTGGGCGAGGCGTTCAGCAGGTGGTGGGTTCGAATTCCTCCCTGGCAGGAATGCAGACTTAAAGCTGCTAGTCTGAACCCGTGTCTTGCGGTGGACAACATAGCGTACGCAGCCGGAGGTGGGTGCGAGGAGCAGTGCCAGGGGAGCAGCAAGGAAGGTGAAGAAGCCCAGCAATTGGTGGATCCAGGGTTTGAGAGACAGTATTTTTGCACGGCTTCTTTCCGGCCAGAGCAAAGAAAAGTGACCATGAGAGTAGAGATAATTTATTAAATTTATCTGCTTTATCTGGTTCAATAATTATAATAATTATAATTATTATTTAATTATTGTCAGGGGTTCAGGAGCAGAGGCACAGGAAAGGGAGGAAACAGAGAGCGAGGGGGAGGAATCCGAAGGAAATATGAGCGATGACAGCGGCCCCAGATCTCTGAGTCTTTCCAGTGAATCGGAAGATTCACAGAAAGGGGCGCCAGTGGTCAGAGCAAGGGGGGCGCCTAGGGGGACACCCCAGGAAGAAGGGACCAGAGGGGACTCAGAGAGCAGCAGTTGGAAATCGGGACCAGCTTCCCCACCAGAGCGCAGTAGGGGGGAGGGGTCCCAGGTATCGGGATCTGGCGGCTCGCCGCAAGCGGGACGGCATGAGTCAGGATTGGCCACACCTCCATCGGGGAGCGAGGAAACGGTCAAGAGGAAGGTTGAAGGCTGGGCGTGCGCGCCAAGTTCAAATACACAGGAAGGCAGCACAGTAAGCAGCCCGGATAGGGAGCCAGGTCCTAAAGACCGCCGCAAGGAGGGAGAAGAGTCCGGGGGGGTCAGCGTCAGAAGAGTCCAGGAAGGAAGAGGCCACGGGGGGTAGAGGGACCCAGAGGAGGAAGGAAAGACGGAAGAGGTGGAGCAAGGCTAGAGTATTAAGTTGGTGTACAGGAGGCGGAGACTCAGACGGAGCTTCGCCGGTCTAGCTTCTAAGACGTAGAGCTGCGCGCTGCGGCTTGGAAATTGAAACTGTAACTCAATAAAGACTTTTGTACAGTACTGCCGGCTAGCGTGGTCCTCTGTGAGCTGGGACCTGGAAGCGGCTCTGACAGTATCGGAGCTAAACATTATAAGTTAAGAGCATTTGCAGATGACCTAGTATTGACTTTGCAAGAGCCAAACACTAGTACGAAAAAGGTCCTGGAAATAATCCAACAGTTTGGCCAGGTAGCTGGATTTAAGTTGAATAAACAAAAAACCAAAGTTTTAGGAAAAAACTTAACAGATACGGAAAAGGAGAAATTCCAAGAGGAGACAGGGTTGACGGTGGTCAAGAAGGTGAAATACCTAGGGGTTTATTTGACATCTAAAAATGTGAATTTGTATAAGGATAATTATGAAAAATGTTGGTCAGAGATCAAAAAAGATCTAGAAATATGGTCGAATTTGAAATTGTCAATGTTAGGCCGAATCGCAGTGATTAAAATGAATGTATTGCCTAGAATGTTATTTTTGTTTCAGACCTTGCAGATTCTTGACAAGATGGAATGTTTCAAGAGGTGGCAGAAAGATATTTCGAAATTTGTCTGGCAGGGCAAAAAGCCCAGAATCAAATTTAAAATATTGACAGACGCTAAAGAAAGAGGGGGTTTTGCCCTGCCGGACTTAAAATTGTACTATGAGGCAGCAGCTTTTTGCTGGCTGAAAGAATGGATGCTCCTCGAGAACACAGACATTTTGGATCTGGAAGGTTTCAACAATGCTTTCGGTTGGCATGCATATCTATGGTATGATAAAATCAAGCTGCATAGCGCCTTTAAAAATCACATTGTTAGAAAAGCATTGTTCAATGTTTGGATAAGATATAAAGATCTGTTTAAGATCTGTTTAAGATATAAAGATCACGCTAGTACTGCCGGCTAGCGTGGTCCTCTGTGAGCTGGTACCTGGAAGCGGCTCTGACAATTATATATTCTAATTTTAATAATTACAATTACAATAAGAAAAGTAATCAAAATTACAATAAGAAAAATTGCAATCATTATTATAATTATAATCACGATAGCAATGGTAGAGCTAGAAGGGACCCTGGTGGTCATCCAGTCCAATCCCCTGCAATGCACACACAGGCACATACTAATGGATTCTTTCTGCCCCCAGGGAGCAGAGCCCCCACCCTGCCTTGCGGGGTGCCGTCACTTTGCATTTGTAGGACCGGGTCTGGATTGCGGAGCTGCCCGTTGGTGGGAGAATGAACACCGAAACAGCAATCCAAGCTTATTTGTCCTCTTTCTATTAACTAAAACACCTATGCTTGATTTGGGCTGATAACATTTCGCTCTGTGATTTTTGGTTGAATGTGCATTCTAACCCCCAAAACAGCTATTTGAAATGAACCCAATCAGAGCTGTCAGAGCTGCTCGAAGATCCTAGCTCACAGAGGATCACGCTAGCCAGCGATCATTAAGTAAAAGTCTTTATTGAATTACAGTTTCCATTTTCAAGCTGCTGCGTGCAACTCTACGTCTAGTAGCTAGATCGGCGAAGCTCCGTCTGATTCTCCGCCCCTTGTGCACCAACTTAATATCCTAGCCCTGCTCCACCTTTTCCGCCTGACTGTTTTCCTCTGGGTCCCTCTGCCCCCCGGGGTTTCTTCCTTCCGGGATTCTTCTGACGCTGACCCGGACCCTCCTGCCTCCTTGCGCCGGGCTTTAGGACCTGGCTCCCTTTCCGGGCTGCTTACTGCGCCGCCTTCCTCTGCATTTGAACTTGGCGCGCGCGCCCAACCTTCCACTTTCCGCTTAACCGTTTCTTCGCTCCCCGATGGAGGTGTGGCCACTCCTGACTCATGCCCTCCCTCCTGTGGTGAGCTGCCAGCGCTTGCCCCCTGGCTCCCTTCCTCCTCCCTGCTCCCTAGCGGTGACGCTGGTCCCGATTTCCAACTGCTCTCCTCTGAGTCCCCTCTGGCTCTATCTTCCTGGGGTGCCCCCCTAAACTCCCCCCTTGCCCTGGCCACTGGTGCTCCTTTCTGTGAATCCTCTGATTCACTGGAAAGACTCGGAGATCTCGGGTCGTCGTCATCACTCATCTTTTCTTCTGCCTCCTCCCCTTAGCTCTCTGTTTCCTCCCTTGCCCTTGCCTCTGCTCCTAAACCCCTGACATCCATCCCCCCCTCGAAGCCCCCCATTCCCCCCTCCCCTCCTTCCGGTGCTGGAACTGGGTGCTGCTGTTGCAAAGGGACGAATGTCGGATATCGCTCGCTTCCCGTGGCGGGCCTCCATCTGAAGGCTCCCGGGTCTTCCTCCCTGCTCCCGTCGACGACGGTCACCTCCGCTTCCATCTCTGTGCCGCCGTGCTCGAAACCAGGGTCGTCCCCGAAAACGTCCATGTCCGTCTCTCCCTCACTTCCTCCTGGCGGCGTTGCTCGTCCTGGGCATTCCAGCCACTTTCTGCGGAACTGCTCCTCTGGTCGATCGTCCCACCAATACGAGGGTTCTGATGCAGATCCCGAGGGTGACCCCTCCGGGGAACGTACGTCTTGTGTCGGGTCCTCGTCCGAGTCGAACCCCCGGAAATTGCTGGCCGAAAGCGTGGGCGTGAAAAGCCAGTCGTCGAAAAAGTCTGCTGGCATTGGTCTATGTGGGAAGAGGGCGTGAAACTCGTCTTTGAGTAGAGGTTCGTCCAAAGCGTAGCCCGGCACCCAGCTGTTCGCACTGGCCGGGGTGCCCTCCTTGGCGAGAAAGTATTCTACCCCCTCCCCCCCCATCTGGAGTCCAAAATCTCCGTGACTTCGTTGATGCGCTCCTTCTGTGCCACTCCCGCGTGCCCTGTTCTGTCTCTGACCGGACTCGGCGCCGTTCCGGGTTCTTGGAACCTGTGCGGTGCCTTGTAGGGAGTGAGCACCGATCTGTGGAACACCGGATGCATTCTGGAACCCTCCGGAAGTGCCAGTCTGAAAGCTACCGGGTTGACCTGCTCTTCGACTTGGTAGGGCCCCAGTTGTTTATGCCCTAGTTTCTTCTTGGCCAACGACCTGGCCGGCACTGCGTGGGCTGCTAACCAGACCCAGTCTCCCACGTGGAGCTCTTCGCCAACCCTTCTGTGCTTGTCCGCTTGTACCTTGTATGCGTGTTTGGCCAGCTCCAGGTGGCGCCTCAGCTGATCGTGGACTTCCTGCAGCTCCGACGCGAACGCATCTGCTGTCTGCGGCTCCCCTCCCCCATTCTTTCCAGTCCCGGGAAGGTTCTGGGGTGCCTCCCATTGTTGGCGAAGAACGGCGTGACCCCCGTGGACACGTGCTTCGTGTTGTTGTAGGCGAACTCGGCAAGCGGCAGGTAATCCACCCACGTCGCAGGCTGTTGATTTGCATAACATCTCAGGTACTGCTGCATGATGGCATTGACCCGCTCCGCTTGCCCATTGGTCTGCGGGTGTCTCGCCGACGCCAGGTTGATCTTGACGTTCAGGAAGCCCATCAGCTTCTGCCAGAAATTCGAGATGAACTGCCGCCCCCGGTCGGACAGAATAGACCGTGGCAGACCGTGAACCTTGAACACGTGGTCTATGAACAGTTTGGCGGTTTGCTCCGCCGTGGCCACCTTCGCACACGGAATGAAATGTGCCATCTTGGAAAACAGGTCCACCACCACCAGCACTGCCGTCTTGCCTCTCGAGCTGGGCAGATCTGTGACAAAGTCCAGAGCCACCCTCTCCCAAGGTTCGACCGGAGTTTGCAGCGGTTCCAACAGTCCGGCCGGCGGTCTGTGCACTGGCTTGGCCCTCTGGCAGGTGTCGCACCTCGCCACGTAGTCTGCGACCTCCCCTCTCATTCCAGGCCACCAGAAATCCCTGGCTACTAATTCCACCGTCTTCTCCTTGCCAAAGTGCCCGGCCGTGGGCGCGTCGTGCAGCTGCTGCAGCACCTTGGCGCGAAGGTCGTCTCCCGGCACGTAGATGGCCCCTTTACGGATGAGCAATCCATCTCGTAGCTGGAAACCGTCGGCCGCAGCCTTGCCCCTTTGCACCTCCACCATCTTTGTTTGCGCGAAGGAGTCATCCTGCAACGCTCGTCGCACCGCCTCCAGGTCCACGGTGGCCGCGGCGCACGCCCACACTGTTGGTGCGAAGATGTGCATGGCGGCCGCTGGCGTTGCGTCCTCCAGATACTGTGGCTTACGGGAGAGGGCGTCCGCCATGATGTTAGTGTCCCCCGGGACATACTCTATGCGGAAGTCGAAGTTCGCAAAGAACTCAGCCCAACGTATCTGCCTCTGGTTTAGGAACTGTGCCGTGCGCCAGTGCTCCAGATTCTTGTGGTCCGTGCAAACCTGCACTGTGTGCTTGGCGCCGATCAGGAAGTGCCTCCACGCTTTGAACGCTGCATGAATGGCCAGCAACTCCCTGTCCCAGATGGTGTAGTTCTGCTCGGACTTGCTGAGCTTCCTGGAGTAAAACGCTCCCGGTCGCCACACCCCCTGCTGGTCCTTCTGCAGCAGGACCGCCCCCACGGCTCTGTCCGAGGCGTCTGTCTCCACCCTCATCGGCCTGCTGGGGTTGACATGAAGCAGCTGCTCTTCCGACGCGAAGAGACGCTTGAGCGCCTGAAAGGACTGCTCCGCCTGCTCTGTCCAAACGAACTTCTTTTTCTTGGAGCTAAGCGTGTCTGTGATGGCCGCTGTCTGCATAGCGAAGCCTTTGATAAACTTGCGATAGAAGTTCGCGAAGCCGACAAACCGTTGGACCTCCTTCCGGTTGCGTGGACTCTTCCAATCCAACACCGCTCGAACCTTGGCGCTGTCCATGGCGAGCCCCTTGTCAGACAGCTTGTAGCCCAGAAAGTCCACCTCCGTCACGTCAAATTGGCACTTCTCCAGCTTGGCGTAGAGCCTATGTTGCTTTAGCCTGCTCAGCACTTCCTTGACGTGTCCGTCATGCTCCTGCTGCGATTCCGAAAAGATCAGGATGTCATCTAAGAAACAGACGCACGTCTTGTAGAGAAGTCCCGCCAACACGTGATGCATGAAAGCTTGAAAAACGTGGGAGCCATTTTGCAATCCAAAAGGCATAACTCTATATTCGTAGGTCCCCAGTGGCGTGAACATGGCCGTCTTCCACTCATCTCCTTCCCGCATGCGAATGAGGTTGTACGCCCCTCGCAGGTCCAACTTGGTGAACACTTTTCCTTTCCGCACCTTCGCTAGGAGGTCGTCGATTCGGGGCATGGGGAAGTCCGATGGCTTGGTCCCACTGTTCAAAATGCGATAGTCCACGACCAGTCTTTTTTGGGGCGTGTCTCGCTTTTTAACAAAGAAAACAGGACTGCCCCCCGCTGCCTTGGACTCTCGGATGAAACCGCGCTCCAAATTATGATCTATGAACTCCTTGAGTTCTTGCAGTTCGTCCTCTGACATGGAATACAGTTTCCCTTTAGGCAGCGCCGCCCCCGGCAGCAGGTCAATTTTGCAGTCATATGGTCTGTGAGGGGGTAGTCTGTCCGCCTCCTTTTCGCAGAAAACTTCCAAAAATTCTGCGTACTTGTGGGGAATCGCTTGCAGCGTGCCTAGCAGCAGCTGTGACTCCTCTTCCTCTCCTTCCTGCCGGGGCACGATGCAGTGTTCAGCACAAAAGGAAGAGCCGAAGATCAGCTGCCTCTGGTACCAAGCCAGCGTTGGGCTGTGCTTGTCCAGCCAACTCATTCCCAATACAATGGGCGTATCCGATAGCTGAGTGACATTGAAGCTGATGACTTCTCTGTGATTCCCAAGCCGCATCACCATCGGTGGCGTCTGCTTCACCACTTGCCCCCCTAGCAGCTCCCTGCCATCCACCGTGACAACCTGCAGGGGCAGTGTGGCCGGCAGCAACTGTATAGCGTGTTTGTCGACAAAGTCCTGCCCTATAAAGTCCGCGTTGCTGCCCAAGTCCACGGTGATTGGCACGTCCATGGTGATGCCATTGGGCAGCTGGAGAGATGCGGTGAGCCTCACTACTGGTTTGGGCGGGAGGGGGTTCACGGGCTGTAAAATCTCTGGGGACTGCGTCACTAACACGTCTGGCTGGGCCCCAGTGCCTCTTCCTCCAGCCAGACTGCGTCGTTTCCCTGCTGTGGTCCACCTTGCTGCGTCGCTGCAGTCACCACTGCTGAGGCTGCAGTGAGCTTGTGGGGCCTCTGGGGACACTCTTTCACCATGTGCCCTGGCTCCTCACAGACGTAACACTTCCTGTTCCCTCTAGGAGGCTTCACTTTCACTGCTGCCGGTGGTAGGGCTCTGGTTGCTGACTGAGCCCTTGCACCTCCCACCTCCATAGGTTCCGCTCCTCCTCCTGGTGGAGACGTGGATTGCGCCCGCGCTGCGTCTCTGGGAAGGAAGGAGGGGCCCCTGGCTGGTTCGCGCCCTCCACGCCCTTCGTCCCTGCTCCACGGACGTTCTTCCAGCCGCACCCCCACTGCCAGTGCCCTCTGAACGACCTCCTGGGTGGTCCGGGGTCGCTCCCCCCTCGCGATCTCATCTTTAATCGAGCTGTGCAGCCCCTCCCAAAAGAGGTCTCTCACAGGGGCCGAATCTCTGTCCCATTCCAGGGCACTGACCAAAGCGAAAAAGCGGGCATGATATTGCCTGACGCTGGCCCTCCCTTGCCTTAGTCCATGCACCTCCTTCCGGGCAAGATCCACGTCAATGCTTGATAAAAAACACCCATCCATCGCTTTGATAAAGGCATCCCCATCTTGGAGCGCCGGATCCTTATCTCTCCATAGATTGCGCAGCCATGCTTTAGCATCCCCATGCAAATGGGACATGATGAATCCCACCTTCTCTTGCTCATCTCTAAAGTCTTTATTCAGCAGTTGCAGTGCGCACAGTACATCTGCTCTAAAGTTGGGATACTGTTGCAGGTTCCCATCGAAGTGAGAGACCAGACCGCCTGTACGTCTCGCCAACCCAATTCCCTCCTGTCTGGGTGTCTGCTTAGTAAGCACGTCTAACCTGACTTGGAGATCCCTGCAGGCGGCAGCTGCCTCCTCCTCTCTCCTCCGGGATGCGAGAGCCTCTGCATTCAGTTGTGACACTGCCTTTCTGAGTTCCTCTATCTGCTGCTCAGCCGTCATGTCGGCTGCCGTTCGTGAGCTCGCTGGTAGGCACCTGCTTCTCTCCCCTCCTCGAGGCTGTAGATGCCCACACTTGTGAGACGGAGCTTACTGTCAGAGCTGCTCGAAGATCCTAGCTCACAGAGGATCACGCTAGCCAGCCATCATTAAGTAAAAGTCTTTATTGAGTTACAGTTTCCATTTTCAAGCTGCTGCTTGCAACTCTACGTCTAGTAGCTAGATCGGCGAAGCTCCGTCTGATTCTCCGCCCCTTGTACACCAACTTAATATCCTAGCCCTGCTCCACCTTTTCCGCCTGACTGTTCTCCTCTGGGTCCCTCTGCCCCCCGGGGTTTCTTCCTTCCGGGATTCTTCTGACGCTGACCCGGACCCTCCTGCCTCCTTGCGCCGGGCTTTAGGACCTGGCTCCCTTTCCGGGCTGCTTACTGCGCCGCCTTCCTCTGCATTTGAACTTGGCGCGCGCGCCCAACCTTCCACTTTCCGCTTAACCGTTTCTTCGCTCCCCGATGGAGGTGTGGCCACTCCTGACTCATGCCCTCCCTCCTGTGGTGAGCTGCCAGCGCTTGCCCCCTGGCTCCCTTCCTCTTCCCTGCTCCCTAGCGGTGATGCTGGTCCCGATTTCCAACTGCTCTCCTCTGAGTCCCCTCTGGCTCTATCTTCCTGGGGTGCCCCCCTAAACTCCCCCCTTGCCCTGGCCACTGGTGCTCCTTTCTGTGAATCCTCTGATTCACTGGAAAGACTCGGAGATCTCGGGTCGTCGTCATCACTCATCTTTTCTTCTGCCTCCTCCCCTTCGCTCTCTGTTTCCTCCCTTGCCCTTGCCTCTGCTCCTAAACCCCTGACAGCAGTGAAATGTTTGTTATCAGCCAAAATCAAACATAGGTTGTTTAACTTAATCTCAATCGAAAGAGGACGAATAAGCTTGGATTGCATTTCGGTATTCATTTACCCACAAACTGCAAATCGAAGTGTCATAAGCATAAACAAAGCAAAACAGGTTGTTTTGGATACCATCTACATAGAAAGAAGAATCTTGGATTGCGCTTATTTCAAAGTCATGTTCTTTGGTTCTAATGTACATTGACCCACAAATCGCCAAGTGAGTGTAATGAGCCTAAAATGACAAAACACCATATTTCCGCTTCTTTCTCCGCATATGGAAGACGCATAAGCTTCGACGCATAAGCTTCGAGGCTTATTTCAATTCACAGGGTGTTTTTTGGGTTTGCACTAGAATCACACAACCAAAGCAAAAAGAATACACATTCAACCAAAAATCGCAGAGTGAAATGTTTTTTATCAGCCAAAATCAACCATAGGTGTTTAAGTTCATCTCAATAGAAAGAACGAATAAGCTTGGATTGCTCTTTCGGTGTTCATTTACCCACAAATAACAAAGCAAAGTGTAATAAGCCTAAAGAAAGCAAAACAGGTATTCGGTTCCATCTACATAGAAATAAGAATCTTGGATTTCGCTTATTTCAAAGTCGTGTTCTTTGGTATTAATGCACTTTTACCCAGAAATCGCAAAGTGTATGTAATGAGACCAAAATAACAAAACGCCATATTTCCGCATCCATATGCGTAGAAAGAAGAGGAATAAGTTTCGATTGGGCTTATTTCAATTCATAGAATCATAGTTGGAATTTACATGGTGTTTTTTGGGTGAGCACCAGAATCACCCCCAAACAAAGCAATAAGGTGTTTTGCGTTCCATCTACGTAGAAAGAAGATGAAAACGCTCTGATTGGGTTTATTTCAAATAGCTGTTTTTGGGGTTAGAATGCACATTCAACCAAAAATCACAGAGCGAAATGTTATCAGCCCAAATCAAGCATAGGTGTTTTAGTTAATAGAAAGAGGACAAATAAGCTTGGATTGCTCTTTCGGTGTTCATTCTCCCACCAACGGGCAGCTCCGCAATCCAGACCCGGTCCTACAAATGCAAAGTGACGGCACCCCGCAAGGCAGGGTGGGGGCTCTGCTCCCTGGGGGCAGAAAGAATCTATTAGTGTGTGTGCATTGCAGGGGATTGGACTGGATGACCACCAGGGTCCCTTCTAGCTCTACCATTCTGGGCTTCTACCTGTGTCTGTGTGTTTAGAAAGAAAAATTGCTATCGTGATTATAATTATAATAATGATTGCAATTTTTCTTATTGTAATTTTGCTTACTTTTCTTATTGTAATTGTAATTATTAAAATTAGAATATATAATTGTCAGAGCCGCTTCCAGGTCCCAGCCAGCTCACAGAGGACCACGCTAGCCGGCAGTACTGTACAAAAGTCTTTATTAAGTTACAGTTTCAATTTCCAAGCCGCAGCGCGCAGCTCTACGTCTTAGAAGCTAGACCGGCGAAGCTCCGTCTGAGTCTCCGCCTCCTGTACACCAACTTAATACTCTAGCCTTGCTCCACCTCTTCCGTCTTTCCTTCCTCCTCTGGATCCCTCTACCCCCCGTGGCCTCTTCCTTCCTGGACTCTTCTGACGCTGACCCCCCGGACTCTTCTCCCTCCTTGCGGCGGGCTTTAGGACCTGGCTCCCTATCCGGGCTGCTTACTGTGCCGCCTTCCTGTGTATTTGAACTTGGCGCGCACGCCCAGCCTTCAACCTTCCTCTTGACCGTTTCCTCGCTCCCCGATGGAGGTGTGGCCAATCCTGACTCATGCCGTCTCGCTTGCGGCGAGCCGCCAGATCCCAATACCTGGGACCCCTCCCCCCTACTGCGCTCTGGTGGGGAAGCTGGTCCCGATTTCCAACTGCTGCTCTCTGAGTCCCCTCTGGTCCCTTCTTCCTGGGGTGTCCCCCTAGGCGCCCCCCTTGCTCTGACCACTGGCGCCCCTTTCTGTGAATCTTCCGATTCACTGGAAAGACTCAGAGATCTGAGGCCGCTGTCATCGTTCATATTTCCTTCGGATTCCTCCCCCTCGCTCTCTGCTTCCTCCCTTTCCTGTGCCTCTGCTCCTGAACCCCTGACAATAATTAAATAATAATTATAATTATTATAATTATTGAACCAGATAAAGCAGATAAATTTAATAAATTATCTCTACTCTCATGGTCACTTTTCTTTGCTCTGGCCGGAAAGAAGCCGTGCAAAAATACTGTCTCTCAAAACCTGGATCCACCAATTGCTGGGCTTCTTCACCTTCCTTGCTGCTCCCCTGGCACTGCTCCTCGCACCCACTTCCGGCTGCGTACGCTATGTTGTCCACCGCAAGACACGGGTTCAGACTAGCAGCTTTAAGTCTGCATTCCTGCCAGGGAGGAATTCGAACCCACCACCTGCTGAACGCCTCGCCCAGAGAGGCATTTCAAAGTGGCAGGGAGTTCCAAAGCCCCCCCGGCACTGTAGCAGTGAGTCCCAAAGGGGTCATTGGGATTTCTTTTTCATGCTGAAAAGCCCCATATCTTTATAGGGCATCCAGTGGCAGGCAGTCCCAAAAGTGGACAAACACTGTCACCTTTAAAAGGAGTTTAACAGGAATAACATAAGGAAAATTCATTATTATAGCAACTCCAGTGGCAGGCAGTCCCACAGCCCCCAAACTTTCTGAGAAGGCTTGCCTGAAACTTGCCACCGCTGTCGACCAGAAGCTTCTCCTCTTGCCAGGCCCAACCAGAACTCGGTGCCAGCTGAGAGATGAAAAGAAGAGTCAGGTGGGCAGTGGATTCAAGTGCCGGAGGCTCTTCCTTTGGCAGGGAGTTCCATTGGCCCAAGCAAACCCTGACTTGCCACTTTCTCCCTGGAAAGCTGGAAGTGGTAGCGGAAGAGTCTCGCTTGCGAGGCGGGTGGCACGGCGCCCACCTGGACGGAGACTAGCACCCTAGAAAATAGAAAATACTTATCGGGAGAGAAAGAGAGGGCTGAATCAGCTCCGTTCACACCCAGCCGGGTGTAAATTGTTATTGGGATGATTCATTCCCATCCCCTCAGCCCACCACACAGGGTTGTGAGCTGGAGGCACTCAATGGTCATCCCTCCTGACCCGGACACTTAGGGGTGCCTTGTGTGAGCCCCACCTTCATCACCCACCTCAGCCCAATCCCAGCTCCACCAATCGCCGTGGGGCATCCTCCAGCTTCAGGTGTCATATTCAAAATCGCACAAGCCTGAGCGGGAAACCACATTTTCAGGAGTTCTTTAATAGAAGTATGGGATGGATACAAAAATATATTGGAGCCAAAAGTCCCTTATTGGCTATCTCCGCTGGAGGTAATGAGTGTTAAGAAAATTAATATGAGAGGTAATTGGAGTACATATGGTGAATTGGTAATTAAAGAAGGAGGAAAATGGAAATTGAAACCATTTGAACAAGTTAAAGATTATGTATATGATTGGTTGCATTACTTTCAAGTAAATGAAATGTTTAAAAAAGACTTAAAAGAAAGGGGTTATGTAGAAAAAGAATCTAAATTTCAAATAGACATAATAAACAATTAATATAAAACTCGGTCAAAAATGTATAAGATATTGTTGGAATGGCATACGAAAGATGAAGAGGTTAAATCGGTAATGATACAGTGGGCCAAAGATTTTGGGTATAATATTCAATTTGATGAATGGGAAAAATTGTGGAAAGAGAATATAAAATTTACTGCATGCACGGCACTGAAAGAAAATGTTATGAAAATGTTTTACAGATGGTACATCACACCTGTAAAGTTAGCAAAGATGTATAAGACGTGTAACAAATGTTGGAAATGTAAAGAAAAAGAAGGGACGTTCTTTCATGTGTGGTGGGAATAAGAAAGTGAAAAGCTTTTGGGAAATGATATACAATAAAATGAAAAAACTGTTAAGATATACTTTTGCCAGTGGCGTAGCGTGGGGGGTGCAGGGGGGGCCGGCCGCACCGGGCGCAACATCTGGGGGTTAGGGTTAGGGGGCGCAAATCCACGGGTTAGGGGGCGCAAATCCACGGGTTAGGGGGCGCAAATTACTTGCCTTGCCCCGGGTGCTGACAACCCACGCTACGCCACTGACTTTTGCAAAAAAACCGGAGGCTTTTCTTTTCTTTTAGAGATCTTAGGAAAGGACATAAGAAGAAAAGACTGTAAACTCTTTCAATATGCAGCAACGGCAGCCAGAATCTTGTTGGCCCAGAAATGGAAGCAAGAGGAAATACCGACGATAAAAGAATGGAGACTGAAATTGACAGATTATGCGGAATTGGACAGATTAACTGGGAAAATCAGATACACCAAAGACCAAAAGTTCATCGAAGACTGGGGAAAGTTCCTGCTGAAAGTTCCTATCTGAAAAACGTATGCGGCGTGAACACAACTCTAGTGGGATTTCAAGAGGCACTGTAAAAATAGAGAATTATTGTTAATATGAAATAGTGGGGGAAGGGAGGTATAATGGCAATACGAAAGAAGAGAATGTGTAATTAAAGTTATAAATATGGATGATTATCAGAGACGCTGAAGGAAGTTCAAAAAAGGAGATAATTTGTTGTATTTTGGATAAAAATGTATAATTGCATGGAAAAATCAATAAAATTTATTATTAAAAAAAACAAAAAAAAACCTTATGCAAATAAAGCATTGCTTATTCTTCATCCACTGGTGTGCTTATTGGCTCCAGATCCAGAAATAACCCTGCCCTTGGCAGAACATATACAGTGCTTTTTTCTGGAGGGGGGGGCACAGAGGAATGCATAAAACATTTTGTGAATGTACTTTTGTCCATTTACTGTATTTATTTTTCCCGGTTTGAACTAAAAAAGGGCGATTTTCTTGAGTCAAAATGAGAGTACCCCCAATCATTTTTTTTAGAAAAGAAGCACTGCATATATACACACACATATACATATATCCGTTTTATTTTTATTTATTTACAAACGGACACCTATATCTAGGTATGTATATTCTTGTATATAAACTTCCGCGGCCCACCCGCCCCATCCCTCCGCCAAGGGGCACGAGAGGAAGGCCACTGGGGGAGAAAGGCAGGTGAGGGCGGGGCGGGGGGCAGGGCTGCCCCCTGGGGAGAGCGGGGTCGAGAGAGAGTGGGCGGGAGAAAGAGAGAGGGCCAGCCTGGCTCGGCACGTCTCTGCTGGCCCAAGGTCGCAGCGCCTCTTCCGCCCGTTTCCCTCCCCTTCCTGTCCTCTTGCCTCTCCTCCGGTGGCACCTCCTTCCGGTACGCCTGCCCTCGCCCAAGATGGCGGCAGCACAGGCTCTTCCGCCCGTTTCCCTCCCCTTCCTGTCGGCTTGCCTCTCCTCCGGTGGCACCTCCTTCCGGGTACCACTGCCCTCGCCCAAGATGGCGGCAGCACAGGCTCTTCCGCCCGTTTCCCTCCCCTTCTGTTTGCACCAGAATCACACTACCAAAGCAGAAAGGTCTTCTGGATTCCATCTACATAGGAAGAAGATGAAAACGCTCTGATTGGGCTTATTTCAAATAAGTGTTTTTGGGGTTACAATGCACATTCAACCAAAAATCGCAGAGCGAAATGTATGTTATCAGCCCAAATCAAGCATGGGTGTTTTGGTTCATCTCAATTGAAAGAGGGAGAAGAAGCTTGGATTGCACTCGGTTTTCATTCACCCACAAATAGAAAATCGAAGTATCATAAGCATAATCAACGCAAAACAGGTTGTTTTGGGTTCCGTCTACATAGAAAGAAGAATCTTGGATTTCGCTTAATAAAAAGTATTGTTCTTTGGTGTTAATGCACATTTACCCCAAAATGGCAAAGTGAATGTAATGCGACCAAAATAAAGAAACACCATTCCTCTTCCATATACTTCTTCCAGAAGACGAATAAGCTTCGAGAGGGCTTATTTGAATTTGCATGGTGTTTTTTGGGTTTGCACTAGAATCACACAACCAAAGCAAAAAGAATGCACATTCAACCAAAAATCGCAGTGAAATGTTTGTTATCAGCCAAAATCAACCATAGGTGTTTAAGTTAATCTCAATCGAAAGAGGACAAATGCTTGGATTGCATTTCGGTATTCATTGACCCACAAACTGCAAATCGAAGTGTCATAAGCATAAACAAAGCAAAACAGGTTGTTTTGGATACCATCTACATAGAAAGAAGAATCTTGGATTGCGCTTATTTCAAAGTCGTGTTCTTTGGTTCTAATGTACATTGACCCACAAATCGCCAAGTGAGTGTAATGAGCCTAAAATGACAAAACACCATATTTCCGCTTCCATATGCGGAGAAAGAAGACGCATAAGCTTCGAGGCTTATTTCAATTCACAGGGTGTTTTTTGGGTTTGCACTAGAATCACACAACCAAAGCAAAAAGAATGCACATTCAACCAAAAATCGCAGTGAAATGTTTTTTATCAGCCAAATTCAACCATCTCAATAGAAAGAGAACGAAAATCGTGTTCTTTGGAGTTAATGCACATTTACCCAGAAATCGCAGTGTATGTAATGAGACCAAAATAACAAAACGACATATTTCCGCTTCCATAAGAGTAGAAAGAAGACGTTCTATGAATTGAAATAAGCCCAATCGAAGCTTATGTTAACCAAAAGACCTTTTTGCTTTGGTTTTGTGATTCTGGTGCACACCCAAAAAAACACCCAAAAAACACCACGCTAATTTCAACTCGATGATTCTATGATTCTATGAATTGAAATAAGCCCAATCGAAGCTTATTCGTCTTCTTTCTACTCATATGGAAGCGGAAATATGTCGTTTTGTTATTTTGGTCTATTACATACACTGCGATTTCTGGGTAAATATGCATTAACTCCAAAGAACACGATTTTGAAATAAGCGAAATCCAAGATTCTTCTTTCTATGTAGATGGAAACCAAAACAACCTGTTTTGCGTTGTTTATGCTTATGACACTTTGCTTTGCAGCTTGTGGGTGAATGAACACCGAAAGAGCAATCCAAGCTTATTCGTTCTCTTTCTATTGAGATAAACATAAACACTTATGGTTGATTTGGGCTGATAACAAACATTTGGCTCTGTGATTTTTTGTTGAATGTTCATTCTAACCCCAAAAACAGCTATTTGAAATAAGCCCAATCAGAGCGTGTTCATCTTCTTTCTACGTAGATGGAACGCAAAACACCTTATTGCTTTGTTTGGGGGTGATTCTGGTTCTCACCCAAAAAACACCATATAATTTCCAACTATGATTCTATGATTCTATGAATTGAAATAAGCCCAATCGAAGCTTATTCGTCTTCTTTCTACGCATATGGTTGCGCAAATATGGCGTTTTGTTATTTTGGTCTCATTACATACACTTTGCGATTTCTGGGTAAAAGTGCATTAATACCAAAGAACACGACTTTGAAATAAGCGAAATCCAAGATTCTTATTTCTATGTAGATGGAACCGAATACAACCTGTTTTGCGTTGTTTATGCTTATGACACTTTGCTTTGCAGCTTGTGGGTGAATGAACACCGAAAGAGCAATCCAAGCTTATTCGTTCTCTTTCTATTGAGATGAACATAAACACCTATGGTTGATTTGGGCTGATAACAAACATTTCGCTCAGTGATTTTTTTGTTGAATGTGCATTCTAACCCCCAAAACAGCTATTTGAAATAATCTAAATCAGAGCGTTTTTATCTTCTTCCTACGTAGATAGGACGCAAAATACTTTATTGCTTTCTTTGGGGGTGATTCTGGTATACACCCAAAAAAGACCATGCAAATTCAAATAAGCCCTCTCGAAGCTTATTCGTCTTCTTTCTACGCAAATGGAAGCGGAAATATGGCGTTTTGTTATTTTGGTCTCATTACATACACTTTGCGATTTCAGGGTAAATGTGCATTAACACCAAAGAACACGACTTTGAAATAAGCGAAATCCAAGATTCTTCTTTCTATGTAGATGGAACCGAAAACAACGTGTTTTGCTTTCTTTAGGCTTATTACACTTTGCTTTGTTATTTGTGGGTGAATGAACACCGAAACGCAATCCAAGCTTATTCGTCCTCTTTCTATTGAGATTAACTAAAACACCTATGCTTGATTTGGGCTGATAACAACCATTTGCGATTTTTGGTTGAATGTGCATTCTAACCCAAAAAACACCAATTTGAAATAAGCCCAAAGAGAGCGTTATCATCTTCTTTTTATGTAGATTGAACCCAGAACACCTTTTTGCTTTGGTTAGGTGATTCTGGTGCACACCCAAAAAACACCACGCTAATTTCAACTATGATTCTATGATTCTATGAATTGAAATAAGCCCAATCGAAGCTTATTCGTCTTCTTTCTACTCATATGGAAGCGGAAATATGTCGTTTTGTTATTTTGGTCTCATTACATACACTGCGATTTCTGGGTAAATATGCATTAACTCCAAAGAACACGATTTTGAAATAAGCGAAATCCAAGATTCTTCTTTCTCTGTAGATGGAAACCAAAACAACCTGTTTTGCGTTGTTTATGCTTATGACACTTTGCTTTGCAGCTTGTGGGTGAATGAACACCGAAAGAGCAATCCAAGCTTATTCGTTCTCTTTCTATTGAGATAAACATAAACACTTATGGTTGATTTGGGCTGATAACAAACATTTGGCTCTGTGATTTTTTGTTGAATGTTCATTCTAACCCCAAAAACAGCTATTTGAAATAAGCCCAATCAGAGCGTGTTCATCTTCTTTCTACGTAGATGGAACGCAAAACACCTTATTGCTTTGTTTGGGGGTGATTCTGGTGCTCACCCAAAAAACACCATGTAAATTCCAACTATGATTCTATGATTCTATGAATTGAAATAAGCCCAATCGAAGCTTATTCGTCTTCTATCTACGCATATGGTTGCGGAAATATGGCGTTTTGTTATTTTGGTCTCATTACATACTTTGCGATTTCTGGGTAAAAGTGCATTAATACCAAAGAACACGACTTTGAAATAAGCGAAATCCAAGATTCTTATTTCTATGTAGATGGAACCGAATACAACCTGTTTTGCTTTCTTTATGCTTATGACACTTTGCTTTGCAGCTTGTGGGTGAATGAACACCGAAAGAGCAATCCAAGCTTATTCGTTCTCTTTCTATTGAGATGAACTTAAACACCTATATGGTTGATTTTGGCTGATAAAAAACATTTCACTGCGATTTTTGGTTGAATGTGCATTCTTTTTGCTTTGGTTGTGTGATTCTAGTGCAAACCCAAAAAACACCCTGTGAATTGAAATAAGCCTCGAAGCTTATGCGTCTTCTTTCTCCGCATATGGAAGCGGAAATATGGTGTTTTGTCATTTTAGGCTCATTACACTCACTTGGCGATTTGTGGGTCAATGTACATTAGAACCAAAGAACACGACTTTGAAATAAGCGCAATCCAAGATTCTTCTTTCTATGTAGATGGTATCCAAAACAACCTGTTTTGCTTTGTTTATGCTTAGACACTTCGATTTGCAGTTTGTGGGTCAATGAATACCGAAATGCAATCCAAGCTTATTTGTCCTCTTTCGATTGAGATTAACTTAAACACCTATGGTTGATTTTGGCTGATAACAAACATTTCACTGCGATTTTTGGTTGAATGTGCATTCTTTTTGCTTTGGTTGTGTGATTCTAGTGCAAACCCAAAAAACACCATGCAAATTCAAATAAGCCCTCTCGAAGCTTATTCGTCTTCTGGAAGAAGTATATGGAAGAGGAATGGTGTTTCTTTATTTTGGTCGCATTACATTCACTTTGCCATTTTGGGGTAAATGTGCATTAACACCAAAGAACAATACTTTTTATTAAGCGAAATCCAAGATTCTTCTTTCTATGTAGACGGAACCCAAAACAACCTGTTTTGCGTTGATTATGCTTATGATACTTCGATTTTCTATTTGTGGGTGAATGAAAACCGAGTGCAATCCAAGCTTCTTCTCCCTCTTTCAATTGAGATGAACCAAAACACCCATGCTTGATTTGGGCTGATAACATACATTTCGCTCTGCGATTTTTGGTTGAATGTGCATTGTAACCCCAAAAACACTTATTTGAAATAAGCCCAATCAGAGCGTTTTCATCTTCTTCCTATGTAGATGGAACCCAGAAGACCTTTCTGCTTTGGTAGTGTGATTCTGGTGCAAACAGAAGGGGAGGGAAACGGGCGGAAGAGCCTGTGCTGCCGCCATCTTGGGCGAGGGCAGGGGGTACCCTGAAGGAGGTGCCACCGGAGGAGAGGCAAGCCGACAGGAAGCGGAGGGAAACGGGCGGAAGAGCCTGTGCTGCCGCCATCTTGGGCGAGGGCAGTGGTACCCGGAAGGAGGTGCCGCCGGAGGAGAGGCAAGAGGACAGGAAGGGGAGGGAAACGGGCGGAAGAGCCTGTGCTGCCGCCATCTTGGGCGAGGGCAGGCGTACCGGAAGGAGGTGCCACCGGAGGAGAGGCAAGAGGACAGGAAGGGGAGGGAAACGGGCGGAAGAGCCTGTGCTGCCGCCATCTTGGGCGAGGGCAGGCGTACCGGAAGGAGGTGCCACCGGAGGAGAGGCAAGCTGACAGGAAGGGGAGGGAAACGGGCGGAAGAGGCGCTGCGACCTTGGGCCAGCAGAGACGTGCCGAGCCAGGTTGGCCCTCTCTCTTTCTCCCGCCCACTCTCTCTCGACCCCGCTCTCCCCAGGGGGCAGCCCTGCCCCCCGCCCCGCCCTCACCTGCCTTTCTCCCCCAGTGGCCTTCCTCTCGTGCCCCTTGGCGGAGGGATGGGGCGGGTGGGCCGCGGAAGTTTATATACAAGAATATACATACCTAGATATAGGTGTCCGTTTGTAAATAAATAAAAATAAAACGGATATATGTATATGTGTGTGTATATATGCAGTGCTTCTTTTCTAAAAAAAATGATTGGGGGTACTCTCATTTTGACTCAAGAAAATAGCCATTTTTTAGTTCAAACCGGGAAAAATAAATACAGTAAATGGACAAAAGTACATTCACAAAATGTTTTATGCATTCCTCTGTGCCCCCCCCCCAGAAAAAAGCACTGTATATGTTCTGCCAAGGGCAGGGTTATTTCTGGATCTGGAGCCAATAAGCACACCAGTGGATGAAGAATAAGCAATGCTTTATTTGCATAAGGGGTTTTTTTTTGTTTTTTTTATAATAAATTTTATTGATTTTTCCATGCAATTATACATTTTTATCCAAAATACAACAAATTATCTCCTTTTTTGAACTTCCTTCAGCGTCTCTGATAATCATCCATATTTATAACTTTAATTACACATTCCCTTCTTTCGTATTGCCATTATACCTCCCTTCCCCCACTATTTCATATTAACAATATTTCTCTATTTTTACAGTGCCTCTTGAAATCCCACTAGAGTTGTGTTCACGCCGCATACGTTTTTCAGATAATCTACGAACTTTCCCCAGTCTTCGATGAACTTTTGGTCTTTGGTGTATCTGATTTTCCCAGTTAATTTGTCCAATTCCGCATAATCTGTCAATTTCAGTCTCCATTCTTTTATCGTCGGTATTTCCTCTTGCTTCCATTTCTGGGCCAACAAGATTCTGGCTACCGTTGCTGCATATTGAAAGAGTTTACAGTCTTTTCTTCTTATGTCCTTTCCTAAGATCTCTAAAAGAAAAGAAAAGCCTCCGGTTTTTTTGCAAAAGTCAGTGGCGTAGCGTCAGCACCCGGGGCAAGGCAAGTAATTTGCGCCCCCTAACCCGTGGATTTGCGCCCCCTAACCCGTGGATTTGCGCCCCCTAACCCTAACCCCCAGATGTTGCGCCCGGTGCGGCCGGCCCCCCCTGCACCCCCCACGCTACGCCACTGGCAAAAGTATATCTTAACAGTTTTTTCATTTTATTGTATATCATTTCCCAAAAGCTTTTCACTTTCTTATTCCCACCACACATGAAAGAACGTCCCTTCTTTTTCTTTACATTTCCAACATTTGTTACACGTCTTATACATCTTTGCTAACTTTACAGGTGTGATGTACCATCTGTAAAACATTTTCATAACATTTTCTTTCAGTGCCGTGCATGCAGTAAATTTTATATTCTCTTTCCACAATTTTTCCCATTCATCAAATTGAATATTATACCCAAAATCTTTGGCCCACTGTATCATTACCGATTTAACCTCTTCATCTTTCGTATGCCATTCCAACAATATCTTATACATTTTTGACCGAGTTTTATATTAATTGTTTATTATGTCTATTTGAAATTTAGATTCTTTTTCTACACAACCCCTTTCTTTTAAGTCTTTTTAAAAAATTTCATTTACTTGAAAGTAATGCAACCAATCATATACATAATCTTTAACTTGTTCAAATGGTTTCAATTTCCATTTTCCTCCTTCTTTAATTACCAATTCACCATATGTACTCCAATTACCTCTCATATTAATTTTCTTAACACTCATTACCTCCAGCGGAGATAGCCAATAAGGGACTTTTGGCTCCAATATATTTTTGTATCTATCCCATACTTCTATTAAAGAACTCCTGAAAATGTGGTTTCCCGCTCAGGCTTGTGCGATTTTGAATATGACACCTGAAGCTGGAGGATGCCCCATGGCGATTGGTGCAGCTGGGATTGGGCTGAGGTGGGTGATGAAGGTGGGGCTCACACAAGGCACCCCTAAGTGTCCGGGTCAGGAGGGATGACCATTGAGTGCCTCCAGCTCACAACCCTGTGTGGTGGGCTGAGGGGATGGGAATGAATCATCCCAATAACAATTTACACCCGGCTGGGTGTGAACGGAGCTGATTCAGCCCTCTCTTTCTCTCCCGATAAGTATTTTCTATTTTCTAGGGTGCTAGTCTCCGTCCAGGTGGGCGCCGTGCCACCCGCCTCGCAAGCGAGACTCTTCCGCTACCACTACCAGCTTTCCAGGGAGAAAGTGGCAAGTCAGGGTTTGCTTGGGCCAATGGAACTCCCTGCCAAAGGAAGAGCCTCCGGCACTTGAATCCACTGCCCACCTGACTCTTCTTTTCATCTCTCAGCTGGCACCGAGTTCTGGTTGGGCCTGGCAAGAGGAGAAGCTTCTGGTCGACAGCGGTGGCAAGTTTCAGGCAAGCCTTCTCAGAAAGTTTGGGGGCTGTGGGACTGCCTGCCACTGGAGTTGCTATAATAATGAATTTTCCTTATGTTATTCCTGTTAAACTCCTTTTAAAGGTGACAGTGTTTGTCCACTTTTGGGACTGCCTGCCACTGGATGCCCTCTAAAGATATGGGGCTTTTCAGCATGAAAAAGAAATCCCAATGACCCCTTTGGGACTCACTGCTACAGTGCCGGGGGGGCTTTGGAACTCCCTGCCACTTTGAAATGCCTCTCTGGGCGAGGCGTTCAGCAGGTGGTGGGTTCGAATTCCTCCCTGGCAGGAATGCAGACTTAAAGCTGCTAGTCTGAACCCGTGTCTTGCGGTGGACAACATAGCGTACGCAGCCGGAGGTGGGTGCGAGGAGCAGTGCCAGGGGAGCAGCAAGGAAGGTGAAGAAGCCCAGCAATTGGTGGATCCAGGGTTTGAGAGACAGTATTTTTGCACGGCTTCTTTCCGGCCAGAGCAAAGAAAAGTGACCATGAGAGTAGAGATAATTTATTAAATTTATCTGCTTTATCTGGTTCAATAATTATAATAATTATAATTATTATTTAATTATTGTCAGGGGTTCAGGAGCAGAGGCACAGGAAAGGGAGGAAACAGAGAGCGAGGGGGAGGAATCCGAAGGAAATATGAGCGATGACAGCGGCCCCAGATCTCTGAGTCTTTCCAGTGAATCGGAAGATTCACAGAAAGGGGCGCCAGTGGTCAGAGCAAGGGGGGCGCCTAGGGGGACACCCCAGGAAGAAGGGACCAGAGGGGACTCAGAGAGCAGCAGTTGGAAATCGGGACCAGCTTCCCCACCAGAGCGCAGTAGGGGGGAGGGGTCCCAGGTATCGGGATCTGGCGGCTCGCCGCAAGCGGGACGGCATGAGTCAGGATTGGCCACACCTCCATCGGGGAGCGAGGAAACGGTCAAGAGGAAGGTTGAAGGCTGGGCGTGCGCGCCAAGTTCAAATACACAGGAAGGCAGCACAGTAAGCAGCCCGGATAGGGAGCCAGGTCCTAAAGACCGCCGCAAGGAGGGAGAAGAGTCCGGGGGGGTCAGCGTCAGAAGAGTCCAGGAAGGAAGAGGCCACGGGGGGTAGAGGGACCCAGAGGAGGAAGGAAAGACGGAAGAGGTGGAGCAAGGCTAGAGTATTAAGTTGGTGTACAGGAGGCGGAGACTCAGACGGAGCTTCGCCGGTCTAGCTTCTAAGACGTAGAGCTGCGCGCTGCGGCTTGGAAATTGAAACTGTAACTCAATAAAGACTTTTGTACAGTACTGCCGGCTAGCGTGGTCCTCTGTGAGCTGGGACCTGGAAGCGGCTCTGACAGTATCGGAGCTAAACATTATAAGTTAAGAGCATTTGCAGATGACCTAGTATTGACTTTGCAAGAGCCAAACACTAGTACGAAAAAGGTCCTGGAAATAATCCAACAGTTTGGCCAGGTAGCTGGATTTAAGTTGAATAAACAAAAAACCAAAGTTTTAGGAAAAAACTTAACAGATACGGAAAAGGAGAAATTCCAAGAGGAGACAGGGTTGACGGTGGTCAAGAAGGTGAAATACCTAGGGGTTTATTTGACATCTAAAAATGTGAATTTGTATAAGGATAATTATGAAAAATGTTGGTCAGAGATCAAAAAAGATCTAGAAATATGGTCGAATTTGAAATTGTCAATGTTAGGCCGAATCGCAGTGATTAAAATGAATGTATTGCCTAGAATGTTATTTTTGTTTCAGACCTTGCAGATTCTTGACAAGATGGAATGTTTCAAGAGGTGGCAGAAAGATATTTCGAAATTTGTCTGGCAGGGCAAAAAGCCCAGAATCAAATTTAAAATATTGACAGACGCTAAAGAAAGAGGGGGTTTTGCCCTGCCGGACTTAAAATTGTACTATGAGGCAGCAGCTTTTTGCTGGCTGAAAGAATGGATGCTCCTCGAGAACACAGACATTTTGGATCTGGAAGGTTTCAACAATGCTTTCGGTTGGCATGCATATCTATGGTATGATAAAATCAAGCTGCATAGCGCCTTTAAAAATCACATTGTTAGAAAAGCATTGTTCAATGTTTGGATAAGATATAAAGATCTGTTTAAGATCTGTTTAAGATATAAAGATCACGCTAGTACTGCCGGCTAGCGTGGTCCTCTGTGAGCTGGTACCTGGAAGCGGCTCTGACAATTATATATTCTAATTTTAATAATTACAATTACAATAAGAAAAGTAATCAAAATTACAATAAGAAAAATTGCAATCATTATTATAATTATAATCACGATAGCAATGGTAGAGCTAGAAGGGACCCTGGTGGTCATCCAGTCCAATCCCCTGCAATGCACACACAGGCACATACTAATGGATTCTTTCTGCCCCCAGGGAGCAGAGCCCCCACCCTGCCTTGCGGGGTGCCGTCACTTTGCATTTGTAGGACCGGGTCTGGATTGCGGAGCTGCCCGTTGGTGGGAGAATGAACACCGAAACAGCAATCCAAGCTTATTTGTCCTCTTTCTATTAACTAAAACACCTATGCTTGATTTGGGCTGATAACATTTCGCTCTGTGATTTTTGGTTGAATGTGCATTCTAACCCCCAAAACAGCTATTTGAAATGAACCCAATCAGAGCTGTCAGAGCTGCTCGAAGATCCTAGCTCACAGAGGATCACGCTAGCCAGCGATCATTAAGTAAAAGTCTTTATTGAATTACAGTTTCCATTTTCAAGCTGCTGCGTGCAACTCTACGTCTAGTAGCTAGATCGGCGAAGCTCCGTCTGATTCTCCGCCCCTTGTGCACCAACTTAATATCCTAGCCCTGCTCCACCTTTTCCGCCTGACTGTTTTCCTCTGGGTCCCTCTGCCCCCCGGGGTTTCTTCCTTCCGGGATTCTTCTGACGCTGACCCGGACCCTCCTGCCTCCTTGCGCCGGGCTTTAGGACCTGGCTCCCTTTCCGGGCTGCTTACTGCGCCGCCTTCCTCTGCATTTGAACTTGGCGCGCGCGCCCAACCTTCCACTTTCCGCTTAACCGTTTCTTCGCTCCCCGATGGAGGTGTGGCCACTCCTGACTCATGCCCTCCCTCCTGTGGTGAGCTGCCAGCGCTTGCCCCCTGGCTCCCTTCCTCCTCCCTGCTCCCTAGCGGTGACGCTGGTCCCGATTTCCAACTGCTCTCCTCTGAGTCCCCTCTGGCTCTATCTTCCTGGGGTGCCCCCCTAAACTCCCCCCTTGCCCTGGCCACTGGTGCTCCTTTCTGTGAATCCTCTGATTCACTGGAAAGACTCGGAGATCTCGGGTCGTCGTCATCACTCATCTTTTCTTCTGCCTCCTCCCCTTAGCTCTCTGTTTCCTCCCTTGCCCTTGCCTCTGCTCCTAAACCCCTGACATCCATCCCCCCCTCGAAGCCCCCCATTCCCCCCTCCCCTCCTTCCGGTGCTGGAACTGGGTGCTGCTGTTGCAAAGGGACGAATGTCGGATATCGCTCGCTTCCCGTGGCGGGCCTCCATCTGAAGGCTCCCGGGTCTTCCTCCCTGCTCCCGTCGACGACGGTCACCTCCGCTTCCATCTCTGTGCCGCCGTGCTCGAAACCAGGGTCGTCCCCGAAAACGTCCATGTCCGTCTCTCCCTCACTTCCTCCTGGCGGCGTTGCTCGTCCTGGGCATTCCAGCCACTTTCTGCGGAACTGCTCCTCTGGTCGATCGTCCCACCAATACGAGGGTTCTGATGCAGATCCCGAGGGTGACCCCTCCGGGGAACGTACGTCTTGTGTCGGGTCCTCGTCCGAGTCGAACCCCCGGAAATTGCTGGCCGAAAGCGTGGGCGTGAAAAGCCAGTCGTCGAAAAAGTCTGCTGGCATTGGTCTATGTGGGAAGAGGGCGTGAAACTCGTCTTTGAGTAGAGGTTCGTCCAAAGCGTAGCCCGGCACCCAGCTGTTCGCACTGGCCGGGGTGCCCTCCTTGGCGAGAAAGTATTCTACCCCCTCCCCCCCCATCTGGAGTCCAAAATCTCCGTGACTTCGTTGATGCGCTCCTTCTGTGCCACTCCCGCGTGCCCTGTTCTGTCTCTGACCGGACTCGGCGCCGTTCCGGGTTCTTGGAACCTGTGCGGTGCCTTGTAGGGAGTGAGCACCGATCTGTGGAACACCGGATGCATTCTGGAACCCTCCGGAAGTGCCAGTCTGAAAGCTACCGGGTTGACCTGCTCTTCGACTTGGTAGGGCCCCAGTTGTTTATGCCCTAGTTTCTTCTTGGCCAACGACCTGGCCGGCACTGCGTGGGCTGCTAACCAGACCCAGTCTCCCACGTGGAGCTCTTCGCCAACCCTTCTGTGCTTGTCCGCTTGTACCTTGTATGCGTGTTTGGCCAGCTCCAGGTGGCGCCTCAGCTGATCGTGGACTTCCTGCAGCTCCGACGCGAACGCATCTGCTGTCTGCGGCTCCCCTCCCCCATTCTTTCCAGTCCCGGGAAGGTTCTGGGGTGCCTCCCATTGTTGGCGAAGAACGGCGTGACCCCCGTGGACACGTGCTTCGTGTTGTTGTAGGCGAACTCGGCAAGCGGCAGGTAATCCACCCACGTCGCAGGCTGTTGATTTGCATAACATCTCAGGTACTGCTGCATGATGGCATTGACCCGCTCCGCTTGCCCATTGGTCTGCGGGTGTCTCGCCGACGCCAGGTTGATCTTGACGTTCAGGAAGCCCATCAGCTTCTGCCAGAAATTCGAGATGAACTGCCGCCCCCGGTCGGACAGAATAGACCGTGGCAGACCGTGAACCTTGAACACGTGGTCTATGAACAGTTTGGCGGTTTGCTCCGCCGTGGCCACCTTCGCACACGGAATGAAATGTGCCATCTTGGAAAACAGGTCCACCACCACCAGCACTGCCGTCTTGCCTCTCGAGCTGGGCAGATCTGTGACAAAGTCCAGAGCCACCCTCTCCCAAGGTTCGACCGGAGTTTGCAGCGGTTCCAACAGTCCGGCCGGCGGTCTGTGCACTGGCTTGGCCCTCTGGCAGGTGTCGCACCTCGCCACGTAGTCTGCGACCTCCCCTCTCATTCCAGGCCACCAGAAATCCCTGGCTACTAATTCCACCGTCTTCTCCTTGCCAAAGTGCCCGGCCGTGGGCGCGTCGTGCAGCTGCTGCAGCACCTTGGCGCGAAGGTCGTCTCCCGGCACGTAGATGGCCCCTTTACGGATGAGCAATCCATCTCGTAGCTGGAAACCGTCGGCCGCAGCCTTGCCCCTTTGCACCTCCACCATCTTTGTTTGCGCGAAGGAGTCATCCTGCAACGCTCGTCGCACCGCCTCCAGGTCCACGGTGGCCGCGGCGCACGCCCACACTGTTGGTGCGAAGATGTGCATGGCGGCCGCTGGCGTTGCGTCCTCCAGATACTGTGGCTTACGGGAGAGGGCGTCCGCCATGATGTTAGTGTCCCCCGGGACATACTCTATGCGGAAGTCGAAGTTCGCAAAGAACTCAGCCCAACGTATCTGCCTCTGGTTTAGGAACTGTGCCGTGCGCCAGTGCTCCAGATTCTTGTGGTCCGTGCAAACCTGCACTGTGTGCTTGGCGCCGATCAGGAAGTGCCTCCACGCTTTGAACGCTGCATGAATGGCCAGCAACTCCCTGTCCCAGATGGTGTAGTTCTGCTCGGACTTGCTGAGCTTCCTGGAGTAAAACGCTCCCGGTCGCCACACCCCCTGCTGGTCCTTCTGCAGCAGGACCGCCCCCACGGCTCTGTCCGAGGCGTCTGTCTCCACCCTCATCGGCCTGCTGGGGTTGACATGAAGCAGCTGCTCTTCCGACGCGAAGAGACGCTTGAGCGCCTGAAAGGACTGCTCCGCCTGCTCTGTCCAAACGAACTTCTTTTTCTTGGAGCTAAGCGTGTCTGTGATGGCCGCTGTCTGCATAGCGAAGCCTTTGATAAACTTGCGATAGAAGTTCGCGAAGCCGACAAACCGTTGGACCTCCTTCCGGTTGCGTGGACTCTTCCAATCCAACACCGCTCGAACCTTGGCGCTGTCCATGGCGAGCCCCTTGTCAGACAGCTTGTAGCCCAGAAAGTCCACCTCCGTCACGTCAAATTGGCACTTCTCCAGCTTGGCGTAGAGCCTATGTTGCTTTAGCCTGCTCAGCACTTCCTTGACGTGTCCGTCATGCTCCTGCTGCGATTCCGAAAAGATCAGGATGTCATCTAAGAAACAGACGCACGTCTTGTAGAGAAGTCCCGCCAACACGTGATGCATGAAAGCTTGAAAAACGTGGGAGCCATTTTGCAATCCAAAAGGCATAACTCTATATTCGTAGGTCCCCAGTGGCGTGAACATGGCCGTCTTCCACTCATCTCCTTCCCGCATGCGAATGAGGTTGTACGCCCCTCGCAGGTCCAACTTGGTGAACACTTTTCCTTTCCGCACCTTCGCTAGGAGGTCGTCGATTCGGGGCATGGGGAAGTCCGATGGCTTGGTCCCACTGTTCAAAATGCGATAGTCCACGACCAGTCTTTTTTGGGGCGTGTCTCGCTTTTTAACAAAGAAAACAGGACTGCCCCCCGCTGCCTTGGACTCTCGGATGAAACCGCGCTCCAAATTATGATCTATGAACTCCTTGAGTTCTTGCAGTTCGTCCTCTGACATGGAATACAGTTTCCCTTTAGGCAGCGCCGCCCCCGGCAGCAGGTCAATTTTGCAGTCATATGGTCTGTGAGGGGGTAGTCTGTCCGCCTCCTTTTCGCAGAAAACTTCCAAAAATTCTGCGTACTTGTGGGGAATCGCTTGCAGCGTGCCTAGCAGCAGCTGTGACTCCTCTTCCTCTCCTTCCTGCCGGGGCACGATGCAGTGTTCAGCACAAAAGGAAGAGCCGAAGATCAGCTGCCTCTGGTACCAAGCCAGCGTTGGGCTGTGCTTGTCCAGCCAACTCATTCCCAATACAATGGGCGTATCCGATAGCTGAGTGACATTGAAGCTGATGACTTCTCTGTGATTCCCAAGCCGCATCACCATCGGTGGCGTCTGCTTCACCACTTGCCCCCCTAGCAGCTCCCTGCCATCCACCGTGACAACCTGCAGGGGCAGTGTGGCCGGCAGCAACTGTATAGCGTGTTTGTCGACAAAGTCCTGCCCTATAAAGTCCGCGTTGCTGCCCAAGTCCACGGTGATTGGCACGTCCATGGTGATGCCATTGGGCAGCTGGAGAGATGCGGTGAGCCTCACTACTGGTTTGGGCGGGAGGGGGTTCACGGGCTGTAAAATCTCTGGGGACTGCGTCACTAACACGTCTGGCTGGGCCCCAGTGCCTCTTCCTCCAGCCAGACTGCGTCGTTTCCCTGCTGTGGTCCACCTTGCTGCGTCGCTGCAGTCACCACTGCTGAGGCTGCAGTGAGCTTGTGGGGCCTCTGGGGACACTCTTTCACCATGTGCCCTGGCTCCTCACAGACGTAACACTTCCTGTTCCCTCTAGGAGGCTTCACTTTCACTGCTGCCGGTGGTAGGGCTCTGGTTGCTGACTGAGCCCTTGCACCTCCCACCTCCATAGGTTCCGCTCCTCCTCCTGGTGGAGACGTGGATTGCGCCCGCGCTGCGTCTCTGGGAAGGAAGGAGGGGCCCCTGGCTGGTTCGCGCCCTCCACGCCCTTCGTCCCTGCTCCACGGACGTTCTTCCAGCCGCACCCCCACTGCCAGTGCCCTCTGAACGACCTCCTGGGTGGTCCGGGGTCGCTCCCCCCTCGCGATCTCATCTTTAATCGAGCTGTGCAGCCCCTCCCAAAAGAGGTCTCTCACAGGGGCCGAATCTCTGTCCCATTCCAGGGCACTGACCAAAGCGAAAAAGCGGGCATGATATTGCCTGACGCTGGCCCTCCCTTGCCTTAGTCCATGCACCTCCTTCCGGGCAAGATCCACGTCAATGCTTGATAAAAAACACCCATCCATCGCTTTGATAAAGGCATCCCCATCTTGGAGCGCCGGATCCTTATCTCTCCATAGATTGCGCAGCCATGCTTTAGCATCCCCATGCAAATGGGACATGATGAATCCCACCTTCTCTTGCTCATCTCTAAAGTCTTTATTCAGCAGTTGCAGTGCGCACAGTACATCTGCTCTAAAGTTGGGATACTGTTGCAGGTTCCCATCGAAGTGAGAGACCAGACCGCCTGTACGTCTCGCCAACCCAATTCCCTCCTGTCTGGGTGTCTGCTTAGTAAGCACGTCTAACCTGACTTGGAGATCCCTGCAGGCGGCAGCTGCCTCCTCCTCTCTCCTCCGGGATGCGAGAGCCTCTGCATTCAGTTGTGACACTGCCTTTCTGAGTTCCTCTATCTGCTGCTCAGCCGTCATGTCGGCTGCCGTTCGTGAGCTCGCTGGTAGGCACCTGCTTCTCTCCCCTCCTCGAGGCTGTAGATGCCCACACTTGTGAGACGGAGCTTACTGTCAGAGCTGCTCGAAGATCCTAGCTCACAGAGGATCACGCTAGCCAGCCATCATTAAGTAAAAGTCTTTATTGAGTTACAGTTTCCATTTTCAAGCTGCTGCTTGCAACTCTACGTCTAGTAGCTAGATCGGCGAAGCTCCGTCTGATTCTCCGCCCCTTGTACACCAACTTAATATCCTAGCCCTGCTCCACCTTTTCCGCCTGACTGTTCTCCTCTGGGTCCCTCTGCCCCCCGGGGTTTCTTCCTTCCGGGATTCTTCTGACGCTGACCCGGACCCTCCTGCCTCCTTGCGCCGGGCTTTAGGACCTGGCTCCCTTTCCGGGCTGCTTACTGCGCCGCCTTCCTCTGCATTTGAACTTGGCGCGCGCGCCCAACCTTCCACTTTCCGCTTAACCGTTTCTTCGCTCCCCGATGGAGGTGTGGCCACTCCTGACTCATGCCCTCCCTCCTGTGGTGAGCTGCCAGCGCTTGCCCCCTGGCTCCCTTCCTCTTCCCTGCTCCCTAGCGGTGATGCTGGTCCCGATTTCCAACTGCTCTCCTCTGAGTCCCCTCTGGCTCTATCTTCCTGGGGTGCCCCCCTAAACTCCCCCCTTGCCCTGGCCACTGGTGCTCCTTTCTGTGAATCCTCTGATTCACTGGAAAGACTCGGAGATCTCGGGTCGTCGTCATCACTCATCTTTTCTTCTGCCTCCTCCCCTTCGCTCTCTGTTTCCTCCCTTGCCCTTGCCTCTGCTCCTAAACCCCTGACAGCAGTGAAATGTTTGTTATCAGCCAAAATCAAACATAGGTTGTTTAACTTAATCTCAATCGAAAGAGGACGAATAAGCTTGGATTGCATTTCGGTATTCATTTACCCACAAACTGCAAATCGAAGTGTCATAAGCATAAACAAAGCAAAACAGGTTGTTTTGGATACCATCTACATAGAAAGAAGAATCTTGGATTGCGCTTATTTCAAAGTCATGTTCTTTGGTTCTAATGTACATTGACCCACAAATCGCCAAGTGAGTGTAATGAGCCTAAAATGACAAAACACCATATTTCCGCTTCTTTCTCCGCATATGGAAGACGCATAAGCTTCGACGCATAAGCTTCGAGGCTTATTTCAATTCACAGGGTGTTTTTTGGGTTTGCACTAGAATCACACAACCAAAGCAAAAAGAATACACATTCAACCAAAAATCGCAGAGTGAAATGTTTTTTATCAGCCAAAATCAACCATAGGTGTTTAAGTTCATCTCAATAGAAAGAACGAATAAGCTTGGATTGCTCTTTCGGTGTTCATTTACCCACAAATAACAAAGCAAAGTGTAATAAGCCTAAAGAAAGCAAAACAGGTATTCGGTTCCATCTACATAGAAATAAGAATCTTGGATTTCGCTTATTTCAAAGTCGTGTTCTTTGGTATTAATGCACTTTTACCCAGAAATCGCAAAGTGTATGTAATGAGACCAAAATAACAAAACGCCATATTTCCGCATCCATATGCGTAGAAAGAAGAGGAATAAGTTTCGATTGGGCTTATTTCAATTCATAGAATCATAGTTGGAATTTACATGGTGTTTTTTGGGTGAGCACCAGAATCACCCCCAAACAAAGCAATAAGGTGTTTTGCGTTCCATCTACGTAGAAAGAAGATGAAAACGCTCTGATTGGGTTTATTTCAAATAGCTGTTTTTGGGGTTAGAATGCACATTCAACCAAAAATCACAGAGCGAAATGTTATCAGCCCAAATCAAGCATAGGTGTTTTAGTTAATAGAAAGAGGACAAATAAGCTTGGATTGCTCTTTCGGTGTTCATTCTCCCACCAACGGGCAGCTCCGCAATCCAGACCCGGTCCTACAAATGCAAAGTGACGGCACCCCGCAAGGCAGGGTGGGGGCTCTGCTCCCTGGGGGCAGAAAGAATCTATTAGTGTGTGTGCATTGCAGGGGATTGGACTGGATGACCACCAGGGTCCCTTCTAGCTCTACCATTCTGGGCTTCTACCTGTGTCTGTGTGTTTAGAAAGAAAAATTGCTATCGTGATTATAATTATAATAATGATTGCAATTTTTCTTATTGTAATTTTGCTTACTTTTCTTATTGTAATTGTAATTATTAAAATTAGAATATATAATTGTCAGAGCCGCTTCCAGGTCCCAGCCAGCTCACAGAGGACCACGCTAGCCGGCAGTACTGTACAAAAGTCTTTATTAAGTTACAGTTTCAATTTCCAAGCCGCAGCGCGCAGCTCTACGTCTTAGAAGCTAGACCGGCGAAGCTCCGTCTGAGTCTCCGCCTCCTGTACACCAACTTAATACTCTAGCCTTGCTCCACCTCTTCCGTCTTTCCTTCCTCCTCTGGATCCCTCTACCCCCCGTGGCCTCTTCCTTCCTGGACTCTTCTGACGCTGACCCCCCGGACTCTTCTCCCTCCTTGCGGCGGGCTTTAGGACCTGGCTCCCTATCCGGGCTGCTTACTGTGCCGCCTTCCTGTGTATTTGAACTTGGCGCGCACGCCCAGCCTTCAACCTTCCTCTTGACCGTTTCCTCGCTCCCCGATGGAGGTGTGGCCAATCCTGACTCATGCCGTCTCGCTTGCGGCGAGCCGCCAGATCCCGATACCTGGGACCCCTCCCCCCTACTGCGCTCTGGTGGGGAAGCTGGTCCCGATTTCCAACTGCTGCTCTCTGAGTCCCCTCTGGTCCCTTCTTCCTGGGGTGTCCCCCTAGGCGCCCCCCTTGCTCTGACCACTGGCGCCCCTTTCTGTGAATCTTCCGATTCACTGGAAAGACTCAGAGATCTGAGGCCGCTGTCATCGTTCATATTTCCTTCGGATTCCTCCCCCTCGCTCTCTGCTTCCTCCCTTTCCTGTGCCTCTGCTCCTGAACCCCTGACAATAATTAAATAATAATTATAATTATTATAATTATTGAACCAGATAAAGCAGATAAATTTAATAAATTATCTCTACTCTCATGGTCACTTTTCTTTGCTCTGGCCGGAAAGAAGCCGTGCAAAAATACTGTCTCTCAAAACCTGGATCCACCAATTGCTGGGCTTCTTCACCTTCCTTGCTGCTCCCCTGGCACTGCTCCTCGCACCCACTTCCGGCTGCGTACGCTATGTTGTCCACCGCAAGACACGGGTTCAGACTAGCAGCTTTAAGTCTGCATTCCTGCCAGGGAGGAATTCGAACCCACCACCTGCTGAACGCCTCGCCCAGAGAGGCATTTCAAAGTGGCAGGGAGTTCCAAAGCCCCCCCGGCACTGTAGCAGTGAGTCCCAAAGGGGTCATTGGGATTTCTTTTTCATGCTGAAAAGCCCCATATCTTTATAGGGCATCCAGTGGCAGGCAGTCCCAAAAGTGGACAAACACTGTCACCTTTAAAAGGAGTTTAACAGGAATAACATAAGGAAAATTCATTATTATAGCAACTCCAGTGGCAGGCAGTCCCACAGCCCCCAAACTTTCTGAGAAGGCTTGCCTGAAACTTGCCACCGCTGTCGACCAGAAGCTTCTCCTCTTGCCAGGCCCAACCAGAACTCGGTGCCAGCTGAGAGATGAAAAGAAGAGTCAGGTGGGCAGTGGATTCAAGTGCCGGAGGCTCTTCCTTTGGCAGGGAGTTCCATTGGCCCAAGCAAACCCTGACTTGCCACTTTCTCCCTGGAAAGCTGGAAGTGGTAGCGGAAGAGTCTCGCTTGCGAGGCGGGTGGCACGGCGCCCACCTGGACGGAGACTAGCACCCTAGAAAATAGAAAATACTTATCGGGAGAGAAAGAGAGGGCTGAATCAGCTCCGTTCACACCCAGCCGGGTGTAAATTGTTATTGGGATGATTCATTCCCATCCCCTCAGCCCACCACACAGGGTTGTGAGCTGGAGGCACTCAATGGTCATCCCTCCTGACCCGGACACTTAGGGGTGCCTTGTGTGAGCCCCACCTTCATCACCCACCTCAGCCCAATCCCAGCTCCACCAATCGCCGTGGGGCATCCTCCAGCTTCAGGTGTCATATTCAAAATCGCACAAGCCTGAGCGGGAAACCACATTTTCAGGAGTTCTTTAATAGAAGTATGGGATGGATACAAAAATATATTGGAGCCAAAAGTCCCTTATTGGCTATCTCCGCTGGAGGTAATGAGTGTTAAGAAAATTAATATGAGAGGTAATTGGAGTACATATGGTGAATTGGTAATTAAAGAAGGAGGAAAATGGAAATTGAAACCATTTGAACAAGTTAAAGATTATGTATATGATTGGTTGCATTACTTTCAAGTAAATGAAATGTTTAAAAAAGACTTAAAAGAAAGGGGTTATGTAGAAAAAGAATCTAAATTTCAAATAGACATAATAAACAATTAATATAAAACTCGGTCAAAAATGTATAAGATATTGTTGGAATGGCATACGAAAGATGAAGAGGTTAAATCGGTAATGATACAGTGGGCCAAAGATTTTGGGTATAATATTCAATTTGATGAATGGGAAAAATTGTGGAAAGAGAATATAAAATTTACTGCATGCACGGCACTGAAAGAAAATGTTATGAAAATGTTTTACAGATGGTACATCACACCTGTAAAGTTAGCAAAGATGTATAAGACGTGTAACAAATGTTGGAAATGTAAAGAAAAAGAAGGGACGTTCTTTCATGTGTGGTGGGAATAAGAAAGTGAAAAGCTTTTGGGAAATGATATACAATAAAATGAAAAAACTGTTAAGATATACTTTTGCCAGTGGCGTAGCGTGGGGGGTGCAGGGGGGGCCGGCCGCACCGGGCGCAACATCTGGGGGTTAGGGTTAGGGGGCGCAAATCCACGGGTTAGGGGGCGCAAATCCACGGGTTAGGGGGCGCAAATTACTTGCCTTGCCCCGGGTGCTGACAACCCACGCTACGCCACTGACTTTTGCAAAAAAACCGGAGGCTTTTCTTTTCTTTTAGAGATCTTAGGAAAGGACATAAGAAGAAAAGACTGTAAACTCTTTCAATATGCAGCAACGGCAGCCAGAATCTTGTTGGCCCAGAAATGGAAGCAAGAGGAAATACCGACGATAAAAGAATGGAGACTGAAATTGACAGATTATGCGGAATTGGACAGATTAACTGGGAAAATCAGATACACCAAAGACCAAAAGTTCATCGAAGACTGGGGAAAGTTCCTACTGAAAGTTCCTATCTGAAAAACGTATGCGGCGTGAACACAACTCTAGTGGGATTTCAAGAGGCACTGTAAAAATAGAGAATTATTGTTAATATGAAATAGTGGGGGAAGGGAGGTATAATGGCAATACGAAAGAAGAGAATGTGTAATTAAAGTTATAAATATGGATGATTATCAGAGACGCTGAAGGAAGTTCAAAAAAGGAGATAATTTGTTGTATTTTGGATAAAAATGTATAATTGCATGGAAAAATCAATAAAATTTATTATTAAAAAAAACAAAAAAAAACCTTATGCAAATAAAGCATTGCTTATTCTTCATCCACTGGTGTGCTTATTGGCTCCAGATCCAGAAATAACCCTGCCCTTGGCAGAACATATACAGTGCTTTTTTCTGGAGGGGGGGGGGCACAGAGGAATGCATAAAACATTTTGTGAATGTACTTTTGTCCATTTACTGTATTTATTTTTCCCGGTTTGAACTAAAAAAGGGCGATTTTCTTGAGTCAAAATGAGAGTACCCCCAATCATTTTTTTTAGAAAAGAAGCACTGCATATATACACACACATATACATATATCCGTTTTATTTTTATTTATTTACAAACGGACACCTATATCTAGGTATGTATATTCTTGTATATAAACTTCCGCGGCCCACCCGCCCCATCCCTCCGCCAAGGGGCACGAGAGGAAGGCCACTGGGGGAGAAAGGCAGGTGAGGGCGGGGCGGGGGGCAGGGCTGCCCCCTGGGGAGAGCGGGGTCGAGAGAGAGTGGGCGGGAGAAAGAGAGAGGGCCAACCTGGCTCGGCACGTCTCTGCTGGCCCAAGGTCGCAGCGCCTCTTCCGCCCGTTTCCCTCCCCTTCCTGTCCTCTTGCCTCTCCTCCGGTGGCACCTCCTTCCGGTACGCCTGCCCTCGCCCAAGATGGCGGCAGCACAGGCTCTTCCGCCCGTTTCCCTCCCCTTCCTGTCGGCTTGCCTCTCCTCCGGTGGCACCTCCTTCCGGGTACCACTGCCCTCGCCCAAGATGGCGGCAGCAGAGGCTCTTCCGCCCGTTTCCCTCCCCTTCTGTTTGCACCAGAATCACACTACCAAAGCAGAAAGGTCTTCTGGATTCCATCTACATAGGAAGAAGATGAAAACGCTCTGATTGGGCTTATTTCAAATAAGTGTTTTTGGGGTTACAATGCACATTCAACCAAAAATCGCAGAGCGAAATGTATGTTATCAGCCCAAATCAAGCATGGGTGTTTTGGTTCATCTCAATTGAAAGAGGGAGAAGAAGCTTGGATTGCACTCGGTTTTCATTCACCCACAAATAGAAAATCGAAGTATCATAAGCATAATCAACGCAAAACAGGTTGTTTTGGGTTCCGTCTACATAGAAAGAAGAATCTTGGATTTCGCTTAATAAAAAGTATTGTTCTTTGGTGTTAATGCACATTTACCCCAAAATGGCAAAGTGAATGTAATGCGACCAAAATAAAGAAACACCATTCCTCTTCCATATACTTCTTCCAGAAGACGAATAAGCTTCGAGAGGGCTTATTTGAATTTGCATGGTGTTTTTTGGGTTTGCACTAGAATCACACAACCAAAGCAAAAAGAATGCACATTCAACCAAAAATCGCAGTGAAATGTTTGTTATCAGCCAAAATCAACCATAGGTGTTTAAGTTAATCTCAATCGAAAGAGGACAAATGCTTGGATTGCATTTCGGTATTCATTGACCCACAAACTGCAAATCGAAGTGTCATAAGCATAAACAAAGCAAAACAGGTTGTTTTGGATACCATCTACATAGAAAGAAGAATCTTGGATTGCGCTTATTTCAAAGTCGTGTTCTTTGGTTCTAATGTACATTGACCCACAAATCGCCAAGTGAGTGTAATGAGCCTAAAATGACAAAACACCATATTTCCGCTTCCATATGCGGAGAAAGAAGACGCATAAGCTTCGAGGCTTATTTCAATTCACAGGGTGTTTTTTGGGTTTGCACTAGAATCACACAACCAAAGCAAAAAGAATGCACATTCAACCAAAAATCGCAGTGAAATGTTTTTTATCAGCCAAATTCAACCATCTCAATAGAAAGAGAACGAAAATCGTGTTCTTTGGAGTTAATGCACATTTACCCAGAAATCGCAGTGTATGTAATGAGACCAAAATAACAAAACGACATATTTCCGCTTCCATAAGAGTAGAAAGAAGACGTTCTATGAATTGAAATAAGCCCAATCGAAGCTTATGTTAACCAAAAGACCTTTTTGCTTTGGTTTTGTGATTCTGGTGCACACCCAAAAAAACACCCAAAAAACACCACGCTAATTTCAACTCGATGATTCTATGATTCTATGAATTGAAATAAGCCCAATCGAAGCTTATTCGTCTTCTTTCTACTCATATGGAAGCGGAAATATGTCGTTTTGTTATTTTGGTCTATTACATACACTGCGATTTCTGGGTAAATATGCATTAACTCCAAAGAACACGATTTTGAAATAAGCGAAATCCAAGATTCTTCTTTCTATGTAGATGGAAACCAAAACAACCTGTTTTGCGTTGTTTATGCTTATGACACTTTGCTTTGCAGCTTGTGGGTGAATGAACACCGAAAGAGCAATCCAAGCTTATTCGTTCTCTTTCTATTGAGATAAACATAAACACTTATGGTTGATTTGGGCTGATAACAAACATTTGGCTCTGTGATTTTTTGTTGAATGTTCATTCTAACCCCAAAAACAGCTATTTGAAATAAGCCCAATCAGAGCGTGTTCATCTTCTTTCTACGTAGATGGAACGCAAAACACCTTATTGCTTTGTTTGGGGGTGATTCTGGTTCTCACCCAAAAAACACCATATAATTTCCAACTATGATTCTATGATTCTATGAATTGAAATAAGCCCAATCGAAGCTTATTCGTCTTCTTTCTACGCATATGGTTGCGGAAATATGGCGTTTTGTTATTTTGGTCTCATTACATACACTTTGCGATTTCTGGGTAAAAGTGCATTAATACCAAAGAACACGACTTTGAAATAAGCGAAATCCAAGATTCTTATTTCTATGTAGATGGAACCGAATACAACCTGTTTTGCGTTGTTTATGCTTATGACACTTTGCTTTGCAGCTTGTGGGTGAATGAACACCGAAAGAGCAATCCAAGCTTATTCGTTCTCTTTCTATTGAGATGAACATAAACACCTATGGTTGATTTGGGCTGATAACAAACATTTCGCTCAGTGATTTTTTTGTTGAATGTGCATTCTAACCCCCAAAACAGCTATTTGAAATAATCTAAATCAGAGCGTTTTTATCTTCTTCCTACGTAGATAGGACGCAAAATACTTTATTGCTTTCTTTGGGGGTGATTCTGGTATACACCCAAAAAAGACCATGCAAATTCAAATAAGCCCTCTCGAAGCTTATTCGTCTTCTTTCTACGCAAATGGAAGCGGAAATATGGCGTTTTGTTATTTTGGTCTCATTACATACACTTTGCGATTTCAGGGTAAATGTGCATTAACACCAAAGAACACGACTTTGAAATAAGCGAAATCCAAGATTCTTCTTTCTATGTAGATGGAACCGAAAACAACGTGTTTTGCTTTCTTTAGGCTTATTACACTTTGCTTTGTTATTTGTGGGTGAATGAACACCGAAACGCAATCCAAGCTTATTCGTCCTCTTTCATTTGAGATTAACTAAAACACCTATGCTTGATTTGGGCTGATAACAACCATTTGCGATTTTTGGTTGAATGTGCATTCTAACCCAAAAAACACCAATTTGAAATAAGCCCAAAGAGAGCGTTATCATCTTCTTTTTATGTAGATTGAACCCAGAACACCTTTTTGCTTTGGTTAGGTGATTCTGGTGCACACCCAAAAAACACCACGCTAATTTCAACTATGATTCTATGATTCTATGAATTGAAATAAGCCCAATCGAAGCTTATTCGTCTTCTTTCTACTCATATGGAAGCGGAAATATGTCGTTTTGTTATTTTGGTCTCATTACATACACTGCGATTTCTGGGTAAATATGCATTAACTCCAAAGAACACGATTTTGAAATAAGCGAAATCCAAGATTCTTCTTTCTCTGTAGATGGAAACCAAAACAACCTGTTTTGCGTTGTTTATGCTTATGACACTTTGCTTTGCAGCTTGTGGGTGAATGAACACCGAAAGAGCAATCCAAGCTTATTCGTTCTCTTTCTATTGAGATAAACATAAACACTTATGGTTGATTTGGGCTGATAACAAACATTTGGCTCTGTGATTTTTTGTTGAATGTTCATTCTAACCCCAAAAACAGCTATTTGAAATAAGCCCAATCAGAGCGTGTTCATCTTCTTTCTACGTAGATGGAACGCAAAACACCTTATTGCTTTGTTTGGGGTGATTCTGGTGCAAACCCAAAAAACACCATATAAATTCCAACTATGATTCTATGATTCTATGAAGAAATAAGCCCAATCGAAGCTTATTCGTCTTCTATCTACGCATATGGTTGCGGAAATATGGCGTTTTGTTATTTTGGTCTCATTACATACTTTGCGATTTCTGGGTAAAAGTGCATTAATACCAAAGAACACGACTTTGAAATAAGCGAAATCCAAGATTCTTATTTCTATGTAGATGGAACCGAATACATCTGTTTTGCTTTCTTTATGCTTATGACACTTTGCTTTGCAGCTTGTGGGTGAATGAACACCGAAAGAGCAATCCAAGCTTATTCGTTCTCTTTCTATTGAGATGAACTTAAACACCTATATGGTTGATTTTGGCTGATAAAAATCATTTCACTGCGATTTTTGGTTGAATGTGCATTCTTTTTGCTTTGGTTGTGTGATTCTAGTGCAAACCCAAAAAACACCCTGTGAATTGAAATAAGCCTCGAAGCTTATGCGTCTTCTTTCTCCGCATATGGAAGCGGAAATATGGTGTTTTGTCATTTTAGGCTCATTACACTCACTTGGCGATTTGTGGGTCAATGTACATTAGAACCAAAGAACACGACTTTGAAATAAGCGCAATCCAAGATTCTTCTTTCTATGTAGATGGTATCCAAAACAACCTGTTTTGCTTTGTTTATGCTTAGACACTTCGATTTGCAGTTTGTGGGTCAATGAATACCGAAATGCAATCCAAGCTTATTTGTCCTCTTTCGATTGAGATTAACTTAAACACCTATGGTTGATTTTGGCTGATAACAAACATTTCACTGCGATTTTTGGTTGAATGTGCATTCTTTTTGCTTTGGTTGTGTGATTCTAGTGCAAACCCAAAAAACACCATGCAAATTCAAATAAGCCCTCTCGAAGCTTATTCGTCTTCTGGAAGAAGTATATGGAAGAGGAATGGTGTTTCTTTATTTTGGTCGCATTACATTCACTTTGCCATTTTGGGGTAAATGTGCATTAACACCAAAGAACAATACTTTTTATTAAGCGAAATCCAAGATTCTTCTTTCTATGTAGACGGAACCCAAAACAACCTGTTTTGCGTTGATTATGCTTATGATACTTCGATTTTCTATTTGTGGGTGAATGAAAACCGAGTGCAATCCAAGCTTCTTCTCCCTCTTTCAATTGAGATGAACCAAAACACCCATGCTTGATTTGGGCATTTAACATACATTTCGCTCTGCGATTTTTGGTTGAATGTGCATTGTAACCCCAAAAACACTTATTTGAAATAAGCCCAATCAGAGCGTTTTCATCTTCTTCCTATGTAGATGGAACCCAGAAGACCTTTCTGCTTTGGTAGTGTGATTCTGGTGCAAACAGAAGGGGAGGGAAATGGGCGGAAGAGCCTGTGCTGCCGCCATCTTGGGCGAGGGCAGGGGGTACCCTGAAGGAGGTGCCACCGGAGGAGAGGCAAGCCGACAGGAAGCGGAGGGAAACGGGCGGAAGAGTCTGTGCTGCCGCCATCTTGGGCGAGGGCAGGCGTACCGGAAGGAGGTGCCACCGGAGGAGAGGCAAGCTGACAGGAAGGGGAGAGAAACGGGCGGAAGAGCCTGTGCTGCCGCCATCTTGGGCGAGGGCAGGCGTACCGGAAGGAGGTGCCACCGGAGGAGAGGCAAGCTGACAGGAAGGGGAGGGAAACGGGCGGAAGAGGCGCTGCGACGTTGGGCCAGCAGAGACGTGCCGAGCCAGGCTGGCCCTCTCTCTTTCTCCCGCCCACTCTCTCTCGACCCCTCTCTCCCCAGGGGGCAGCCCTGCCCCCCGCCCCGCCCTCACCTGCCTTTCTCCCCCAGTGGCCTTCCTCTCGTTCCCCTTGGCGGAGGGATGGGGCGGGTGGGCCGCGGAAGTTTATATACAAGAATATACATACCTAGATATAGGTGTCCGTTTGTAAATAAATAAAAATAAAACGGATATATGTATATGTGTGTGTATATATGCAGTGCTTCTTTTCTAAAAAAAATGATTGGGGGTACTCTCATTTTGACTCAAGAAAATAGCCATTTTTTAGTTCAAACCGGGAAAAATAAATACAGTAAATGGACAAAAGTACATTCACAAAATGTTTTATGCATTCCTCTGTGCCCCCCCCCCCCAGAAAAAAGCACTGTATATGTTCTGCCAAGGGCAGGGTTATTTCTGGATCTGGAGCCAATAAGCACACCAGTGGATGAAGAATAAGCAATGCTTTATTTGCATAAGGGTTTTTTTTTGTTTTTTTTATAATAAATTTTATTGATTTTCCATGCAATTATACATTTTTATCCAAAATACAACAAATTATCTCCTTTTTTGAACTTCCTTCAGCGTCTCTGATAATCATCCATATTTATAACTTTAATTACACATTCCCTTCTTTCGTATTGCCATTATACCTCCCTTCCCCCACTATTTCATATTAACAATATTTCTCTATTTTTACAGTGCCTCTTGAAATCCCACTAGAGTTGTGTTCACGCCGCATACGTTTTTCAGATAATCTACGAACTTTCCCCAGTCTTCGATGAACTTTTGGTCTTTGGTGTATCTGATTTTCCCAGTTAATTTGTCCAATTCCGCATAATCTGTCAATTTCAGTCTCCATTCTTTTATCGTCGGTATTTCCTCTTGCTTCCATTTCTGGGCCAACAAGATTCTGGCTACCGTTGCTGCATATTGAAAGAGTTTACAGTCTTTTCTTCTTATGTCCTTTCCTAAGATCTCTAAAAGAAAAGAAAAGCCTCCGGTTTTTTTGCAAAAGTCAGTGGCGTAGCGTCAGCACCCGGGGCAAGGCAAGTAATTTGCGCCCCCTAACCCGTGGATTTGCGCCCCCTAACCTGTGGATTTGCGCCCCCTAACCCCCAGATGTTGCGCCCGGTGCGGCCGGCCCCCCCTGCACCCCCCACGCTACGCCACTGGCAAAAGTATATCTTAACAGTTTTTTCATTTTATTGTATATCATTTCCCAAAAGCTTTTCACTTTCTTATTCCCACCACACATGAAAGAACGTCCCTTCTTTTTCTTTACATTATCCAACATTTGTTACACGTCTTATACATCTTTGCTAACTTTACAGGTGTGATGTACCATCTGTAAAACATTTTCATAACATTTTCTTTCAGTGCCGTGCATGCAGTAAATTTTATATTCTCTTTCCACAATTTTTCCCATTCATCAAATTGAATATTATACCCAAAATCTTTGGCCCACTGTATCATTACCGATTTAACCTCTTCATCTTTCGTATGCCATTCCAACAATATCTTATACATTTTTGACCGAGTTTTATATTAATTGTTTATTATGTCTATTTGAAATTTAGATTCTTTTTCTACACAACCCCTTTCTTTTAAGTCTTTTTTAAAAATTTCATTTACTTGAAAGTAATGCAACCAATCATATACATAATCTTTAACTTGTTCAAATGGTTTCAATTTCCATTTTCCTCCTTCTTTAATTACCAATTCACCATATGTACTCCAATTACCTCTCATATTAATTTTCTTAACACTCATTACCTCCAGCGGAGATAGCCAATAAGGGACTTTTGGCTCCAATATATTTTTGTATCTATCCCATACTTCTATTAAAGAACTCCTGAAAATGTGGTTTCCCGCTCAGGCTTGTGCGATTTTGAATATGACACCTGAAGCTGGAGGATGCCCCATGGCGATTGGTGGAGCTGGGATTGGGCTGAGGTGGGTGATGAAGGTGGGGCTCACACAAGGCACCCCTAAGTGTCCGGGTCAGGAGGGATGACCATTGAGTGCCTCCAGCTCACAACCCTGTGTGGTGGGCTGAGGGGATGGGAATGAATCATCCCAATAACAATTTACACCCGGCTGGGTGTGAACGGAGCTGATTCAGCCCTCTCTTTCTCTCCCGATAAGTATTTTCTATTTTCTAGGGTGCTAGTCTCCGTCCAGGTGGGCGCCGTGCCACCCGCCTCGCAAGCGAGACTCTTCCGCTACCACTACCAGCTTTCCAGGGAGAAAGTGGCAAGTCAGGGTTTGCTTGGGCCAATGGAACTCCCTGCCAAAGGAAGAGCCTCCGGCACTTGAATCCACTGCCCACCTGACTCTTCTTTTCATCTCTCAGCTGGCACCGAGTTCTGGTTGGGCCTGGCAAGAGGAGAAGCTTCTGGTCGACAGCGGTGGCAAGTTTCAGGCAAGCCTTCTCAGAAAGTTTGGGGGCTGTGGGACTGCCTGCCACTGGAGTTGCTATAATAATGAATTTTCCTTATGTTATTCCTGTTAAACTCCTTTTAAAGGTGACAGTGTTTGTCCACTTTTGGGACTGCCTGCCACTGGATGCCCTCTAAAGATATGGGGCTTTTCAGCATGAAAAAGAAATCCCAATGACCCCTTTGGGACTCACTGCTACAGTGCCGGGGGGGCTTTGGAACTCCCTGCCACTTTGAAATGCCTCTCTGGGCGAGGCGTTCAGCAGGTGGTGGGTTCGAATTCCTCCCTGGCAGGAATGCAGACTTAAAGCTGCTAGTCTGAACCCGTGTCTTGCGGTGGACAACATAGCGTACGCAGCCGGAGGTGGGTGCGAGGAGCAGTGCCAGGGGAGCAGCAAGGAAGGTGAAGAAGCCCAGCAATTGGTGGATCCAGGGTTTGAGAGACAGTATTTTTGCACGGCTTCTTTCCGGCCAGAGCAAAGAAAAGTGACCATGAGAGTAGAGATAATTTATTAAATTTATCTGCTTTATCTGGTTCAATAATTATAATAATTATAATTATTATTTAATTATTGTCAGGGGTTCAGGAGCAGAGGCACAGGAAAGGGAGGAAACAGAGAGCGAGGGGGAGGAATCCGAAGGAAATATGAGCGATGACAGCGGCCCCAGATCTCTGAGTCTTTCCAGTGAATCGGAAGATTCACAGAAAGGGGCGCCAGTGGTCAGAGCAAGGGGGGCGCCTAGGGGGACACCCCAGGAAGAAGGGACCAGAGGGGACTCAGAGAGCAGCAGTTGGAAATCGGGACCAGCTTCCCCACCAGAGCGCAGTAGGGGGGAGGGGTCCCAGGTATCGGGATCTGGCGGCTCGCCGCAAGCGGGACGGCATGAGTCAGGATTGGCCACACCTCCATCGGGGAGCGAGGAAACGGTCAAGAGGAAGGTTGAAGGCTGGGCGTGCGCGCCAAGTTCAAATACACAGGAAGGCAGCACAGTAAGCAGCCCGGATAGGGAGCCAGGTCCTAAAGACCGCCGCAAGGAGGGAGAAGAGTCCGGGGGGGTCAGCGTCAGAAGAGTCCAGGAAGGAAGAGGCCACGGGGGGTAGAGGGACCCAGAGGAGGAAGGAAAGACGGAAGAGGTGGAGCAAGGCTAGAGTATTAAGTTGGTGTACAGGAGGCGGAGACTCAGACGGAGCTTCGCTGGTCTAGCTTCTAAGACGTAGAGCTGCGCACTGCGGCTTGGAAATTGAAACTGTAACTCAATAAAGACTTTTGTACAGTACTGCCGGCTAGCGTGGTCCTCTGTGAGCTGGGACCTGGAAGCGGCTCTGACAGTATCGGAGCTAAACATTATAAGTTAAGAGCATTTGCAGATGACCTAGTATTGACTTTGCAAGAGCCAAACACTAGTACGAAAAAGGTCCTGGAAATAATCCAACAGTTTGGCCAGGTAGCTGGATTTAAGTTGAATAAACAAAAAACCAAAGTTTTAGGAAAAAACTTAACAGATACGGAAAAGGAGAAATTCCAAGAGGAGACAGGGTTGACGGTGGTCAAGAAGGTGAAATACCTAGGGGTTTATTTGACATCTAAAAATGTGAATTTGTATAAGGATAATTATGAAAAATGTTGGTCAGAGATCAAAAAAGATCTAGAAATATGGTCGAATTTGAAATTGTCAATGTTAGGCCGAATCGCAGTGATTAAAATGAATGTATTGCCTAGAATGTTATTTTTGTTTCAGACCTTGCAGATTCTTGACAAGATGGAATGTTTCAAGAGGTGGCAGAAAGATATTTCGAAATTTGTCTGGCAGGGCAAAAAGCCCAGAATCAAATTTAAAATATTGACAGACGCTAAAGAAAGAGGGGGTTTTGCCCTGCCGGACTTAAAATTGTACTATGAGGCAGCAGCTTTTTGCTGGCTGAAAGAATGGATGCTCCTCGAGAACACAGACATTTTGGATCTGGAAGGTTTCAACAATGCTTTCGGTTGGCATGCATATCTATGGTATGATAAAATCAAGCTGCATAGCGCCTTTAAAAATCACATTGTTAGAAAAGCATTGTTCAATGTTTGGATAAGATATAAAGATCTGTTTAAGATCTGTTTAAGATATAAAGATCACGCTAGTACTGCCGGCTAGCGTGGTCCTCTGTGAGCTGGTACCTGGAAGCGGCTCTGACAATTATATATTCTAATTTTAATAATTACAATTACAATAAGAAAAGTAATCAAAATTACAATAAGAAAAATTGCAATCATTATTATAATTATAATCACGATAGCAATGGTAGAGCTAGAAGGGACCCTGGTGGTCATCCAGTCCAATCCCCTGCAATGCACACACAGGCACATACTAATGGATTCTTTCTGCCCCCAGGGAGCAGAGCCCCCACCCTGCCTTGCGGGGTGCCGTCACTTTGCATTTGTAGGACCGGGTCTGGATTGCGGAGCTGCCCGTTGGTGGGAGAATGAACACCGAAACAGCAATCCAAGCTTATTTGTCCTCTTTCTATTAACTAAAACACCTATGCTTGATTTGGGCTGATAACATTTCGCTCTGAGATTTTTGGTTGAATGTGCATTCTAACCCCCAAAACAGCTATTTGAAATGAACCCAATCAGAGCTGTCAGAGCTGCTCGAAGATCCTAGCTCACAGAGGATCACGCTAGCCAGCGATCATTAAGTAAAAGTCTTTATTGAATTACAGTTTCCATTTTCAAGCTGCTGCGTGCAACTCTACGTCTAGTAGCTAGATCGGCGAAGCTCCGTCTGATTCTCCGCCCCTTGTGCACCAACTTAATATCCTAGCCCTGCTCCACCTTTTCCGCCTGACTGTTTTCCTCTGGGTCCCTCTGCCCCCCGGGGTTTCTTCCTTCCGGGATTCTTCTGACGCTGACCCGGACCCTCCTGCCTCCTTGCGCCGGGCTTTAGGACCTGGCTCCCTTTCCGGGCTGCTTACTGCGCCGCCTTCCTCTGCATTTGAACTTGGCGCGCGCGCCCAACCTTCCACTTTCCGCTTAACCGTTTCTTCGCTCCCCGATGGAGGTGTGGCCACTCCTGACTCATGCCCTCCCTCCTGTGGTGAGCTGCCAGCGCTTGCCCCCTGGCTCCCTTCCTCCTCCCTGCTCCCTAGCGGTGACGCTGGTCCCGATTTCCAACTGCTCTCCTCTGAGTCCCCTCTGGCTCTATCTTCCTGGGGTGCCCCCCTAAACTCCCCCCTTGCCCTGGCCACTGGTGCTCCTTTCTGTGAATCCTCTGATTCACTGGAAAGACTCGGAGATCTCGGGTCGTCGTCATCACTCATCTTTTCTTCTGCCTCCTCCCCTTAGCTCTCTGTTTCCTCCCTTGCCCTTGCCTCTGCTCCTAAACCCCTGACATCCATCCCCCCCTCGAAGCCCCCCATTCCCCCCTCCCCTCCTTCCGGTGCTGGAACTGGGTGCTGCTGTTGCAAAGGGACGAATGTCGGATATCGCTCGCTTCCCGTGGCGGGCCTCCATCTGAAGGCTCCCGGGTCTTCCTCCCTGCTCCCGTCGACGACGGTCACCTCCGCTTCCATCTCTGTGCCGCCGTGCTCGAAACCAGGGTCGTCCCCGAAAACGTCCATGTCTGTCTCTCCCTCACTTCCTCCTGGCGGCGTTGCTCGTCCTGGGCATTCCAGCCACTTTCTGCAGAACTGCTCCTCTGGTCGATCGTCCCACCAATACGAGGGTTCTGATGCAGATCCCGAGGGTGACCCCTCCGGGGAACGTACGTCTTGTGTCGGGTCTTCGTCCGAGTCGAACCCCCGGAAAGTGCTGGCCGAAAGCGTGGGCGTGAAAAGCCAGTCGTCGAAAAAGTCTGCTGGCATTGGTCTATGTGGGAAGAGGGCGTGAAACTCGTCTTTGAGTAGAGGTTCGTCCAAAGCGTAGCCCGGCACCCAGCTGTTCGCACTGGCCGGGGTGCCCTCCTTGGCGAGAAAGTATTCTACCCCCTCCCCCCCCCATCTGGAGTCCAAAATCTCCATGACTTCGTTGATGCGCTCCTTCTGTGCCACTCCCGCGTGCCCTGTTCTGTCTCTGACCGGACTCGGCGCCGTTCCGGGTTCTTGGAACCTGTGCGGTGCCTTGTAGGGAGTGAGCACCGATCTGTGGAACACCGGATGCATTCTGGAACCCTCCGGAAGTGCCAGTCTGAAAGCTACCGGGTTGACCTGCTCTTCGACTTGGTAGGGCCCCAGTTGTTTATGCCCTAGTTTCTTCTTGGCCAACGACCTGGCCGGCACTGCGTGGGCTGCTAACCAGACCCAGTCTCCCACGTGGAGCTCTTCGCCAACCCTTCTGTGCTTGTCCGCTTGTACCTTGTATGCGTGTTTGGCCAGCTCCAGGTGGCGCCTCAGCTGATCGTGGACTTCCTGCAGCTCCGACGCGAACGCATCTGCTGTCTGCGGCTCCCCCTCCCCCATTCTTTCCAGTCCCGGGAAGGTTCTGGGGTGCCTCCCATTGTTGGCGAAGAACGGCGTGACCCCCGTGGACACGTGCTTCGTGTTGTTGTAGGCGAACTCGGCAAGCGGCAGGTAATCCACCCACGTCGCAGGCTGTTGATTTGCATAACATCTCAGGTACTGCTGCATGATGGCATTGACCCGCTCCGCTTGCCCGTTGGTCTGCGGGTGTCTCGCCGACGCCAGGTTGATCTTGACGTTCAGGAAGCCCATCAGCTTCTGCCAGAAATTCGAGATGAACTGCCGCCCCCGGACGGACAGAATAGACCGTGGCAGACCGTGAACCTTGAACACGTGGTCTATGAACAGTTTGGCGGTTTGCTCCGCCGTGGCCACCTTCGCACACGGAATGAAATGTGCCATCTTGGAAAACAGGTCCACCACCACCAGCACTGCCGTCTTGCCTCTCGAGCTGGGCAGATCTGTGACAAAGTCCAGAGCCACCCTCTCCCAAGGTTCGACCGGAGTTTGCAGCGGTTCCAACAGTCCGGCCGGCGGTCTGTGCACTGGCTTGGCCCTCTGGCAGGTGTCGCACCTCGCCACGTAGTCCGCGACCTCCCCTCTCATTCCAGGCCACCAGAAATCCCTGGCTACCAATTCCATAGTCTTCTCCTTGCCAAAGTGCCCGGCCGTGGGCGCGTCGTGCAGCTGCTGCAGCACCTTGGCGCGAAGGTCGTCTCCCGGCACGTAGATGGCCCCTTTACGGATGAGCAATCCATCTCGTAGCTGGAAACCGTCGGCCGCAGCCTTGCCCCTTTGCACCTCTGCCATCTTTGTTTGCGCGAAGGAGTCATCCTGCAACGCTCGTCGCACCGCCTCCAGGTCCACGGTGGCCGCGGCGCACGCCCACACTGTTGGTGCGAAGATGTGCATGGCGGCCGCTGGCGTTGCGTCCTCCAGATACTGTGGCTTACGGGAGAGGGCGTCCGCCATGATGTTAGTCTCCCCCGGGACATACTCTATGCGGAAGTCGAAGTTCGCAAAGAACTCAGCCCAACGTATCTGCCTCTGGTTTAGGAACTGTGCCGTGCGCCAGTGCTCCAGATTCTTGTGGTCCGTGCAAACCTGCACCGTGTGCTTGGCGCCGATCAGGAAGTGCCTCCACGCTTTGAACGCTGCATGAATGGCCAGCAACTCCCTGTCCCAGATGGTGTAGTTCTGCTCGGACTTGCTGAGCTTCCTGGAGTAAAACGCTCCCGGTCGCCACACCCCCTGCTGGTCCTTCTGCAGCAGGACCGCCCCCACGGCTCTGTCCGAGGCGTCTGTCTCCACCCTCATCGGCCTGCTGGGGTTGACATGAAGCAGCTGCTCTTCCGACGCGAAGAGACGCTTGAGCGCCTGAAAGGACTGCTCCGCCTGCTCTGTCCAAACGAACTTCTTTTTCTTGGAGCTAAGCGTGTCAGTGATGGCCGCTGTCTGCATAGCGAAGCCTTTGATAAACTTGCGATAGAAGTTCGCGAAGCCGACAAACCGTTGGACCTCCTTCCGGTTGCGTGGACTCTTCCAATCCAACACCGCTCGAACCTTGGCGCTGTCCATGGCGAGCCCCTTGTCAGACAGCTTATAGCCCAGAAAGTCCACCTCCGTCACGTCAAATTGGCACTTCTCCAGCTTGGCGTAGAGCCTATGTTGCTTTAGCCTGCTCAGCACTTCCTTGACGTGCCCGTCATGCTCCTGCTGCGATTCCGAAAAGATCAGGATGTCATCTAAGAAACAGACGCACGTCTTGTAGAGAAGTCCCGCCAACACGTGATGCATGAAAGCTTGAAAAACGTGGGAGCCATTTTGCAATCCAAAAGGCATAACTCTGTATTCGTAGGTCCCCAGTGGCGTGAACATGGCCGTCTTCCACTCATCTCCTTCCCGCATGCGAATGAGGTTGTACGCCCCTCGCAGGTCCAACTTGGTGAACACTTTTCCCTTCCGCACCTTCGCTAGGAGGTCGTCGATTCGGGGCATGGGGAAGTCCGATGGCTTGGTCCCACTGTTCAAAATGCGATAGTCCACGACCAGTCTTTTTTGGGGCGTGTCTCGCTTTTTAACAAAGAATACAGGACTGCCCCCCGCTGCCTTGGACTCTCGGATGAAACCGCGCTCCAAATTATGATCTATGAACTCCTTGAGTTCTTGCAGTTCGTCCTCTGACATGGAATACAGTTTCCCTTTAGGCAGCGCCGCCCCCGGCAGCAGGTCAATTTTGCAGTCATATGGTCTGTGAGGGGGTAGTCTGTCCGCCTCCTTTTCGCAGAAAACTTCCAAAAATTCTGCGTACTTGTGGGGAATCGCTTGCAGCGTGCCTAGCAACAGCTGTGACTCCTCTTCCTCTCCTTCCTGCCGGGGCACGATGCAGTGTTCAGCACAAAAGGAAGAGCCGAAGATCAGCTGCCTCTGGTACCAAGCCAGCGTTGGGCTGTGCTTGTCCAGCCAACTCATTCCCAATACAATGGGCGTATCCGATAGTTGAGTGACATTGAAGCTGATGACTTCTCTGTGATTCCCAAGTCGCATCACCATCGGTGGCGTCTGCTTCACCACTTGCCCCCCTAGCAGCTCCCTGCCATCCACCGTGACAACCTGCAGGGGCAGTGTGGCCGGCCCGGCAGCAACTGTATGGCGTGTTTGTCGACAAAGTCCTGCCCTATAAAGTCCGCGTTGCTGCCCGAGTCCACGGTGATTGGCACGTCCATGGTGATGCCATTGGGCAGCTGGAGAGATGCGGTGAGCCTCACTACTGGTTTGGGCGGGAGGGGGTTCACGGGCTGTAAAATCTCTGGGGACTGCGTCACTAACATGTCTGGCTGGGCCCCAGTGCCTCTTCCTCCAGCCAGACTGCGTCGTTTCCCTGCTGTGGTCCACCTTGCTGTGTCGCTGCAGTCACCATTGCTGAAGCTGCAGTGAGCTTGTGGGGCCTCTGGGGACACTCTTTCGCCATGTGCCCTGGCTCCTCACAGACGTAACACTTCCTGTTCCCTCTAGGAGGCTTCGCTTTCACTGCTGCCGGTGCTAGGGCTCTGGTTGCTGACTGAGCCCTTGCACCTCCCACCTCCATAGGTTCCGCTCCTCCTCCTGGTGGAGGCGTGGATTGCGCCCGCGCTGCGTCTCTGGGAAGGAAGGAGGGGCCCCTGGCTGGTTCGCGCCCTCCACGCCCTTCGCCCCTGCTCCACGGACGTTCTTCCAGCCGCACCCCCACTGCCAGTGCCCTCTGAACGACCTCCTGGGTGGTCCGGGGTCGCTCCCCCCTCGCGATCTCATCTTTAATCGAGCTGTGCAGCCCCTCCCAAAAGAGGTCTCTCACAGGGGCCGAATCTCTGTCCCATTCCAGGGCACTGACCAAAGCGAAAAAGCGGGCATGATATTGCCTTACGCTGGCCCTCCCTTGCCTTAGTCCACGCACCTCCTTCCGGGCAAGATCCACGTCAATGCTTGATAAAAAACACCCATCCATCGCTTTAATAAAGGCATCCGCATCTTGGAGCGCCGGATCCTTATCTCTCCATAGATTGCGCAGCCATGCTTTAGCATCCCCATGCAAATGGGACATGATGAATCCCACCTTCTCTTGCTCATCTCTAAAGTCTTTATTCAGCAGTTGCAGTGCGCACAGTACATCTGCTCTAAAGTTGGGATACTGTTGCAGGTTCCCATCGAAGTGAGAGACCAGACCGCCTGTACGTCTCGCCAACCCAATTCCCTCCTGTCTGGGTGTCTGCTTTGTAAGCACGTCTAACCTGACTTGGAGATCCCAGCAGGCGGCAGCTGCCTCCTCCTCTCTCTTCCGGGATGCGAGAGCCTCTGCATTCAGTTGTGACACTGCTCTTCTGAGTTCCTCTATCTGCTGCTCAGCCGTCATGTCGGCTGCCGTTCGTGAGCTCGCTGGTAGGCACCTGCTTCTCTCCCCTCCTCGAGGCTGTAGATGCCCACACTTGGGAGACGGAGCTTACTGTCAGAGCTGCTCGAAGATCCTAGCTCACAGAGGATCACGCTAGCCAGCGATCATTAAGTAAAAGTCTTTATTGAATTACAGTTTCCATTTTCAAGCTGCTGCGTGCAACTCTACGTCTAGTAGCTAGATCGGCGAAGCTCCGTCTGATTCTCCGCCCCTTGTGCACCAACTTAATATCCTAGCCCTGCTCCACCTTTTCCGCCTGACTGTTTTCCTCTGGGTCCCTCTGCCCCCCGGGGTTTCTTCCTTCCGGGATTCTTCTGACGCTGACCCGGACCCTCCTGCCTCCTTGCGCCGGGCTTTAGGACCTGGCTCCCTTTCCGGGCTGCTTACTGCGCCGCCTTCCTCTGCATTTGAACTTGGCGCGCGCGCCCAACCTTCCACTTTCCGCTTAACCGTTTCTTCGCTCCCCGATGGAGGTGTGGCCACTCCTGACTCATGCCCTCCCTCCTGTGGTGAGCTGCCAGCGCTTGCCCCCTGGCTCCCTTCCTCCTCCCTGCTCCCTAGCGGTGACGCTGGTCCCGATTTCCAACTGCTCTCCTCTGAGTCCCCTCTGGCTCTATCTTCCTGGGGTGCCCCCCTAAACTCCCCCCTTGCCCTGGCCACTGGTGCTCCTTTCTGTGAATCCTCTGATTCACTGGAAAGACTCGGAGATCTCGGGTCGTCGTCATCACTCATCTTTTCTTCTGCCTCCTCCCCTTAGCTCTCTGTTTCCTCCCTTGCCCTTGCCTCTGCTCCTAAACCCCTGACAAGAGCGTTTTCATCTTCTTTCTACGTAGATGGAACGCAAAACACCTTATTGCTTTGTTTGGGGGTGATTCTGGTGCTCACCCAAAAAACACCATGTAAATTCCAACTATGATTCTATGAATTGAAATAAGCCCAATCGAAACTTATTCCTCTTCTTTCTACGCATATGGATGCGGAAATATGGCGTTTTGTTATTTTGGTCTCATTACATACACTTTGCGATTTCTGGGTAAAAGTGCATTAATACCAAAGAACACAACTTTGAAATAAGCGAAATCCAAGATTCTTATTTCTATGTAGATGGAACCTGTCAGAGCTGCTTCAAGATCCTAGCTCACAGAGGATCACGCTAGCCAGCGGTCATTAAGTAAAAGTCTTTATTGAGTTACAGTTTCCATTCTCAAGCTGCTGCGTGCAACTCTACGTCTAATGGCTAGATCGGCGAAGCTCCGTCTGAGTCTCCGCCCCTTGTGCACCAACTTAATATCCTAGCCCTGCTCCACCTTTTCCGCCTGACTGTTCTCCTCTGGGTCCCTCTGCCCCCCGGGGTCTCTTCCTTCCGGGATTCTTCTGACGCCGACCCCCCGGGAACTCCCTGTCTCCTTGCGCCGGGCTTTAGGACCTGGCTCCCTTTCCTGGCTGCCTACTGCGTCACTTTCCTGTGCATTTGAACTTGGCGCGCGCGCCCAACCTTCCACTTTCCGTCTGACCGTTTCTTCTCTCCCCGATGGAGGTGTGGCCACTCCTGACTCGTGCCCTCCCCCCTGTTGCGAGCTGCCAGCGCTTGATCTCTGGCGCTCTTCCTCTTCCCTGCTCTCTGGCTGTGACGCTGGTCCCGATTTCCAACTGCTCTCCTCTGAGTCCCCTCTGGCTCTATCTTCCTGGGGTGTCCCCCTAGGCTCCCCCCTTGCCCTGGCCACTGGTGCTCCTTTCTGTGAATCTTCTGATTCACTGGAAAGACTTGGAGATCTCGGGTCGTCGTCATCACTCATCTTTTCTTCTGCCTCCTCCCCCTCGCTCTCTGTTTCCTCCCTTGCCCTTGCCTCTGCTCCTGAACCCCTGACAGAACCGAATACCTGTTTTGCTTTCTTTAGGCTTATTACACTTTGCTTTGTTATTTGTGGGTAAATGAACATCGAAAGAGCAATCCAAGCTTATTCGTTCTTTCTATTGAGACGAACCTAAACACCTATGGTTGATTTTGGCTGATAAAAAACATTTCACTCTGCGATTTTTGTTGAATGTGTATTCTTTTTGCTTTGGTTGTGTGATTCTAGTGCAAACCCAAAAAACACCCAGTTAATTGAAATAAGCCTCGAAGCTTATGCGTCGAAGCTTATGCGTCTTCCATATGCGGAGAAAGAAGCGGAAATATGGTGTTTTGTCATTTTAGGCTCATTACACTCACTTGGTGATTTGTGGGTCAATGTACATTAGAACCAAAGAACACGACTTTGAAATAAGCGCAATCCAAGATTCTTCTTTCTATGTAGATGGTATCCAAAACAACCTGTTTTGCTTTGTTTATGCTTATGACACTTCGATTTGCAGTTTGTGGGTAAATGAATACCGAAATGCAATCCAAGCTTATTTGTCCTCTTATGATTGAGATTAAGTTAAACAACCTATGTTTGATTTTGGCTGATAACAAACATTTCACTGCGATTTTGGGTTGAATGTGCATTCTTTTTGCTTTGGTTGTGTGATTCTAGTGCAAACCCAAAAAACACCATGCAAATTCAAATAAGCCCTCTCGAAGCTTATTCGTCTTCTGGAAGAAGCATATGGAAGAGGAAATATGGTGTTTCTTTATTTTGGTCGCATTACATTCACTTTGCGATTTTTGGGTAAATGTGCATTAACACCAAAGAACACGACTTTTTAATAAGCAAAATCCAAGATTCTTCTTTCTATGTAGACGGAACCCAAAACAACCTGTTTTGCTTTCTTTAGGCTTATTATACTTTACCTTACCTTTACTGTTAACCAACCAACAGGCTGTCTCTGGGCAGACTACTATCTCTGAGGCAGACTTCTCTTTTCTGGGCAGGCTTCTTGGGAGAAGGGGGCGAGCCTGTTAGTCCACCAACGGGCAGCTCCGCAATCCAGACCCGGTCCTACAAATGCAAAGTGACGGCACCCCCCAAGGCAGGGTAGGGCCTCTGCTCCCTGGGGGCAGAAAGTATGTGCCTGTGTGTCTATGCATTGCAGGGGATTGGACTGGATGACCACCAGGGTCCCTTCTAGCTCTACCATTCTGGGCTTCTACCTGTGTCTGTGTGTTTAGAAAGAAAAATTGCTATTGTGATTATAATTATAATAATGATTGCAATTTTTCTTATTGTAATTTTGATTACTTTTCTTATTGTAATTGTAATTATTAAAATTAGAATATATAATTAAATAATAATTATAATTATTTGTCAGAGCTGCTTCAAGATCCTAGCTCACAGAGGATCACGCTAGCCAGCGGTCATTAAGTAAAAGTCTTTATTGAGTTACAGTTTCCATTCTCAAGCTGCTACGTGCAACTCTACGTCTAATGGCTAGATCGGCGAAGCTCCGTCTGAGTCTCCGCCCCTTGTGCACCAACTTAATATCCTAGCCCTGCTCCACCTTTTCCGCCTGACTGCTCTCCTCTGGGTCCCTCTGCCCCCCGGGGTCTCCTCCCTCCGGGATTCCTCTGACGCCGACCCCCCGGAACTCCCTGTCTCCTTGCGCCGGGCTTTAGGACCTGGCTCCCTTTCCTGGCTGCCTACTGCGTCACTTTCCTGTGCATTTGAACTTGGCGCGCGCGCCCAACCTTCCACTTTCCGTCTGACCGTTTCTTCGCTCCCCGATGGAGGTGTGGCCACTCCTGACTCGTGCCCTCCCCCCTGTTGCGAGCTGCCAGCGCTTGATCTCTGGCGCTCTTCCTCTTCCCTGCTCTCTGGCTGTGACGCTGGTCCCGATCTCCAACTGCTCCCCTCGGAGTCCCCTCTGGCTCTATCTTCCTGGGGTGTCCCCCTAGGCTCCCCCCTTGCCCTGACCACTGGTGCCCCTTTCTGTGAATCTTCTGATTCACTGGAAAGGCTCGGAGATCTCGGGCCGTCGTCATCACTCATCTTTTCTTCTGCCTCCTCCCCCTCGCTCTCTGTTTCCTCCCTTGCCCTTGCCTCTGCTCCTGAACCCCTGACATCCATGCCCCCCTCGAAGCCCCCCGTTCCCCCCTCCCCTCCTTCCGGTGCGGGAACTGGGTGCTGCTGTGTCAGAGGGACGAACGTCGGATACAGTTCGCTTCCCGTGGCGGGCCTCCATCTGAAGTCTCCCGGTTCTGCCTCCCTGCTCTCGTCGACGACGGTCACCTCCGCTTCCATCTCTGTGCCGCCGTGCTCGAAACCAGGGTCGTCCCCGAAAATGTCCATGTCCGTCTCTCCCTCACTTCCTCCTGGCGGCGTTGCTCGTCCTGGACCTTCCTGCCACTTCCTGCGCCACTGCTCCTCTGGTCTATCGTCCCACCAATACGAGGGTTCTGAGGCAGATCCCGAGAGTGACCCCTCCGGGGAACGGGCGTCTCGTATCGGGTCCTCGTCCGAGTCGAACCCCCGGAACGTGCTGGCAGAAAGCGTGGGCGTGAAAAGCCAGTCGTCGAAAAAGTCTGCTGGCATTGGTCTATGTGGGAAGAGGGCATGAAACTCGTCTTTGAGCAGAGGTTCGTCCAAGGCGTAGCCCGGCACCCAGCTGTTCGCACTGGCCGGGGTGCCCTCCTTGGCGAGAAGGTATTCTACCCCCTCTTCCCCCCATCTGGAGTCCAAAATCTCCGTGACTTCGTTGATGCATTCCTCCTGTGCCACTCCCGCGTGCCCGGTTCCTTCTCTGAGCGGACTCGGTGCCGTTCCGGGTTCCTGAAACCTGTGCGGTGCCTTGTAGGGAGTGAGCACCGATCTGTGGAACACCGGATGCATTCTGGAACCCTCCGGAAGCGCCAGCCTGAAAGCCACCGGGTTGACCTGCTCTTCGACTTGGTATGGCCCCAGTTGCTTATGCCCCAGCTTCTTCTTGGCCAACGACCTGGCCGGCACTGCGTGGGCTGCTAACCAGACCCAGTCTCCCACATGGATCTCTTCGCCAACCCTTCTGTGTTTGTCCGCTTGCACCTTGTATGCATGTTTGGCCAGCTCCAGGTGTCGCCGCAGCTGATCGTGGACTTCCTGCAACTCCGACGCGAACGCATCTGCTGTCTGCGGCTCCCCCTCCCCCATCCTTTCCAGTCCCGGGAATGTTCTGGGGTGCCTCCCGTTGTTAGCGAAGAACGGCGTGACCCCCGTGGACACGTGCTTCGTGTTGTTGTAGGCAAACTCGGCGAGCGGCAGGTAATCCACCCACGTCGCCGGCTGTTGATTCGCATAACATCTCAGGTACTGCTGCATGATGGCATTGACCCGCTCCGCCTGCCCGTTGGTCTGCGGGTGTCTCGCCGACGCCAGGTTGATCTTGACGTTCAGGAAGCCCATCAGCTTCTGCCAGAAATTCGAGATGAACTGTCGCCCCCGGTCGGACAGAATAGACCGTGGCAGACCGTGAACCTTGAACACGTGGTCTATGAACAGTTTGGCGGTTTGCTCCGCCGTGGCCACCTTGGCACACGGAATGAAAAGTGCCATCTTGGAGAACAAGTCCACCACCACCAGCACGGCCGTCTTGCCCCTCGAGCTGGGCAGATCCGTGACAAAGTCCAGGGCCACTCTCTCCCATGGTTCGACCGGAGTTTGCAGCGGTTCCAACAGTCCGGCCGGCGGTTTGTGCACCGGTTTGGCCCTCTGGCAGGTGTCACACCGCGCCACGTAGTCCGCGACCTCCCCTCTCATTCCGGGCCACCAGAAGTCCCTGGCGACTAATTCCACCGTCTTCTCCTTGCCAAAGTGCCCGGCAGTGGGCGCGTCGTGCAGCTGCTGCAGTACCTTGGCGCGAAGTTCGTCTCCCGGCACGTAGATGGCCCCTTTACGAATGAGCAATCCATCTCTCAGCTGGAACTCGTCGGTCGCTGCCGTGCCCCTTTGCACCTCTGCCATCTTTGCTTGCGCGAAGGAGTCATCCTGCAACGCTCGCCGCACCGCCTCCAGGTCCACTGTTGCCGCAGCGCACGCCCACACTGTTGGTGCGAAGATGTGCATGGCGGCCGCTGGCTTGGCGTCCTCCAGATATTGTGGCTTACGAGAGAGAGCGTCCGCCATGATGTTGGTGTCCCCCGGGACATACTCTATTCGGAAGTTAAAGTTCGCAAAGAACTCAGCCCAACGTATCTGCCTTTGGTTCAGGAACTGTGCCGTGCGCCAGTGCTCCAGATTCTTGTGGTCCGTGCAGACCTGCACCGTGTGCTTGGCGCCCATCAGGAAGTGCCTCCATGCTTTGAATGCTGCATGAATGGCCAGCAACTCCCTGTCCCAGATGGTGTAATTCTGTTCGGACTTGCTGAGCTTCCTGGAGTAAAACGCTCCCGGCCGCCAAACCCCCTGCGGGTCTTTCTGCAGCAGGACTGCTCCCACGGCTCTGTCCGAGGCGTCTGTCTCCACCCTCATCGGCCTGCTGGGGTCGACATGCAGCAGCTGCTCTTCCGACGCGAAGAGACGCTTGAGTGCCTGAAAGGACTGCTCCGCCTGCTCTGTCCAGATGAACTTCTTTTTCTTGGAGCTAAGCGTGTCCGTGATGGCCGCTGTCTGCATAGCGAAGCCTTTGATAAACTTGCGATAGAAGTTCGCGAAGCCGACAAACCGTTGGACCTCCTTCCGGTTGCGTGGGCTCTTCCAGTCCAACACCGCTCGAACCTTGGCGCTGTCCATGGCGAGCCCCTTGTCAGACAACTTGTAGCCCAGAAAATCCACCTCCGTCACGTCGAATTGGCACTTCTCCAGCTTGGCGTAGAGCCTATGCTGCTGTAGCCTGCTTAGCACTTCTCTGACGTGTCCGTCATGCTCCTGCTGCGATTCCGAAAAGATCAGGATGTCATCTAAGAAACAGACGCACGTCTTGTAGAGGAGCCCCGCCAACACGTGATGCATGAACGCTTGAAAAACGTGGGAGCCATTTTGCAATCCAAAAGGCATAACTCTATATTCGTAGGTGCCCAGAGGCGTGAACATGGCCGTCTTCCACTCATCCCCTTCCCGCATGCGAATGAGGTTGTACGCCCCTCGCAGGTCTAACTTGGTGAACACGCTGCCCTTCCGTACCTTTGCGAGGAGGTCGTCGATCCGGGGCATGGGGAAGTCCGATGGCTTGGTCACACTGTTTAAGATGCGATAGTCCACCACCAGTCTTTTTTGGGGCGTGTCCCGCTTCTTAACAAAGAATACCGGACTGCCCCCCGCTGCCTTGGACTCCCGGATGAAACCGCGCTCCAAATTATGATCTATGAACTCTTTGAGTTCCTGCAGTTCGTCCTCAGACATGGAATACAGCTTCCCTTTAGGCAGCGCCGCCCCCGGCAGCAGGTCAATTTTGCAGTCATATGGTCTGTGGGGGGGTAGCCTGTCTGCCTCCTTCTCGCAGAAAACCTCCAAAAATTCTGCGTACTTGAGGGGAATCGCTTGCAGCGTGCCTAGCAGCAGCTGTGACTCCTCTTCCTCCCCTTCCTGCCGGGGGACGATGCAGTGTTCAGCACAAAAGGAAGAGCCGAAGGTCAGCTGCCTCTGGTACCAAGCCAGCGTTGGGCTGTGCTTGTCCAGCCAACTCATGCCCAATACAATGGGCGTGTCCGATAGTTGAGTGACGTTGAAGCTGATGATTTCCTTGTGATTCCCAAGGCGCATCACCATTGGTGGCGTCTGCTTCACCACTTGCCCCCCTAGCAGCTCCCTGCCATCCACCGTGACCACCTGCAGGGGCAGCGTGGCCGGCAGCAACTGTATAGCGTGCCGGTCTACAAAGTCCTGCCCTATAAAGTCCGCATTGCTTCCCGAGTCAATGGTGAGTGGCACGTCCATGGTGATTCCATTGGGCAGCTGGAGCGATGCGGTGAGCCTCACTACTGGTTTGGGCGGGAGGGGGTCCATGGGCTGTGAAATCTCCGGGGACTTCTTTACTGACACGTCTGGCTGGGCCCCATTGCCTCTTCCTCCAGCCAGACATCGTCGTTTCCCTGCTGTGGTCCTCCTTGTTGCGTTGCTGCAGTTACCATTGCTGAGGCTGCAGTGTGCTTGTGGAGCCTCCGGGGACACTCTTTCGCCATATGCCCTGGATCCTCGCAGATGTAACACTTCCTGTTCCCTCTAGGAGGCTTCGCTTTCACTGTTGTCGGTGCTAGGGCTCTGGCTGCTGATTGAGCCCTTGCACTTCCAACCTCCATAGGTTCCCCACCTCCTCCTTGTGGAGGCGTGGATTGCGCATGCGCTGCTTCTCTGGGAAGGAAGGAGGAGCCCCTGGCTGGTTCGCGCCCTCCACGCCCTTCGTCCCTGCTCCACGGACGCTCTTCCAGCCGCACCCCCACGGCTAGCGCCCTCTGAACGATCTCCTGCGTGGTCCGGGGTCTCTCCCCCCTCGCAATTTCATCTTTCACAGAGCCGTGCAATCCCTCCCAAAACAGGTCTCTTACAGGAGCCGAATCCCTGTCCCATTCCAGAGCACTGACCAAAGCGAAAAAGCGGGCATGATACTGCCTTACGCTGGCCCTTCCTTGTCTCAGTCCATGTATCCGCTGCCGAGCAAGATCCACGTCAATGCTTGATAAGAAACACCCATCCATCGCTTTAATAAAGGCATCCGCATTTTGGAGCGCCGGATCCTTATCCCTCCACAAATTGCGTAGCCATGCTTTAGCTTCCCCATGCAAATGGGACATGATGAACCCCACTTTCTCTTGCTCATCTCTAAAGTCTTTGTCCAGCAGTTGCAGTGCACACATTACATCTGCTTTAAAGTTGGGGTACTGTTGCAAATTCCCATCGAAGTGAGAGACCAGCCCGCCTGTTCGTCTCGCCAACCCAATTCCCTCCTGTTTGGGTGTCAGTTGCCCTTGCTTCGTAAGCATGTCCAACCTGACCTGGAGATCCCTGCAGGCGGCAGCTGCCTCCTCCTCTCTCTTCCTGGATGCGAGAGCCTCGGCAGTCAGTTGTGACACTGCTTTTCTGAGTTCCTCTATCTGCTGCTCAGCCGTCATGTTGTCTGCCGTTTGTGAGCTAGCTAGTAGGCACCTGCTTCTCTCCTCTCCTCGAGGCTGTAGATGCCCACAATTTTAGGAGACGGAGCTTACTGTCAGAGCTGCTTCAAGATCCTAGCTCACAGAGGATCACGCTAGCCAGCGGTCATTAAGTAAAAGTCTTTATTGAGTTACAGTTTCCATTCTCAAGCTGCTACGTGCAACTCTACGTCTAATGGCTAGATCGGCGAAGCTCCGTCTGAGTCTCCGCCCCTTGTGCACCAACTTAATATCCTAGCCCTGCTCCACCTTTTCCGCCTGACTGCTCTCCTCTGGGTCCCTCTGCCCCCCGGGGTCTCCTCCCTCCGGGATTCCTCTGACGCCGACCCCCCGGAACTCCCTGTCTCCTTGCGCCGGGCTTTAGGACCTGGCTCCCTTTCCTGGCTGCCTACTGCGTCACTTTCCTGTGCATTTGAACTTGGCGCGCGCGCCCAACCTTCCACTTTCCGTCTGACCGTTTCTTCGCTCCCCGATGGAGGTGTGGCCACTCCTGACTCGTGCCCTCCCCCCTGTTGCGAGCTGCCAGCGCTTGATCTCTGGCGCTCTTCCTCTTCCCTGCTCTCTGGCTGTGACGCTGGTCCCGATCTCCAACTGCTCCCCTCGGAGTCCCCTCTGGCTCTATCTTCCTGGGGTGTCCCCCTAGGCTCCCCCCTTGCCCTGACCACTGGTGCCCCTTTCTGTGAATCTTCTGATTCACTGGAAAGGCTCGGAGATCTCGGGCCGTCGTCATCACTCATCTTTTCTTCTGCCTCCTCCCCCTCGCTCTCTGTTTCCTCCCTTGCCCTTGCCTCTGCTCCTGAACCCCTGACATTATTATAATTATTGAACCAGATAAAGCAGATAAATTTAATAAATTATCTCTACTCTCATGGTCACTTTTCTTTGCTCTGGCCGGAAAGAAGCCGTGCAAAAATACTGTCTCTCAAACCCTGGATCCACCAATTGCTGGGCTTCTTCACCTTCCTTGCTGCTCTCCTGGCACTGCTCCTCGCACCCACCTCCGGCTGCGTACGCTATGTTGTCCACCGCAAGACACGGGTTCAGACTAGCAGCTTTAAGTCTGCATTCCTGCCAGGGAGGAATTCGAACCCACCACCTGCTGAACGCCTCGCCCAGAGAGGCATTTCAAAGTGGCAGGGAGTTCCAAAGCCCCCCCGGCACTGTAGCAGTGAGTCCCAAAGGGGTCATTGGGATTTCTTTTTCATGCTGAAAAGCCCCATATCTTTATAGGGCATCCAGTGGCAGGCAGTCCCAAAAGTGGACAAACACTGTCACCTTTAAAAGGAGTTTAACAGGAATAACATAAGGAAAATTCATTATTATAGCAACTCCAGTGGCAGGCAGTCCCACAGCCCCCAAACTTTCTGAGAAGGCTTGCCTGAAACTTGCCACCGCTGTCGACCAGAAGCTTCTCCTCTTGCCAGGCCCAACCAGAACTCGGTGCCAGCTGAGAGATGAAAAGAAGAGTCAGGTGGGCAGTGGATTCAAGTGCCGGAGGCTCTTCCTTTGGCAGGGAGTTCCATTGGCCCAAGCAAACCCTGACTTGCCACTTTCTCCCTGGAAAGCTGGAAGTGGTAGCGGAAGAGTCTCGCTTGCGAGGCGGGTGGCACGGCGCCCACCTGGACGGAGACTAGCACCCTAGAAAATAGAAAATACCGTATTTTTCGCCCTATAGGACGCACCGGCCCATAGGACGCACCAAGTTTTTTGGGGGGGAAATCAAGGAAAAAAAATTTATTTCCCCCCCAGGTTTGCACAGCCATCCCCAAGCTAGAAGAGAGAGACAGAGCGCTCCATCTCCCTCTTCTGCCTTCAGGGACAGCATCTCTAGCCTCCGTGGGGCAGCGGCTTGCCCCGCTGTCCCCCGAGCTTGTGGGGCTGGCGGGGGGGAGAAGCAAGCTTGCTCCCCCCCCAGCCTTCAGATCAGGTCAGGGAATAGCGGGGTGGCGGCGCTGCGCCTCCCTGCTATCCCCCGAGCTTATGGGCTGCAGGCTGCTGCCTGCAAGCCTTGCGACCCCGCAGGACCTCGCGCCGGGATCCGGGGGGTGGCACGGAGCTGCAGGAAGCCCTGGAGCGCAGGCAGCTCCGCGCCACCCTCCGGAGCTCCGCGCAGCTTCGCGCCGGGATCGGGAGGGTGGCGCGGAGCTGTAAGAAGCCCTGGAGCACAGGCAGCTCCGCGCCACCCTCCGGAGCCCCGCGCAGCTTCACGCCGGGATCGGGAGGGTGGCACGGAGGTGCCTGTGCTCCAGGGCTTCTTGCAGCTCCGCGCCACCCTCTGGAGCCCCGCGCAGCTCCGCGCCGGGATCGGGAGGGTGGCACGGAGGTGCCTGTGCTCCAGGGCTTCTTGCAGCTCCGCGCCACCCTCCGGAGCCCCGCGCAGCTTCGCGCCGGGATCGGGAGGGTGGCGCGGAGCTGCAAGAAGCCCTGGAGCGCAGGCAGTTCCGCGCCACACTCCAGAGCCCTGCGCAGCTTCGCGCCGGGATCGGGAGGGTGGCGCGGAGCTGTAAGAAGCCCTGGAGCACAGGCAGCTCCGCGCCACTCTCCGGAGCCCCGCGCAGCTTCACGCCGGGATCGGGAGGGTGGCACGGAGGTGCCTGTGCTCCAGGGCTTCTTGCAGCTCCGCGCCACCCTCTGGAGCCCCGCGCAGCTCCGCGCCGGGATCGGGAGGGTGGCACGGAGGTGCCTGTGCTCCAGGGCTTCTTGCAGCTCCGCGCCACCCTCCGGAGCCCCGCGCAGCTTCGCGCCGGGATCGGGAGGGTGGCACGGAGGTGCCTGTGCTCCAGGGCTTCTTGCAGCTCCGCGCCACCCTCCGGAGCCCCGCGCAGCTTCGCGCCGGGATCGGGAGGGTGGCGCGGAGCTGCAAGAAGCCCTGGAGCGCAGGCAGTTCCGCGCCACACTCCAGAGCCCTGCGCAGCTTCGCGCCGGGATCGGGAGGGTGGCGCGGAGCTGCAAGAAGCCCTGGAGCACAGGCAGCTCCCCGCCACCCTCCAGAGCCCTGCGCAGCTTCGCGCCGGGATCGGGAGGGTGGCGCGGAGCTGCAAGAAGCCCTGGAGCACAGGCAGCTCCGCGCCGCCCTCCGGAGCCCTGCGCAGCTTCGCGCCGGGATCGGGAGGGTGGCGCGGAGCTGCAAGAAGCCCTGGAGCGCAGGCAGCTCCGCGCCACCCTCCAGAGTCCTGCGCAGCTTCGCGCCGGATCCGGAGGGTGGCGCGGAGCTGCAAGAAGACCTGGAGCACAGGCACGCTCCGCGCCACCCTCCGGAGCTCCGCGCAGCTTCGCGCCGGGATCGGGAGGGTGGCGCGGAGCTGCAAGAAGCCCGGGAAAGCCTGCATTCGCCCCATAGGACGCACACACATTTCCCCTTCATTTTTGGAGGGGAAAAAGTGCGTCCGATAGGGCGAAAAATACGGTACTTATCGGGAGAGAAAGAGAGGGCTGAATCAGCTCCGTTCACACCCAGCCGGGTGTAAATTGTTATTGGGATGATTCATTCCCATCCCCTCAGCCCACCACACAGGGTTGTGAGCTGGAGGCACTCAATGGTCATCCCTCCTGACCCGGACACTTAGGGGTGCCTTGTGTGAGCCCCACCTTCATCACCCACCTCAGCCCAATCCCAGCTCCACCAATCGCCATGGGGCATCCTCCAGCTTCAGGTGTCATATTCAAAATCGCACAAGCCTGAGCGGGAAACCACATTTTCAGGAGTTCTTTAATAGAAGTATGGGATAGATACAAAAATATATTGGAGCCAAAAGTCCCTTATTGGCTATCTCCGCTGGAGGTAATGAGTGTTAAGAAAATTAATATGAGAGGTAATTGGAGTACATATGGTGAATTGGTAATTAAAGAAGGAGGAAAATGGAAATTGAAACCATTTGAACAAGTTAAAGATTATGTATATGATTGGTTGTGTCAGAGCTGCTTCCCGATCCTAGCTCACAGAGGATCACGCTAGCCAGCGATCATTAAGTAAAAGTCTTTATTGAGTTACAGTTTCCATTCTCAAGCTGCTGCGTGCAACTCTACGTCTTATACGTTAGATCGGCGAAGCTCCGTCTGAGTCTCCGCCCCTTGTACACCAACTTAATATCCTAGCCCTGCTCCACCTGTTCCGCCTGACTGTTCTCCTCTGGGTCCCTCTGCCCCCCGGGGTCTCTTCCTTCCGGGATTCTTCTGACGCCGACCCCCCGGACCCTCCTGTCTCCTTGCGCCGGGCTTTAGGACCTGGCTCCCTTTCCGGGCTGCCTACTGCGTCACTTTCCTGTGCATTTGAACTTGGCGCGCGCGCCCAACCTTCCACTTTCCGTCTGACCGTTTCTTCGCTCCCCGATGGAGGTGTGGCCACTCCTGACTCGTGCCCTCCCCCCTGTTGTGAGCTGCCAGCGCTTGATCCCTGGCGCCCTTCCTCTTCCCTGCTCTCTGGCGGTGACGCTGGTCCCGATTTCCAACTGCTCCCCTCTGAGTCCCCTCTGGCTCTATCTTCCTGGGGTGTCCCCCTAGGCTCCCCCCTTGCCCTGGCCACTGGTGCTCCTTTCTGTGAATCTTCTGATTCACTGGAAAGACTCGGAGATCTCGGGTCGTCGTCATCACTCATCTTTTCTTCTGCCTCCTCCCCCTCGCTCTCTGTTTCCTCCCTTGCCCTTGCCTCTGCTCCTGAACCCCTGACAGGTTGCATTACTTTCAAGTAAATGAAATGTTTAAAAAAGACTTAAAAGAAAGGGGTTATGTAGAAAAAGAATCTAAATTTCAAATAGACATAATAAACAATTAATATAAAACTCGGTCAAAAATGTATAAGATATTGTTGGAATGGCATACGAAAGATGAAGAGGTTAAATCGGTAATGATACAGTGGGCCAAAGATTTTGGGTATAATATTCAATTTGATGAATGGGAAAAATTGTGGAAAGAGAATATAAAATTTACTGCATGCACGGCACTGAAAGAAAATGTTATGAAAATGTTTTACAGATGGTACATCACACCTGTAAAGTTAGCAAAGATGTATAAGACGTGTAACAAATGTTGGAAATGTAAAGAAAAAGAAGGGACGTTCTTTCATGTGTGGTGGGAATAAGAAAGTGAAAAGCTTTTGGGAAATGATATACAATAAAATGAAAAAACTGTTAAGATATACTTTTGCCAGTGGCGTAGCGTGGGGGGTGCAGGGGGGGCCGGCCGCACCGGGCGCAACATCTGGGGGTTAGGGTTAGGGGGCGCAAATCCACGGGTTAGGGGGCGCAAATCCACGGGTTAGGGGGCGCAAATTACTTGCCTTGCCCCGGGTGCTGACAACCCACGCTACGCCACTGACTTTTGCAAAAAAACCGGAGGCTTTTCTTTTCTTTTAGAGATCTTAGGAAAGGACATAAGAAGAAAAGACTGTAAACTCTTTCAATATGCAGCAACGGCAGCCAGAATCTTGTTGGCCCAGAAATGGAAGCAAGAGGAAATACCGACGATAAAAGAATGGAGACTGAAATTGACAGATTATGCGGAATTGGACAAATTAACTGGGAAAATCAGATACACCAAAGACCAAAAGTTCATCGAAGACTGGGGAAAGTTCGTAGATTATCTGAAAAACGTATGCGGCGTGAACACAACTCTAGTGGGATTTCAAGAGGCACTGTAAAAATAGAGAAATATTGTTAATATGAAATAGTGGGGGAAGGGAGGTATAATGGCAATACGAAAGAAGGGAATGTGTAATTAAAGTTTTATTTATATATGGATGATTTATTTATATATGGATGATTTATTTATATATGGATGATTATCAGAGACGCTGAAGGAAGTTCAAAAAAGGAGATAATTTGTTGTATTTTGGATAAAAATGTATAATTGCATGGAAAATCAATAAAATTTATTATATATATAAAAAAAAACCTTATGCAAATAAAGCATTGCTTATTCTTCATCCACTGGTGTGCTTATCGGCTCCAGATCCAGAAATAACCCTGCCCTTGGCAGAACATATACAGTGCTTTTTTCTTGGGGGGGGGGGGGCCACAGAGGAATGCATAAAACATTTTGTGAATGTACTTTTGTCCATTTACTGTATTTATTTTTCCCGGTTTGAACTAAAAAATTGCGATTTTCTTGAGTCAAAATGAGAGTACCCCCAATCATTTTTTTTAGAAAAGAAGCACTGCATATATACACACACATATACATATATCCGTTTTATTTTTATTTATTTACAAACGGACACCTATATCTAGTTATGTATATTCTTGTATATAAACTTCCGCGGCCCACCCGCCCCATCCCTCCGCCAAGGGGCACGAGAGGAAGGCCACTGGGGGAGAAAGGCAGGTGAGGGCGGGGGGCAGGGCTGCCCCCTGGGGAGAGCGGGGTCGAGAGAGAGTGGGCGGGAGAAAGAGAGAGGGCCAGCCTGGCTCGGAACGTCTCTGCTGGCCCAACGTCGCAGCGCCTCTTCCGCCCGTTTCCCTCCCCTTCCTGTCCTCTTGCCTCTCCTCCGGTGGCACCTCCTTCCGGTACGCCTGCCCTCGCCCAAGATGGCGGCAGCACAGGCTCTTCCGCCCGTTTCCCTCCCCTTCCTGTCCTCTTGCCTCTCCTCCGGTGGCACCTCCTTCCGGTACGCCTGCCCTCGCCCAAGATGGCGGCAGCACAGGCTCTTCCGCCCGTTTCCCTCCCCTTCCTGTCCCCTTGCCTCTCCTCCGGTGGCACCTCCTTCCGGGTACCACTGCCCTCGCCCAAGATGGCGGCAGCACAGGCTCTTCCGCCCGTTTCCCTCCCCTTCTGTTTGCACCAGAATCACACTACCAAAGCAGAAAGGTCTTCTGGATTCCATCTACATAGGAAGAAGATGAAAACGCTCTGATTGGGCTTATTTCAAATAAGTGTTTTTGGGGTTACAATGCACATTCAACCAAAAATCGCAGAGCGAAATGTATGTTATCAGCCCAAATCAAGCATGGGTGTTTTTGGTTCATCTCAATTGAAAGAGGGAGAAGAAGCTTGGATTGCACTCGGTTTTCATTCACCCACAAATAGAAAATCGAAGTATCATAAGCATAATCAACGCAAAACAGGTTGTTTTGGGTTCCGTCTACATAGAAAGAAGAATCTTGGATTTCGCTTAATAAAAAGTATTGTTCTTTGGTGTTAATGCACATTTACCCCAAAATGGCAAAGTGAATGTTATGCGACCAAAATAAAGAAACACCATTCCTCTTCCATATACTTCTTCCAGAAGACGAATAAGCTTCGAGAGGGCTTATTTGAATTTGCATGGTGTTTTTTGGGTTTGCACTAGAATCACACAACCAAAGCAAAAAGAATGCACATTCAACCCAAAATCGCAGTGAAATGTTTGTTATCAGCCAAAATCAAACATAGGTTGTTTAACTTAATCTCAATCATAAGAGGACGAATAAGCTTGGATTGCATTTCGGTATTCATTTACCCACAAACTGCAAATCGAAGTGTCATAAGCATAAACAAAGCAAAACAGGTTGTTTTGGATACCATCTACATAGAAAGAAGAATCTTGGATTGCGCTTATTTCAAAGTCGTGTTCTTTGGTTCTAATGTACATTGACCCACAAATCGCCAAGTGAGTGTAATGAGCCTAAAATGACAAAACACCATATTTCCGCTTCTTTCTCCGCATATGGAAGACGCATAAGCTTCGACGCATAAGCTTCGAGGCTTATTTCAATTCACAGGGTGTTTTTTGGGTTTGCACTAGAATCACACAACCAAAGCAAAAAGAATACACATTCAACCAAAAATCGCAGAGTGAAATGTTTTTTATCAGCCAAAATCAACCATATAGGTGTTTAAGTTCATCTCAATAGAAAGAGAACGAATAAGCTTGGATTGCTCTTTCGGTGTTCATTCACCCACAAATAACAAAACAAAGTGTAATAAGCCTAAAGAAAGCAAAACACGTTGTTTTCGGTTCCATCTACATAGAAATAAGAATCTTGGATTTCGCTTATTTCAAAGTCGTGTTCTTTGGTATTAATGCACTTTTACCCAGAAATCGCAAAGTGTATGTAATGAGACCAAAATAACAAAACGCCATATTTCCGCAACCATATGCGTAGAAAGAAGACGAATAAGCTTCGATTGGGCTTATTTCAATTCATGGAATCATAGAATCATAGTTGGAATTTATATGGTGTTTTTTGGGTGAGCACCAGAATCACCCCCAAACAAAGCAATAAGGTGTTTTGCGTTCCATCTACGTAGAAATAACAAAGCAAAGTGTCATAAGCATAAACAACGCAAAACAGGTTGTATTCGGTTCCATCTACATAGAAATAAGAATCTTGGATTTCGCTTATTTCAAAGTCGTGTTCTTTGGTATTAATGCACTTTTACCCAGAAATCGCAAAGTGTATGTAATGAGACCAAAATAACAAAACGCCATATGTCCGCAACCATATGCGTAGAAAGAAGACGAATAAGCTTCGATTGGGCTTATTTCAATTCATAGAATCATAGAATCATAGTTGGAATTTATATGGTGTTTTTTGGGTGAGCACCAGAATCACCCCCAAACAAAGCAATAAGGTGTTTTGCGTTCCATCTACGTAGAAAGAAGATGAACATTGGGCTTATTTCAAATAGCTGTTTTTGGGGTTAGAATGAACATTCAACAAAAAATCACAGAGCCAAATGTTTGTTATCAGCCCAAATCAACCATAAGTGTTTATGTTTATCTCAAAAGAAAGAGAACGAATAAGCTTGGATTGCTCTTTCGGTGTTCATTCACCCACAAGCTGCAAAGCAAAGTGTCATAAGCATAAACAACGCAAAACAGGTTGTTTTGGTTTCCATCTACAGAGAAAGAAGAATCTTGGATTTCGCTTATTTCAAAATCGTGTTCTTTGGAGTTAATGCATATTTACCCAGAAATCGCAGTGTATGTAATGAGACCAAAATAACAAAACGACATATTTCCGCTTCCATATGAGTAGAAAGAAGACGAATAAGCTTCGATTGGGCTTATTTCAATTCACAGAATCATAGAATCAGAGAGTTGAAATTAGCGTGGTTTTTTTAGGGTGTGCACCAGAATCACACAATCAAAGCAAAAAGGTCTTTTGGCTAACATCTGCATATTGGATTTCGCTTATGAAAAAGTAGTGTTCTTTGGTGTTAATGCACATTTACCCAAAAATCACAAAGTGAATGTAATGCGACCAAACTAAAGAAACACCATATTTCCGCTTCCACATGGGTAGAAAGAAGAGGGCTTCGAGAGGGCTTATTTGAATTTGCATGGTGTTTTTTGGGTGTATACCAGAATCACCCACAAAGAAAGCAATAAAGTATTTTGCGTTCTATCTACGTAGGAAGAAGATAAAAACGCTCTGATTGGGATTATTTCAAATAGTTGTTTTTGGGGTTAGAATGCACATTCAACCAAAAATCGCAGAGGGAAATGTTTGTTATCAGCCCAAATCAAGCATAGACGTTTTAGTTAATCTCAATAGAAAGAGGACGAATAAGCTTGGATTGCTCCTTAGGTGTTCATTCACCCACAAATTCCAAAGCCGAAAGAAAGCAAAACTTTTTTTTTTGGTTTCCATCTACATAGAAAGAGGAATCTTGGATTTCGCTTATTTCAAACCCAGAACACCTTTTTGCTTTGGTTAGGTAATTCTGGTGCACACCCAAAAAACACCACGCTAATTTCAACTCTATGATTCTATGATTCTATGAATTGAAATAAGCCCAATCGAAGCTTATTCGTCTTCTCATATGGAAGCGGAAATTTCGTTTTGTTATTTTGGTCTCATTACATACACTGCGATTTCTGGGTAAATGTGCATTAACTCCAAAGAACACGATTTTGAAATAAGCGAAATCCAATATTCTTCTTTCTATGTAGATGGAAACCAAAACAACCTGTTTTGCGTTGTTTGTGCTTATGACACTTTGCTTTGCAGCTTGTGGGTGAATGAACACCGAAAGAGCAATCCAAGCTTATTCGTTCTCTTTCTATTGAGATAAACATAAACACTTCTTCCTACGTAGATAGGACTTTATTGCTTTCTTTGGGGGTGATTCTGGTATACACCCAAAAAAGACCATGCAAATTCAAATAAGCCCTCTCGAAGCTTATTCGTCTTCTTTCTACCCATGTGGAAGCGGAAATATGGTGTTTCTTTAGTTTGGTCTCATTACATACACTTTGCGATTTCTGGGTAAATGTGCATTAATACCAAAGAACACGACTTTGAAATAAGCGAAATCCAAGATTCTTATTTCTATGTAGATGGAACCGAATACAACCTGTTTTGCGTTGTTTATGCTTATGACACTTTGCTTTGTTATTTGTGGGTGAATGAACACCGAAAGAGCAATCCAAGCTTATTCGTTCTCTTTCTATTGAGATGAACATAAACACCTATGGTTGATTTGGGCTGATAACAAACATTTCGCTCAGTGATTTTTTTGTTGAATGTGCATTCTAACCCCAAAAACAGCTATTTGAAATAATCTAAATCAGAGCGTTTTTATCTTCTTCCTACGTAGATAGGACGCAAAATACTTTATTGCTTTCTTTGGGGGTGATTCTGGTATACACCCAAAAAAGACCATGCAAATTCAAATAAGCCCTCTCGAAGCTTATTCGTCTTCTTTCTACGCAAATGGAAGCGGAAATATGGCGTTTTGTTATTTTGGTCTCATTACATACACTTTGCGATTTCAGGGTAAATGTGCATTAACACCAAAGAACACGACTTTGAAATAAGCGAAATCCAAGATTCTTCTTTCTATGTAGATGGAACCGAAAACAACGTGTTTTGCTTTCTTTAGGCTTATTACACTTTGCTTTGTTATTTGTGGGTGAATGAACACCGAAAACGCAATCCAAGCTTATTCGTCCTCTTTCTATTGAGATTAACTAAAACACCTATGCTTGATTTGGGCTGATAACAACCATTTGCGATTTTTGGTTGAATGTGCATTCTAACCCAAAAAACACCAATTTGAAATAAGCCCAAAGAGAGGGTTATCATCTTCTTTTTATGTAGATTGAACCCAGAACACCTTTTTGCTTTGGTTAGGTGATTCTGGTGCACACCCAAAAAACACCACGCTAATTTCAACTATGATTCTATGATTCTATGAATTGAAATAAGCCCAATCGAAGCTTATTCGTCTTCTTTCTACTCATATGGAAGCGGAAATATGTCGTTTTGTTATTTTGGTCTCATTACATACACTGCGATTTCTGGGTAAATATGCATTAACTCCAAAGAACACGATTTTGAAATAAGCGAAATCCAAGATTCTTCTTTCTCTGTAGATGGAAACCAAAACAACCTGTTTTGCGTTGTTTATGCTTATGACACTTTGCTTTGCAGCTTGTGGGTGAATGAACACCGAAAGAGCAATCCAAGCTTATTCGTTCTCTTTCTATTGAGATAAACATAAACACTTATGGTTGATTTGGGCTGATAACAAACATTTGGCTCTGTGATTTTTTGTTGAATGTTCATTCTAACCCCAAAAACAGCTATTTGAAATAAGCCCAATCAGAGCGTGTTCATCTTCTTTCTACGTAGATGGAACGCAAAACACCTTATTGCTTTGTTTGGGGGTGATTCTGGTGCTCACCCAAAAAACACCATATAAATTCCAACTATGATTCTATGATTCTATGAATTGAAATAAGCCCAATCGAAGCTTATTCGTCTTCTTTCTACGCATATGGTTGCGGAAATATGGCGTTTTGTTATTTTGGTCTCATTACATACACTTTGCGATTTCTGGGTAAAAGTGCATTAATACCAAAGAACACGACTTTGAAATAAGCGAAATCCAAGATTCTTATTTCTATGTAGATGGAACCGAATACAACCTGTTTTGTGTTGTTTATGCTTTGACACTTTGCTTTGCAGCTTGTGACACTTTGCTTTGCAGCTTATGACACTTTGCTTTGCATCTTGTGGGTGAATGAACACCGAAAGAGCAATCCAAGCTTATTCGTTCTCTTTCTATTGAGATGAACTTAAACACCTATATGGTTGATTTTGGCTGATAAAAAACATTTCACTCTGCGATTTTTGGTTGAATGTGCATTCTTTTTGCTTTGGTTGTGTGATTCTAGTGCAAACCCAAAAAACACCCTGTGAATTGAAATAAGCCTCGAGGCTTATGCGTCTTCTTTCTCCGCATATGGAAGCGGAAATATGGTGTTTTGTCATTTTAGGCTCATTACACTCACTTGGCGATTTGTGGGTCAATGTACATTAGAACCAAAGAACACGACTTTGAAATAAGCGCAATCCAAGATTCTTCTTTCTATGTAGATGGTATCCAAAACAACCTGTTTTGCAGTTTGTGGGTCAATGAATACCGAAATGCAATCCAAGCTTATTTGTCCTCTTTCGATTGAGATTAACTTAAACACCTATGGTTGATTTTGGCTGATAACAAACATTTCACTGCGATTTTTGGTTGAATGTGCATTCTTTTTGCTTTGGTTGTGTGATTCTAGTGCAAACCCAAAAAACACCATGCAAATTCAAATAAGCCCTCTCGAAGTTTATTCGTCTTCTGGAAGAAGTATATGGAAGAGGAATGGTGTTTCTTTATTTTGGTCGCATTACATTCACTTTGCCATTTTGGGGTAAATGTGCATTAACACCAAAGAACAATACTTTTTATTAAGCGAAATCCAAGATTCTTCTTTCTATGTAGACGGAACCCAAAACAACCTGTTTTGCGTTGATTATGCTTATGATACTTCGATTTTCTATTTGTGGGTGAATGAAAACCGAGTGCAATCCAAGCTTCTTCTCCCTCTTTCAATTGAGATGAACCAAAACACCCATGCTTGATTTGGGCTGATAACATACATTTCGCTCTGCGATTTTTGGTTGAATGTGCATTGTAACCCCAAAAACACTTATTTGAAATAAGCCCAATCAGAGCGTTTTCATCTTCTTCCTATGTAGATGGAATCCAGAAGACCTTTCTGCTTTGGTAGTGTGATTCTGGTGCAAACAGAAGGGGAGGGAAACGGGCGGAAGAGCCTGTGCTGCCGCCATCTTGGGCGAGGGCAGGGGGTACCCGGAAGGAGGTGCCACCGGAGGAGAGGCAAGCCGACAGGAAGGGGAGGGAAACGGGCGGAAGAGCCTGTGCTGCCGCCATCTTGGGCGAGGTAAGTGGTACCCGGAAGGAGGTGCCACCGGAGGAGAGGCAAGAGGACAGGAAGGGGAGGGAAACGGGCGGAAGAGCCTTTGCTGCCGCCATCTTGGGCGAGGGCAGGCGTACCGGAAGGAGGTGCCACCGGAGGAGAGGCAAGCTGACAGGAAGGGGAGGGAAACGGGCGGAAGAGGCGCTGCGACGTTGGGCCAGCAGAGACGTTCCGAGCCAGGCTGGCCCTCTCTCTTTCTCCCGCCCACTCTCTCTCGACCCCGCTCTCCCCAGGGGGCAGCCCTGCCCCCCCGCCCCGCCCTCACCTGCCTTTCTCCCCCAGTGGCCTTCCTCTCGTGCCCCTTGGCGGAGGGATGGGGCGGGTGGGCCGCGGAAGTTTATATACAAGAATATACATACCTAGATATAGGTGTCCGTTTGTAAATAAATAATAATAAAACGGATATATGTATATGTGTGTGTATATATGCAGTGCTTCTTTTCTAAAAAAAATGATTGGGGGTACTCTCATTTTGACTCAAGAAAATCGCCATTTTTTAGTTCAAACCGGGAAAAATAAATACAGTAAATGGACAAAAGTACATTCACAAAATGTTTTATGCATTCCTCTGTGCCCCCCCCCCCGAAAAAAGCACTGTATATGTTCTGCCAAGGGCAGGGTTATTTCTGGATCTGGAGCCAATAAGCACACCAGTGGATGAAGAATAAGCAATGCTTTATTTGCATAAGGTTTTTTTTTTGTTTTTTTTATAATAAATTTTATTGATTTTCCATGCAATTATACATTTTTATCCAAAATACAACAAATTATCTCCTTTTTTGAACTTCCTTCAGCGTCTCTGATAATCATCCATATTTATAACTTTAATTACACATTCCCTTCTTTCGTATTGCCATTATACCTCCCTTCCCCCACTATTTCATATTAACAATATTTCTCTATTTTTACAGTGCCTCTTGAAATCCCACTAGAGTTGTGTTCACGCCGCATACGTTTTTCAGATAATCTACGAACTTTCCCCAGTCTTCGATGAACTTTTGGTCTTTGGTGTATCTGATTTTCCCAGTTAATTTGTCCAATTCCGCATAATCTGTCAATTTCAGTCTCCATTCTTTTATCGTCGGTATTTCCTCTTGCTTCCATTTCTGGGCCAACAAGATTCTGGCTGCCGTTGCTGCATATTGAAAGAGTTTACAGTTGTCAGAGCTGCTTGAAGATCCTAGCTCACAGAGGATCACGCTAGCCAGCGATCATTAAGTAAAAGTCTTTATTGAATTACAGTTTCCATTCTCACGCTGCTGCGCGCAAACTCTACGTCTAGTAGCTAGATCGGCGAAGCTCCGTCTGAGTCTCCGCCCCGTGAGCACCAGCTTAATATCCTAGCCTTGCTCCACCTTTTCCGCCTGACTGTCCTCCTCTGGGTCCCTCTACCCCCCGGGGCCTCCTCCTTCCGGGATTCTTCTGACGCTGACCCGGACCCTCCTGCCTCCTTGCGCCGGGCTTTAGGACCTGGTTCCCTTTCGGGGCTGCTTACTGCGCCGCCTTCCTCTGCATTTGAACTTGGCGCGCGCGCCCAACCTTCCACCTTCCTCTTAACCGTTTCTTCGCTCCCCGATGGAGGTGTGGCCACTCCTGACTCATGCCCTCCCTCCTGTGGTGAGCTGCCAGCGCTTCCCCCCTGGCTCCCTTCCTCTTCCCTGCTTCCTGGCGGTGACGCTGGTCCCGATTTCCAGCTGCTCCCCCCTGAGTCCCTTCTGGCTCTATCTTCCTGGGGTGCCCCACTTGCCCTGGCCACTGGTGCTCCTTTCTGTGAATCCTCTGATTCACTGGAAAGACTAGGAGATCTCGGGTCGTCGTCATCACTCATCTTTTCTTCTGCCTCCTCCCCTTCGCTCTCTGTTTCCTCCCTTGCCCGTGCCTCTGCTCCTAAACCCCTGACATCCATCCCCCCCTCGAAGCCCCCCATTCTCCCCTCCCCTCCTTCCGGTGCTGGAGCTGGGGGCTGCTGTTGCAAAGGGACGAACGTCGGATATCGGTCGCTTCCCGTGGCGGGCCGCCATCTGAAGTCTTCCGGTTCTTCCTCCCTGCTCTCGTCGACGACGGTCACCTCCGCTTCCATCTCTGTGCCGCCGTGCTCGAAACCAGGGTCGTCCCCGAAAATGTCCATGTCCGTCTCTCCCTCACTTCCTCCTGGCGGCGTTGCTCGTCCTGAGCATTCCAGCCACTTTCTGCGGAACTGCTCCTCTGGCCTATCGTCCCACCAATACGAGGGTTCCGAGGCGGATCCCGAGGGTGACCCCTCCGGGGAACGGACGTCTCGTGTCGGTTCCTCGTCCGAGTCGAACCCCCGGAACGTGCTGGCCGAAAGCGTGGGCGTGAAAAGCCAGTCGTCGAAAAAGTCTGCTGGCATAGGTCTATGTGGGAAGAGGGCATGAAACTCGTCTTTGAGCAGAGGTTCGTCTAAGGCGTATCCCGGCACCCAGCTGTTCGCGCTGGCCGGGGTGCCCTCCTTGGCGAGAAAGTATTCAACCCCCTCTTCCCCCCATCTGGAGTCCAAAATCTCCGTGACTTCGTTGATGCGCTCCTTCTGTGCCACTCCCACGTGCCCTGTTCTGTCTCTGGCCGGACTCGGCGCCGTTCCGGGTTCCTGGAACCTGTGCGGTGCCTTGTAGGGAGTGAGCACCGATCTGTGGAATACTGGATGCATCCTGGAACCCTCCGGAAGTGCCAGTCTGAAAGCTACCGGGTTGACCTGCTCTTCGACTTGGTAGGGCCCCAGTTGCTTATGCCCTAGTTTCTTCTTGGCCAACGACCTGGCCGGCACTGCATGGGCTGCTAACCAAACCCAGTCTCCCACGTGGAGCTCTTCTCCAACCCTTCTGTGCTTGTCTGCTTGTACCTTGTATGCGTGCTTGGCCAGCTCCAGGTGGCGCCTCAGCTGATCGTGGACTTCCTGCAGCTCCGACGCGAACGCATCTGCTGTCTGCGGCTCCCCCTCCCCCATTCTTTCCAGTCCCGGGAAGGTTCTGGGGTGTCTCCCGTTGTTGGCGAAGAACGGCGTGACCCCCGTGGACACGTGCTTCGTGTTGTTGTAGGCGAATTCGGCAAGCGGCAGGTAATCCACCCACGTCGCAGGCTGTTGATTTGCATAACATCTCAGGTACTGCTGCATGATGGCATTGACCCGCTCCGCTTGCCCGTTGGTCTGCGGGTGTCTCGCCGACGCCAGGTTGATCTTGACGTTCAGGAAGCCCATCAGCTTCTGCCAGAAATTCGAGATGAACTGCCGCCCCCGGTCGGACAGAATAGACCGTGGCAGACCGTGAACCTTGAACACGTGGTCTATGAACAGTTTGGCGGTGTGCTCCGCCGTGGCCACCTTAGCACACGGAATGAAATGGGCCATCTTGGAAAACAGGTCCACCACCACCAGCACTGCCGTCTTGCCCCTTGAGCTGGGCAGATCCGTGACAAAGTCCAGGGCCACCCTTTCCCAAGGTTCGACCGGAGTTTGCAGCGGTTCCAACAGTCCGGCCGGCGGTTTGTGCACCGGTTTGGCCCTCTGGCAGGTGTCACACCTCGCCACGTAGTCTGCGACCTCCCCTCTCATTCCAGGCCACCAGAAATCCCTGGCTACTAATTCCACCGTCTTCTCCTGGCCAAAGTGCCCGGCCGTGGGCGCGTCGTGCAGCTGCTGCAGCACCTTGGCTCGAAGTTCGTCTCCCGGCACGTAGATGGCCCCTTTACGGATGAGCAATCCATCTCTTAGCTGGAAACCGTCGGCCGCTGCCTTGCCCCTTTGCACCTCTGCCATCTTTGCTCGTGCGAAGGAGTCCCCCTGCAACGCTCGTCGCACCGCCTCTAGGTCCACGGTCGCCGCGGCGCACGCCCACACTGTCGGTGCGAAGATGTGCATGGCGGCCGCTGGTGTTGCGTCCTCCAGATACTGTGGCTTACGGGAGAGAGCGTCTGCCATGATGTTGGTGTCCCCCGGGACATACTCTATTCGGAAGTCGAAGTTCGCAAAGAACTCAGCCCAACGTATCTGCCTCTGATTCAGGAACTGTGCCGTGCGCCAGTGCTCCAGATTCTTGTGGTCCGTGCAAACCTGCACCGTGTGCTTGGCGCCGATCAGAAAGTGCCTCCACGCCTTGAACGCTGCGTGAATGGCCAGCAACTCCCTGTCCCATATGGTGTAGTTCTGCTCGGACTTGCTGAGCTTCCTGGAGTAAAACGCTCCCGGTCGCCACACCCCCTGCGGGTCTTTCTGCAGCAGGACCGCCCCCACGGCTCTGTCCGAAGCGTCTGTCTCCACCCTCATCGGCTTGCTGGGGTTGACATGAAGCAGCTGCTCTTCCGACGCGAAGAGACGCTTGAGTGCCTGAAAGGACTGCTCCGCCTGCTCTGTCCAAATGAACTTCTTTTTCTTGGAGCTAAGCGTGTCAGTGATGGCCGCCGTCTGCATCGCGAAGCCCTTGATAAACTTGCGATAGAAGTTCGCAAAGCCGACAAACCGTTGGACCTCCTTCCGGTTGCGCGGGCTCTTCCAATCCAACACCGCTCGAACCTTGGCGCTGTCCATGGCGAGCCCCTTGTCAGACAGCTTGTAGCCCAGAAAATCCACCTCCGTCACGTCGAATTGGCACTTCTCCAGCTTGGCGTAGAGCCTATGTTGCTTTAGCCTGCTCAGCACTTCCTTGACGTGTTTGTCATGCTCCTGCTGCGACTCCGAAAAGATCAGGATGTCATCTAAGAAACAGACGCACGTCTTGTAGAGAAGTCCCGCCAACACGTGATGCATAAAAGCTTGAAAAACGTGGGAGCCATTTTGCAATCCAAAAGGCATAACTCTATATTCGTAGGTCCCCAAGGGCGTGAACATGGCTGTCTTCCACTCATCACCCTCCCGCATGCGAATGAGGTTGTACGCCCCCCGCAGGTCCAACTTGGTGAACACTCTGCCCTTCCGTACCTTTGCGAGGAGGTCGTCAATTCGGGGCATGGGGAAGTCCGATGGCCTAGTCACACTGTTCAAAATCCTGTAATCCACTACGAGTCTCTTTTGGGGCGTGTCCCGCTTCTTAACAAAGAATACGGGACTGCCCCCCACTGCCTTGGACTCCCGGATGAAGCCGCGCTGCAAATTATGATCAATGAACTCCTTGAGTTCTTGCAGTTCGTCCTCTGACATGGAATACAGTCTCCCTTTAGGCAGCGCCGCCCCCGGCAGCAGGTCAATTTTGCAGTCATATGGTCTGTGAGGGGGTAGCCTGTCTGCCTCCTTCTCGCAGAAAACTTCCAAAAATTCAGCGTACTTGTGGGGAATCGCTTGCAGCGTGCCGAGCAGCAGCTGTGACTCCTCTTCCTCTCCTTCCTGCCTGGGCACGATGCAGTGTTCAGCACAAAAGGAAGAGCCGAAGATCAACTGCCTCTGGTACCAAGCCATCGTTGGGCTGTGCTTGTCCAGCCAACTCATGCCCAATACAACGGGCGTGTCAGATAGGTGAGTGACGTTGAAGCTGATGATTTCTTTGTGATTCCCAAGTCGCATCACCATTGGTGGCGTCTGCTTCACCACTTGCCCCCCGAGCAGCTCCCTGCCATCCACCGTGACAACCTGCAGGGGCAGTGTGGCCGGCAGCAACTGCACAGCGTGCCTGTCGACAAAGTCCTGCCCTATAAAGTCCGCATTGCTGCCTGAGTCAATGGTGATTGGCACGTCTATGGTGATTCCATTGGGCAGCTGGAGAGATGCTGTGAGCCTCACTACTGGTTTGGGCGGGAGGGGGTTCACGGGCTGTAAAATCTCTGGGGACTGCGTCACTAACACGTCTGGCTGGGCCCCAGTGCCTCTTCCTCCAGCCAGACCGCGTCGTTTCCCTGCTGTGGTCCTCCTTGCTGCGTTGCTGCAGTCACCATTGCTGAGGCTGCAGTGAGCTTGTGGGGCCTCTGGGGACACTCTTTTGCCATATGCCCTGGTTCCTCACAGACGTAACACTTCCTGTTCCCTCTAGGAGGCTTCGCTTTCACTGCTGCCGGTGCTAGGGCTCTGGTTGCTGACTGAGCCCTTGCACCTCCAACCTCCATAGGTTCGGCTCCTCCTCCTGGCGGAGGCGTGGATTGCGCCCGCGCTGCTTCTCTGGGAAGGAAGGAGGGGCCCCCGGCTGGTTCGCGCCCTCCACGCCCTTCGTCCTTGCTCCACGGACGTCCTTCCAGCCTCACCCCCACTGCCAGTGCCCTCTGAACGACCTCCTGGGTGGTTCGGGGTCTCTCCCCCCTCGCGATCTCATCTTTAATCGAGTTGTGCAGCCCCTCCCAAAAGAGGTCTCTTACGGGAGCCGAATCTCTGTCCCATTCCAGGGCACTGACCAAGGCGAAAAAGCGGGCATGATACTGCCTGACGCTGGCCCTCCCTTGTCTCAGCCCATGCACCTCCTTCCGTGCAAGATCCACGTCAATACTTGATAAAAAGCACCCATCCATCGCTTTAATAAAGGCATCCGCATTCTGGAGCGCCGGATCCTTATCTCTCCATAAATTGCGTAGCCATGCTTTCGCATCCCCATGCAGATGGGACATGATGAACCCCACTCTCTCTTGTTCATCTCTAAAGTCTTTATGCAGCAGTTGCAGTGCGCACAGTACGTCGGCTCTAAAGTTGGGATACTGTTGCAGGTTCCCATCGAAGTGAGAGACCAGCCCGCCTGTCCGTCTCGCCAACCCAATTCCCTCCTGCCGGGGTGTCTGCTTTGTCAGCACGTCTAACCTGACCTGGAGATCCCTGCAGGCGGCAGCTGCCTCCTCCTCTCTCTTCCTGGATGCGAGAACCTCGGCGTTCAGTTGTGCCACTGCTTTTCTGAGGTCCTCTATCTGCTGCTCAGCCGTCATGTCGTCTGCCGTTCGTGAGCTCGCTAGTAGGCACCTGTTTCTCTCCCCTCCTCGAGGCTGTAGATGCCCACAATGGAGAGACGGAGCTTACTGTCAGAGCTGCTTGAAGATCCTAGCTCACAGAGGATCACGCTAGCCAGCGATCATTAAGTAAAAGTCTTTATTGAATTACAGTTTCCATTCTCACGCTGCTGCGCGCAAACTCTACGTCTAGTAGCTAGATCGGCGAAGCTCCGTCTGAGTCTCCGCCCCGTGAGCACCAGCTTAATATCCTAGCCTTGCTCCACCTTTTCCGCCTGACTGTCCTCCTCTGGGTCCCTCTACCCCCCGGGGCCTCCTCCTTCCGGGATTCTTCTGACGCTGACCCGGACCCTCCTGCCTCCTTGCGCCGGGCTTTAGGACCTGGTTCCCTTTCGGGGCTGCTTACTGCGCCGCCTTCCTCTGCATTTGAACTTGGCGCGCGCGCCCAACCTTCCACCTTCCTCTTAACCGTTTCTTCGCTCCCCGATGGAGGTGTGGCCACTCCTGACTCATGCCCTTCCTCCTGTGGTGAGCTGCCAGCGCTTCCCCCCTGGCTCCCTTCCTCTTCCCTGCTTCCTGGCGGTGACGCTGGTCCCGATTTCCAGCTGCTCCCCCCTGAGTCCCTTCTGGCTCTATCTTCCTGGGGTGCCCCCCTTGCCCTGGTCACTGGTGCTCCTTTCTGTGAATCCTCTGATTCACTGGAAAGACTAGGAGATCTCGGGTCGTCGTCATCACTCATCTTTTCTTCTGCCTCCTCCCCTTCGCTCTCTGTTTCCTCCCTTGCCCGTGCCTCTGCTCCTAAACCCCTGACAACAGTCTTTTCTTCTTATGTCCTTTCCTAAGATCTCTAAAAGAAAAGCCTCCGGTTTTTTTGCAAAAGTCAGTGGCGTAGCGTGGGTTGTCAGCACCCGGGGCAAGGCAAGTAATTTGTGCCCCCTAACCCGTGGATTTGCGCCCCCTAACCCGTGGATTTGCGCCCCCTAACCCTAACCCCCAGATGTTGCGCCCGGTGCGGCCGGCCCCCCCTGCACCCCCTACGCTACGCCACTGGCAAAAGTATATCTTAACAGTTTTTTCATTTTATTGTATATCATTTCCCAAAAGCTTTTCACTTTCTTATTCCCACCACACATGAAAGAACGTCCCTTCTTTTTCTTTACATTTCCAACATTTGTTACACGTCTTATACATCTTTGCTAACTTTACAGGTGTGATGTACCATCTGTAAAACATTTTCATAACATTTTCTTTCAGTGCCGTGCATGCAGTAAATTTTATATTCTCTTTCCACAATTTTTCCCATTCATCAAATTGAATATTATACCCAAAATCTTTGGCCCACTGTATCATTACCGATTTAACCTCTTCATCTTTCGTATGCCATTCCAACAATATCTTATACATTTTTGACCGAGTTTTATATTAATTGTTTATTATGTCTATTTGAAATTTAGATTCTTTTTCTACACAACCCCTTTCTTTTAAGTCTTTTTTAAACATTTCATTTACTTGAAAGTAATGCAACCAATCATATACATAATCTTTAACTTGTTCAAATGGTTTCAATTTCCATTTTCCTCCTTCTTTAATTACCAATTCACCATATGTACTCCAATTACCTCTCATATTAATTTTCTTAACACTCATTACCTCCAGCGGAGATAGCCAATAAGGGACTTTTGGCTCCAATATATTTTTGTATCTATCCCATACTTCTATTAAAGAACTCCTGAAAATGTGGTTTCCCGCTCAGGCTTGTGCGATTTTGAATATGACACCTGAAGCTGGAGGATGCCCCACGGCGATTGGTGGAGCTGGGATTGGGCTGAGGTGGGTGATGAAGGTGGGGCTCACACAAGGCACCCCTAAGTGTCCGGGTCAGGAGGGATGACCATTGAGTGCCTCCAGCTCACAACCCTGTGTGGTGGGCTGAGGGGATGGGAATGAATCATCCCAATAACAATTTACACCCGGCTGGGTGTGAACGGAGCTGATTCAGCCCTCTCTTTCTCTCCCGATAAGTATTTTCTATTTTCTAGGGTGCTAGTCTCTTTTTTTTTTTATAAAATTTTTATTAGTTTTACAAAATTTTAAAGAACAAACAAACACTTGAAAAGACAAACATACACATATAATTTCGTAACATATTTTCATAAACCTCTTTTCTGGGACTTCCCCATACCCCCCCTTTCTGCATCCCAATGTCCATAATTTTATAGCAACTCCCAATTGTTACTTTCCAACCTCTGTCATCTTAGTCATCTCTATATTCTGACCTTATATCACTGTATCCCTTTGTTCCTAAGAACCACAACACTCTAACATTCATTAAGTTTATAATAGTCCTTAAGATAACTTTTGAATTTTCTCCATTCTTCTTCCGCCGTCTCTTTTCCTTGGTCACGAATTCTGCCTGTCATCTCGGCCAATGTCATATAGTCCATCACTTTCATCTGCCATTCTTCCAGAGTGGGTAGATCTTGTGTCTTCCAGTATTTTGCGATAAGTATTCTTGCTGCTGTTGTAGCGTACATAAAAAATATTCTGTCCCTCTTTAACACCAATTGGCCGACAATGCCCAAGAGAAAGGCCTCTGGTTTTTTAGGAAAAGTACATTTAAGTACCTTTTTCATTTCATTATAGATCATTTCCCAGAAAGCCTTAATCTTCGGGCATGTCCACCAAAGGTGATAGAAGGTACCTTCAGTCTCTTTGCATTTCCAACATTTGTTATCGGGCAGATGATAAATTTTTGCCAGCTTGACTGGGGTCATGTACCACCTGTATACCATTTTCATAATGTTTTCCTTTAAGGCATTACACGCCGTAAATTTGATACCGGTGTTCCATAACCATTCCCAGTCATCTGACATGATGTTGTGACCAACATCCTGTGCCCACTTAATCATAGCTGATTTGACTGTTTCCTCCTGTGTATTCCATTTCAGCAACAAGTTATACATTCTAGATAAATTCTTAGTACTGGGTTCTAACAATTCAGTTTCTAGTTTTGATTTTTCCATCTGGAAGCCGATTTTCCTGTCCTGTTTGAAAAATTCCACTATTTGATGGTATTGAAACCAATTTTGTACCTTATGCTTCAGTTTCTCATAACTTTGCAATTTAAACTTATCTCCATCTTGTTCCAAGATTTCCCAATACTTCGGCCATCCGACCTCCATATTGAGTTTCTTCACTGCCTTGGCCTCCACTGGTGAGACCCATCTAGGGGTTTTGTTTTCCAACAGATCTTTGTATCTTATCCAAACATTAAACAATGCTTTTCTGACAATGTGATTCTTAAAGGCACTATTAACTTTATCATACCATAGATATGCATGCCAACCAAAAGCATTATTAAAACCTTCCAGATCTAAGATGTCTGTGTTTTCGAGGAGCATCCATTCTTTCAGCCAGCAAAATGCTGCTGCCTCATAATACAATTTCAAGTCCGGCAGGGCAAAACCCCCTCTTTGGTTTTTTGTTTATTCCACTTAAATCCAGCTACCTGGCCAAACTGTTGTATTATTTCTAAAACCTTTTTCGTACTAGTGTTTGGCTCTTGCAAAGTCAATACTAGGTCATCTGCAAACGCTCTTAACTTGTAATGTTTAGCTCCGACCTGCACTCCTTTAACCTGCTGGTCTTCCCTTATCATGTTCAGCAACACCTCCAGAACTGAAATAAAAAGTAATGGGGAAATTGGGCACCCCTGTCGTGTTCCTTTTTCTATCTTAAGTTCCTCCGTCACTACATTATTTACAATCAATTTAGCTTTTTGTTCAGAGTATATTGCAGCCATACCATTCTCAAAACCTTGACCTACCCCCATCCCATGAAGATTCTTTATCATAAAACTCCAAGAAATATTGTCAAAGGCTTTCTCCGCGTCCACAAAGATCAATACTGCTTTAGTGTTTATATTCACCTCTAGCTTTTCCAAAATGTCTATCACATTCCTTACATTGTCTGCTAGGTGTCTTTTAGGGAGAAAGCCTGCTTGGTCCCTATGAATCTTCTCCATCAACACTTTTTTAAATCTTTTTGCCAAAATGTCTGCAAAAATTTTGTAATCCACATTAAGTAGTGATATTGGGCGGTAGTTCTTCAGTTGAGTCTTTTCAGTCTCTGTCTTTGGTATGAGTGAAATATATGCTTCTTTCCACGATTCAGGTGTCTTTTTTCCCTCAAGGATCTCATTACAGACTTCTTTTAGTGGTTGAATCAGCCATTCCTTCAGCGATTTGTAGTATCTTGAAGTCAATCCATCTGGTCCTGGAGATTTGCCCAGTTGCATATTCTGAATGGCAGCCTCTATCTCTTGTTCTGTTATTCTCTGGTTCAGATCCATCTTATTTTGATGAGAGATTTTTTGTAATCCATATTTATCAAGGAATTTATCTATATCTTCTTCATTTTGCGGGCCTTGAGTATAAAGTTTTTTAAAATAACTCAGGAAGCAATTTCTAATTTCATTAGGTTTAGATATATTCTTTCCATCCACTTCTAGGCTTGTAACTGTATTTAGTTTCTGCCTTTTCTTCAGTTGCCAGGCCAGAAGTTTGCCACATTTATTTGCTGATTCAAATGTCTTTTGCTTCATCTGCTTTATCTTCCATTCAATCTCTAGGTTCATCAATTCCATGTATTGTGATTGATATAACTTGATCTCTCTTAAAATCTCCTGGGACTTTGGTTTTACTCTTAATTTTTTCTCTCCTTCTTTTATCTTTTCCAAAATCTTTTCTTTTTTCTCATTTTGTTTTTTCCTCTTTATTGAGTTTTGTTGAATCAAGAAGCCTCGCATCACCGCTTTGCTTGCGTCCCAGATCACTCTTTTCTCGACGTCAGCCCTCAAATTTATTTCAAAATAGTCTTTTAAGGTTTTTTGGGCCTTCATAAGGATCTCCTTGTCTCGAAAGAGGGTGTCATTCATTCTCCATCTAAATTGACCAGTTGTTGTAAGTTTCATTTCCATCTTCACGGCGTTATGGTCAGAGCAAGTTTTTGGGCAGATTTCTACCTTCTTAATCTTTGGGGCCATGCCACTAGTAATCCAAATTTGATCAATTCTGGTCCAGGTCATCATTGCTTGGGAGAAAAAGGTTCCCTCTCTCTCCAGAGGGTTCCTTGTTCTCCATATATCTATCAAGCCCATGTTTTCAGTCATTTCAAAAAAAGTCTTAGGAAGTCTCCCTTCCTTACTGATTGTTAGTCTTTGTGCCTTGTCCATATTAGTGGAGACCACGCCATTCATGTCTCCCATAATTATCATATTGTAGTCCAGATAGTCCGTCAAGGTTTCGTGAAGTCTCTTAAAGAAGTCAGATTTGCCTTCATTTGGTGCATAGATTCCAACAACTAAGAGTTTTTCTCCTTGTACTTGTATCTCCACTGCCAAATATCTCCCTTGTTCATCTTTAAATATCATTTTTGGAGCCCATTTTTCTTTCACATATATCACAACTCCTCTTTTCTTAACTTTATCTGATGAAACAAATTCTTGTCCTAGCCTTTTATTTGTAAGTAGTCTCCTGTGGGCTCTAGTTATATGAGTTTCTTGTAGGCATATCAAATCCAGCTGTTCTCTATTCAATAGATGAAATACTTGTCTTCTCTTCAAAGGCCCATTGAGCCCATTACAATTCCAACTGAGGAATTGCAGAGCCATCTTGTTATTTTCCTGAAGCTCCTCCAACAGCTCCAAGTTGTTGCTCTTCTTCTGATGGTGGTGGTTTTTGTCCAATCGAGAGATTCAGGATATCTAGTGCTCTCCTCTGTTCTGCAAGTACGTCCACAGTCCCCTTCTGCAAGTCCTCCTGATTTCTTGCCAAAAATTTGTCTTTATCTTGAATTGTCTTTATTTTCACCTTCTTTGCCTTGTAGTCAAATGACAGTCCTTGTGGAAATTCCCACCTAAAGCGGATGGAATTTTTCTTTAACAAAAGAGCCAGGTCCTTGTAAAAGTTTCTTAAATCCAAAATGTATTTTGGGATGTCTTTAAAGATCTGTGCAGTTGAGTTGCCAATTTGCAGGGCCTTTTCAAAATGTAGTCCTAATATTTTGTCTCTTTCCTCCTTGGATCTAAATGTAATCAGGCAGTCTCTCGGGGTCTTTCTGTCCTGCTTTTTACCCAGTCTAAAAGCTGTTGTAATTTTAAATTCGTCTTCCTCCAGATCCCAACAGTCCACAAACTCCCGTGTCAGGTATTCCGCAAGATTGTCTCTCTCGTTCTCCGGAATCGATCTTAATTTCAAATTTCTCTCTTTTCTCTGTAACTCCCACAAGGCCAAAGTTGCGTCATGCTCATAAACCTTCTTGGCAATCGGCTCTAATTTCTCTTGCGTCTCTCCAGCAACAGCTTTGGCATCTTCGGCAATTTGACGTGTAGTAGCGTTTTCCTCCACCAATTTATTTATAGATTCTGTGTTCTGGTTTAGTCTTACTGATATTTCTGTTAATTTTTGTGTATTTTCTAAAGTCTGTTTTGTCAAAGACTCCAGAGTTTGATTTATCTTGAGCAGAGCGTCTGTCACAGCTTCCATAGAGGCAGCTGCTCCTTTTTCTTGTTCTGTTGTTCCTGCTGGTCCTGGAGTTGCAGCTGAAATTGAGCCTCTTTTCTTTGTCTGTTGCTGTTGCAGCTGTTGTTGTTGTTGCCTAATTTTGGCTCTTGTGACAATCTCTTCTTGTGCGCCACTCATGTCAAGGTCACTTCCCACGGGAGCTGTTTCCTGTTGGAAAATTCCACTGTCCTAGGCCGTGCCAAACTTTACTTTACCCTCTAGGGGGAGCAAATCAAAATGGCCATAAAATAAAGTGTCCAAGTACAAGAACAAAGGAGAATGTCCAAAGATATAAAAAAGAGAGATTAACACAGTCAAAGTCAATGTTACTAAAAGCTTATAGCTGCAAATTGCCACAGTTTCCCAGTTTATACTGTTTCTCCTTGTAATATACTGTAGCCAGTCACTGTGTAAGCTTTGTATCACAGTATCACTTTGCAGGCAAAAGTCAGTTCAGTGACCTATTGTTCTGAAAAGGCAGACCGTTTCGTACTTTCAATAGATAAGACAGCGGAGGATTTTTACTTCAGGTAAATCATGCAGTTATTAAAGTCTCATTCACCTCCCCTCTGCCCTGCTAGCTAGAGGGGAGATCTAAAGTCTCAGTGCCCGGTTTGATTAATTAAAGAGCGGGTTTCAGCGGATGCAAGTTTAAAGTTCCGTTGCTTTCACTTTCATGCAGTCGGGGGGAGGCAGACTTCCTTGATTTAATCTCCCCGCTTTTAGCTCAATTTTCAGGGTTTAAAGGGTCCCAATTGTTTTTCAAATCCTACTCACGGGAATTCCGTCCAAATTTTCTTTTCAGGAAGAAATCGGCGCTCTCCGCTTATGGCGACGCGGCTTCACTTCGCAGGCTGGGTAACGACTCTCAGCACCGCGCTCACTCCCGATGTCGATCCGTAGCCTTTAAAAAGGCTCTTTCATGGTACCGGGGGGCGCAAAGGTGCCCACCGAGTCTCCTTGTTCTCAGGCTTCAGCGCCTGAGATTTTAGGGGTCCCCCGCTCGCCGTAGCGGGTAAGACCCGAACTTGCGAAGCAGTCCTTCTCCGGAGCTCGGAGGCAGGACCGCCATTAAGCGCTGGCACCGACCGGAAGTCCCTCTAGGGTGCTAGTCTCCGTCCAGGTGGGCGCCGTGCCACCCGCCTCGCAAGCGAGACTCTTCCGCTACCACTACCAGCTTTCCAGGGAGAAAGTGGCAAGTCAGGGTTTGCTTGGGCCAATGGAACTCCCTGCCAAAGGAAGAGCCTCCGGCACTTGAATCCACTGCCCACCTGACTCTTCTTTTCATCTCTCAGCTGGCACCGAGTTCTGGTTGGGCCTGGCAAGAGGAGAAGCTTCTGGTCGACAGCGGTGGCAAGTTTCAGGCAAGCCTTCTCAGAAAGTTTGGGGGCTGTGGGACTGCCTGCCACTGGAGTTGCTATAATAATGAATTTTCCTTATGTTATTCCTGTTAAACTCCTTTTAAAGGTGACAGTGTTTGTCCACTTTTGGGACTGCCTGCCACTGGATGCCCTATAAAGATATGGGGCTTTTCAGCATGAAAAAGAAATCCCAATGACCCCTTTGGGACTCACTGCTACAGTGCCGGGGGGGCTTTGGAACTCCCTGCCACTTTGAAATGCCTCTCTGGGCGAGGCGTTCAGCAGGTGGTGGGTTCGAATTCCTCCCTGGCAGGAATGCAGACTTAAAGCTGCTAGTCTGAACCCGTGTCTTGCGGTGGACAACATAGCGTACGCAGCCGGAGGTGGGTGCGAGGAGCAGTGCCAGGGGAGCAGCAAGGAAGGTGAAGAAGCCCAGCAATTGGTGGATCCAGGGTTTGAGAGACAGTATTTTTGCACGGCTTCTTTCCGGCCAGAGCAAAGAAAAGTGACCATGAGAGTAGAGATAATTTATTAAATTTATCTGCTTTATCTGGTTCAATAATTATAATTATTATTATTATTATTTAATTATATATTCTAATTTTAATAATTACAATTACAATAAGAAAAGTAATCAAAATTACAATAAGAAAAATTGCAATCATTATTATAATTATAATCACGATAGCAATTTTTCTTTCTAAACACACAGACACAGGTAGAAGCCCAGAATGGTAGAGCTAGAAGGGACCCTGGTGGTCATCCAGTCCAATCCTCTGCAATGCATAGACACACAGGCACATACTTTCTGCCCCCGGGGAGCAGAGGCCCCACCCTGCCTTGGGGGGTGCCGTCACTTTGCATTTGTAGGACCGGGTCTGGATTGCGGAGCTGCCCGTTGGTGGACTAACAGGCTCGCCCCCTTCTCCCAAGAAGCCTGCCCAGAAAAGAGAAGTCTGCCTTAGAGATAGTAGTCTGCCCAGAGACAGCCTGTTGGTTGGTTAACAGTAAAGGTAAGGTAAAGTATAATAAGCCTAAAGAAAGCAAAACAGGTTGTTTTGGGCTCCGTCTACATAGAAAGAAGAATCTTGGATTTTGCTTATTAAAAAGTCGTGTTCTTTGGTGTTAATGCACATTTACCCAAAAATCGCAAAGTGAATGTAATGCGACCAAAATAAAGAAACACCATATTTCCTCTTCCATATGCTTCTTCCAGAAGACGAATAAGCTTCGAGAGGGCTTATTTGAATTTGCATGGTGTTTTTTGGGTTTGCACTAGAATCACACAACCAAAGCAAAAAGAATGCACATTCAACCCAAAATCGCCGTGAAATGTTTGTTATCAGCCAAAATCAAACATAGGTTGTTTAACTTAATCTCAATCGAAAGAGGACGAATAAGCTTGGATTGCATTTTGGTATTCATTTACCCACAAACTGCAAATCGAAGTGTCATAAGCATTGTCAGGGGTTCAGAAGCAGAGACGCAGAGAAGGGAGGAGACAGAGAGCGAGGGGGAGGAATACGAAGGAAAGATGAGTGGGGATGACGAACCGAGATCGCCGAGCTTATCCAGTGAGTCCGAGGATTCCCAGAAGGGAGCGCCAGCAGTCAGAGCAAGGGGGGAAAGCAGGGGGACACCCCAGGAAGAAGGGTCCAGAGAGGAATCAGAGAGCAGCAGTTGGAGATCGGGACCCACGTACCCAGACGGGAACAGCGGGGAGAAAGGGGACCAGATATCGGGTTCCGGAGGCTTTCAGAAGGAGGGAGGGCATGAGTCAGGAGTAGTCACGCCCACCTCGGGGAGCGACGAAACGATCAAGAGGAAGGTTGAGAGTTGGGCGCGCGCGCCAAGTTCAAATGTAGCGGAAGCTGGCGCAGTAAGCAGCCCAGAGAGTGAACCAGGTCCCAAAGCCCGCCGCAAGGAGGCGGAAGGTTCAGGGGGGTCCGCGTCAGAAGAGAGTAGGAAAAAGGAGACCCCGGGGGGCAGAAGGACCCAGAGACGGAGGGAAAGGCGCAGGAGGTGGAGCAAGGCTAGGGTATTAAGCTGGTGTGCTAGAGGCGGAGACTCAGACGGGTCTTCGCCGGTCTGACCTAGAAGAAGTAGGGCTGCATATTGCAGTTTGGAAATGGAAGCTGTAATCCAATAAAGACTCTTTTAACCTGAACGCTGGCTAACGTGGTCCTATGTGAGCTGGGACTGAGTGGCAGCCCTGACAGTAAGACCCGTCCATTTAAGCTTCGGACACCTGATACCTCGCAGCGGAGGCAGAAGCAGCGAGAGGAGGAAATTGGTGTTTGGGAGCGAGCTCACAACGGTTGGCAGAGATGACGGAAGCAGAGAAAATTTCAGCGCTGCAACAGGCAGTGACCCAATTGAACGCGGAGGTACAGGCATCCAAGAAAAGGGAGGAGGATGCGGCAGCCGCCTACAGAGATCTCCACGCCAGGTTTGAAGCATTGGTTAAGCATGGGCAGCCAGGACCCAGACCGGAGGGGGTTGGGTTGGCACGGAGAGCAGGAGGGCTTGTGGCTCACTTCGATGGGAATTTACAACAGTACCCCAATTTTCGAGCAGACGTAATGTGCGCACTGCAACTGCTGGCGAAAGACTTTAGGGATGAGGAAGAGAAAGTGGGATTTATACTATCCCATTTGCATGGGGATGCTAAAGCGTGGCTACGCAATTTGTGGAGGGATAAAGATCCGGCGCTTCAGAATGCAGATGCCTTTATCAAAGCGATGGATGCGTGCTTTTTATCTACCATTGACGTGGATCTTGCCCGACGGGAGATTCATGGACTGAAACAAGGGAGGGCGAGCGTACGCCAGTATCACGCCCGCTTTTTTGCGCTGGTCAGTGCCTTGGAATGGGACCGGGATTCGCCCCCAGTCAGAGACCTATTCTGGGAGGGTTTAAGCAGTGCTGTTAAAGACGAAATTGCGAGGGGGGAGAGGCCCCGGAGCACGCAGGAGGTGGTCCAAAGGGCGCTGACTGTGGGGGTGAGGCTGGAAGAACGTCCGTGGTGCAGAGACGAAGGACGTGGAGGGCGCGAAGCAGCGAGAAGTTTCTCTTTCGTTCCCAGGGACGCTACGCGTGCGCAATCTACACCTCCGCCAGGAGGGGGAGTGGAACCTATGGAGGTGGGAGGAGCCAGGGCTCAGTCAGCTACCAGAGCCCCTGCACCGGCGGCAGTCAAGACTAAACCTCCTAGAGGGACCAGGAAGTGTTATATATGCGACAGCTCTCAACACTTGGCGAAAGAGTGTCCCCAGAGGAGCTCCAAGCACACTGCAGCCTCCGCAACGGTGAAAGCGGCCACGCAACACAGCGAACACCAGCAGGGAAATGACGATGTCTGGCTGGAGACAGAGGCACTGGGGCCCAGCCAGACGCATCACTGAAGCAGTCCCCAGCGATCTTGCAACCCACAGACCCCCTCCCACCCAAACCAGTAGTGCAACTCACAGCATCTCTCCAGCTGCCCGATGGCGTCACTATCGAAGTCCCGCTTTCTGTGGATTCTGGAAGCAACGCAGACTTTATAGCACAGGATTTTGTGGAGCAGCACGCTATACAGCTATTACCGGCCACTCTGCCCCTGCAAGTCGTCACAGTGGATGGCAGAGAGTTGCTGGGGGGGCAGGTGGTGAAGCAAACGCCGCCAATGGTGATGCGCCTTGGCAACCACAGGGAAGTCATCAGTTTTAACGTCACACGACTGTCGGACACACCCATTGTGTTGGGCATGAGTTGGCTGGACAGGCACAGTCCGACACTGGCTTGGTACCAGCGACAGCTGATCTTCGGCTCCTCTTACTGCGCAGAACACTGCATCCTGCCCGGACAGGAGGGAGAGGAGGAGGAATCACAACTGCAGTTGGGAACGTTGCAAGCAGTTCCCCACAAATACGCAGACTTTCTGGAGGTCTTCTGCGAGAAGGAGGCAGACAAGTTACCACCGCACAGGCAATATGACTGCAAGATTGACCTCCTACCAGGGGCGACGCTACCGAAGGGGAAGCTGTATTCCATGTCTGAGGATGAACTACAGGAACTCAAACAGTTCATAGATCACAATTTGGAGCGCGGTTTCATCCGGGAGTCCAGGGCAGTAGGGGGCAGTCCTGTTTTCTTTGTGAAGAAGAAGGACACGCCCCAAAAGAGGCTGGTGGTGGATTTTCGCCTCTTGAACAAGATGACCAAGCCCTCTGATTTCCCCATGCCCAGGATTGACGACCTACTGGCGACGGTGCGCAAGGGACGCGTGTTTACCAAGTTGGACCTGCGAGGGGCGTACAATCTCATCCGCATGAGGGAGGGCGATGAGTGGAAGACAGCCATGTTCACGCCTCTGGGCACCTACGAGTACAGAGTGATGCCGTTTGGATTGCAAAACGGTTCTCACTGTTTTCAAGCTTTCATGCATCATGTGTTGGCGGGACTCCTCTACAAGAAGTGCGTCTGCTTTCTGGATGACATCCTGATATTCTCCGAGTCGCAGCAAGCGCATGACCAAGACGTTCGGGAGGTGCTGGAGAGGTTGCAGCAGCATAGACTGTACGCCAAACTGGAGAAGTGCCAGTTCGACACGACGGAGGTGGATTTCTTGGGTTACAAGTTGTCGGACAAGGGGCTAGCCATGGACAGCGCCAAGGTGCGAGCGGTGTTGGATTGGAAGAGCCCGCGCAACCGGAAGGAGGTCCAGCGGTTTGTCGGCTTCGCCAACTTCTATCGCAAGTTTATCAAAGGGTTCGCGATGCAGACGGCGGCTATTACGGACACGCTAAGCTCCAAGAAAAAGAAATTCATCTGGACGGAGCAGGCAGAGCAGTCCTTTCAGGCACTCAAGCGTCTCTTCGCGTCGGAAGAGCAACTGCTGCATATCGACCCAGCGGGTAGAGACAGACGCGTCCGATAGAGCAGTGGGAGCTGTCCTGCTGCAGAGGGACCCACAGGGGGTCTGGAGACCGGGAGCGTTCTACTCCAGAAAGCTCAGCAAGTCGGAGCAGAACTACACCATCTGGGACAGGGAGTTGCTTGCCATTCATGCAGCATTCAAAGCATGGAGGCACTTCCTGATCGGTGCCAAGCACACGGTGCAGGTCTGCACGGACCACAAGAATCTGGAGCACTGGCGCACGGCGAAGTTCCTGAACCAGAGGCAGATACGTTGGGCGGAGTTCTTTGCTGACTTCGATTTCCGAATAGAGTACGTCCCAGGCGACACCAACATCATGGCGGATGCACTGTCCCGAAAACCGCAATACCTCGAAGAGGCGACGCCAGCGGCAGCCATGCACATCTTCGCGCCAACAGCGTGGGCGTGCGCTTCAGCCACAGTAGACCTGGATGCGGTGCGGCGGGCGTTGCAGGACGACTCATTCGCGCAGGCGAAGATGGCCGAGGTGCACAAGGGCACGGCGAAGAGCGACGAGTTCCAGATACGGGACGGCTTGCTCTTACGTAAAGGGGCCATCTACGTGCCGGGAGATGAACTTCGCGCCAAGGTACTGCAGCAGTTGCACGACGCACCCACGGCCGGGCACTTTGGCACGGAAAAAACGGTGGAATTAGTCGCAAGGGACTTTTGGTGGCCCAGACTGAGAGGGGAAGTCGCGGACTACGTCGCGAGGTGCGACACCTGCCAGAGGGCCAAGCCGGTGCACAAACCACCGGCGGGACTGCTCGAACCGCTGCAAACGCCGTTTGAACCGTGGGAGAGGGTGGCCCTGGACTTTGTCACGGATCTACCCAGCTCGAGAGGCAAGACGGCTGTACTAGTGGTGGTGGACTTGTTCACCAAGATGGCACACTTCATACCGTGTGCGAAGGTGGCCACGGCAGAACAAACAGCCAAACTGTTCATAGATCACGTGTTCAAAGTGCACGGGCTGCCGCGGTCTATACTGTCCGACCGCGGTCGCCAGTTCATCTCGAATTTCTGGCAGAAGCTGATGGGCTTCCTGAACGTCAAAATCAACCTGACATCAGCGAGACACCCGCAGACCAACGGGCAAGCGGAGAGGGTCAATGCCATCATGCAGCAGTACCTGAGATGCTATGCCAATCAACAGCCTGCGACGTGGGTGGATTACCTGCCGCTCGCCGAGTTCGCCTACAACAACACGAAGCACGTGTCCACAGGGGTGACACCGTTCTTCGCCAACAATGGGAGGAATCCCAGAACCTTCCCGGGACTGGACAGAGTGGGGGAAGGGGAACCGCAGACGGCGGACGCTTTCGCGTCTGAGTTGCAGGAGGTCCACGATCAACTCCGACGGCAGCTGGAGCTAGCGAAGCACGCATACAAGGTGCAAGCGGACAAGCACAGGCGGGTTGGCGAAGAGATCCGAGTGGGAGACTGGGTCTGGTTGGCAGCCCACGCAGTGCCGACCAGATCGTTAGCCAAAAAGAAGTTGGGGCACAAGCAACTCGGTCCATACCAAGTCGAAGCGCAGATCAACCCAGTAGCTTTCAGGCTGGTGTTCCCGGAGGGTTCCAGGATGCATCCGGTGTTCCACAGGTCGGTGCTCACTCCCTACAGGACACCTCACAGGTTCCAGGAACCAGGAACAGCACCGAGTCCGTCTCAGGAGCGGACGGAGGCGGGAAGATTGCCACAGCAGGACCCCATCAACGATGTCACGGAGATTTTGGACTCCAGATGGGGGGAAGACGGAGTGGAATACCTCCTAGCCAGAGAGGGCACCCGGGCAAGTGCTAATAGCTGGGTGCCAGACTACGCTTTGGAGGAACCCCTGCTCAAGGACGAGTTTCATGCCCTTTCCCCACACAGACCCATGCCAGCAGGCTTCTTCGACGACTGGTTGTTCACGCCCACACTTTCCTCCAGCACGTTCCATGGCTTCGACTCGGACGGGGAGCCCGCACAGCGCACACATTCCCCAGAGGGGTCACCGGAGGGTTCGGCGTCCGACACCTCGTATTGGTGGGACGATCGGCCAGAGGAGCAGTGGCGCCGGAGGTGGCTGGAGATGCCAGGTCAAGCGACCGACGCAGAGACTGACATGGACGTGTGCGGGGAGGATCTCGGTTTCGAGCACGGCGGCACTGAAATGGAGGCGGAGCAGCTCACCGTTGACGAACGCGAGGAGGAAGACTCGGAGGTCTTCAGTTGGCGGCCAGCAACGAGGAGCGAACTGTATCCGGCATTCACTCCTGTGATGATGGAGCACCCTGCAACCACCCTTGAAAGTGGGGAGGGGGGAAGGGGGGGCTTCGAGGGGGGGATGGATGTCAGGGGTTCAGAAGCAGAGACGCAGAGAAGGGAGGAGACAGAGAGCGAGGGGGAGGAATACGAAGGAAAGATGAGTGGGGATGACGAACCGAGATCGCCGAGCTTATCCAGTGAGTCCGAGGATTCCCAGAAGGGAGCGCCAGCAGTCAGAGCAAGGGGGGAAAGCAGGGGGACACCCCAGGAAGAAGGGTCCAGAGAGGAATCAGAGAGCAGCAGTTGGAGATCGGGACCCACGTACCCAGACGGGAACAGCGGGGAGAAAGGGGACCAGATATCGGGTTCCGGAGGCTTTCAGAAGGAGGGAGGGCATGAGTCAGGAGTAGTCACGCCCACCTCGGGGAGCGACGAAACGATCAAGAGGAAGGTTGAGAGTTGGGCGCGCGCGCCAAGTTCAAATGTAGCGGAAGCTGGCGCAGTAAGCAGCCCAGAGAGTGAACCAGGTCCCAAAGCCCGCCGCAAGGAGGCGGAAGGTTCAGGGGGGTCCGCGTCAGAAGAGAGTAGGAAAAAGGAGACCCCGGGGGGCAGAAGGACCCAGAGACGGAGGGAAAGGCGCAGGAGGTGGAGCAAGGCTAGGGTATTAAGCTGGTGTGCTAGAGGTGGAGACTCAGACGGGTCTTCGCCGGTCTGACCTAGAAGAAGTAGGGCTGCATATTGCAGTTTGGAAATGGAAGCTGTAATCCAATAAAGACTCTTTTAACCTGAACGCTGGCTAACGTGGTCCTATGTGAGCTGGGACTGAGTGGCAGCCCTGACAAGCATAAACAAAGCAAAACAGGTTGTTTTGGATACTGTCAGAGCTGCTTCAAGATCCTAGCTCACAGAGGATCACGCTAGCCAGCGGTCATTAAGTAAAAGTCTTTATTGAATTACAGTGTCCATTCTCACGCTGCTGTCTGCAACTCTACGTCTACTAGCTAGATCGGCGAGGCTCCGTCTGAGTCTCCGCCCCGTGCGCACCAACTTAATATCCTAGCCTTGCTCCACCTTTTCCTCCTGACTGTCCTCCTCTGGGTCCCTCTACCCCCCGGGGCTTCTTCCTTCCGGGATTCTTCTGACGCTGACCCGGACCCTTCTGCCTCCTTGCGCCGGGCTTTAGGACCCGGTTCCCTTTCGGGGCTGCTCACTGCGCCGCCTTCCTCTGCATTTGAACTTGGCGCGCGCGCCCAACCTTCCACTTTCCTCTTAACCGTTTCCTCGCTCCCCGATGGAGGTGTGGCCACTCCTGACTCCTGCCCTCCCTCCTGTGGTGAGCTGCCAGCGCTTCCCTCCTGGCTCCTTTCCTCTTCCCTGCTTCCTGGCGGTGACGCTGGTCCCGATCTCCAGCTGCTCCCCCCTGAGTCTCCTCTGGCTCTATCTTCCTGGGGTGCCTCCCTAGACTCCCCCCTTGCCCTGGCCACTGGTGCTCCTTTCTGTGAATCCTCTGATTCACTGGAAAGACTGGGAGATCTCGGGTCGTCGTCATCACTCATCCTTTCCTCTGTCTCCTCCCCTTCGCTCTCTGTTTCCTCCCTTGCCCGTGCCTCTGCACCTAAACCCCTGACATCCATCCCCCCCTCGAAGCCCCCCAGTCCCCCCTCCCCTCCTTCCGGTGCTGGAGCTGGGGGCTGCTGTTGCAAAGGGACGAACGTCGGATATCGGTCGCTTCCCGTGGCAGGCCTCCAGCGGAACTCTTCCAGGTCTTCCTCTCTGCTCTCGTTGACGACAGTCACCTCCTCTTCCATCTCTGTGCCGCCGTGCTCGAAACCAGGGTCGTCCCCGAAAATGTCCATGTCCGTCTCTCCCGCACTTCCTCCAGGCGGCGTTGCTCTGCCGGAACAGTCCAGCCACTTCCTGCGGAACTGCTCCTCCGGCCTATCGTCCCACCAATACGAGGGTTCTGAGACCGATCCCGAGGGTGACCCCTCCGGGGAACGGACGTCTCGTGTTGGTTCCTCGTCCGAGTCGAACCCCCTGAACGTGCTGTCCGAAAGCGTGGGCGTGAAAAGCCAGTCGTCGAAAAAGTCTGCTGGCATAGGTCTATGTGGGAAGAGGGCATGAAACTCGTCTTTGAGCAGAGGCTCGTCTAAAGCGTAGCCCGGCACCCAGCTGTTCGCACTGGCCGGGGTGCCCTCCCTGGCGAGAAAGTATTCTACTCCCTCTTCCCCCCATCTGGAGTCCAAAATCTCCGTGACTTCGTTGATGCGCTCCTCCTGTGCCACTCCCGCGTGCCCCGTTCCTTCTCTGAGCGGACTCGGCGCCGTTCCGGGTTCCTGGAACCTGTGCGGTGCCTTGTAGGGAGTGAGCACCGATCTGTGGAACACCGGATGCATTCTGGAACCCTCCGGAAGCGCCAGCTTGAAAGCCACCGGGTTGACCTGCTCTTCGACTTGGTAGGGCCCCAGTTGTTTATGCCCTAGTTTCTTCTTGGCCAACGACCTGGCCGGCACTGCGTGGGCTGCTAACCAGACCCAGTCTCCCACGTGGAGCTCTTCACCAACCCTTCTGTGTTTGTCCGCTTGTACCTTGTATGCGTGTTTAGCCAGCTCCAGGTGGCGCCGCAGCTGATCGTGGACTTCCTGCAGCTCCGACGCGAACGCATCTGCTGACTGCGGCTCCCCTTCTCCCCTGCATTCCAGTCCCGGAAAGGTTCTAGGGTGCCGCCCGTTGTTGGCGAAGAACGGCGTGACGCCCGTGGATACGTGCTTCGTGTTGTTGTAGGCAAACTCTGCAAGCGGCAGGTAATCTACCCACGTCGCAGGCTGTTGGTTTGCATAACATCTCAGGTACTGCTGCATGATGGCATTGGCTCGCTCCGCTTGCCCGTTGGTCTGCGGGTGTCTCGCCGACGCCAGATTGATCTTGACGTTTAGGAAGCCCATCAGTTTCTGCCAGAAGTTCGAGATGAACTGCCGCCCGCGGTCGGACAGAATAGACCGTGGCAGACCGTGAACCTTGAACACGTGGTCTATGAACAGTTTGGCGGTTTGCTCCGCCGTGGCCACCTTAGCACACGGAATGAAATGCGCCATCTTGGAGAACAGGTCCACCACCACCAACACTGCCGTCTTGCCCCTTGAGCTGGGCAGATCCGTGACAAAGTCCAGAGCCACCCTTTCCCAAGGTTCGACCGGAGTTTGCAGCGGCTCCAACAGTCCAGCCGGCGGTTTGTGCACCGGCTTTGCCCTCTGGCAGGTGTCACACCTCGCTACGTAGTCTGCGACCTCCCCTCTCATTCCAGGCCACCAGAAATCCCTGGCTACTAATTCCACCGTCTTCTCCTTGCCAAAGTGCCCGGCCGTGGGTGCGTCGTGCAGCTGCTGTAGCACCTTGGCTCGAAGTTCGTCACCCGGCACGTAGATGGCCCCTTTACGGATGAGCAAGCCATCTCGTAGCTGGAAACCGTCGGCCGCTGCCTTGCCCCCTCGCACCTCTGCCATCTTCGTTCGTGCGAAGGAGTCCCCCTGCAACGCTCGCCGCACCGCCTCTAGGTCCACGGTCGCCGCGGCGCACGCCCACACTGTCGGTGCAAAGATGTGCATGGCGGCCGCTGGTGTTGCGTCCTCCAGATACTGTGGCTTGCGGGAGAGAGCGTCTGCCATGATGTTGGTGTCCCCCGGGACATACTCTATTCGGAAGTCGAAGTCCGCAAAGAACTCAGCCCAACGTATCTGCCTCTGGTTCAGGAACTGTGCCGTGCGCCAGTGTTCCAGATTCTTGTGGTCCGTGCAAACCTGCACCGTGTGCTTGGCGCCGATCAGAAAGTGCCTCCACGCCTTGAACGCTGCATGAATGGCCAGCAACTCCCTGTCCCATATGGTGTAGTTCTGCTCGGACTTGCTGAGCTTCCTGGAGTAAAACGCTCCCGGCCGCCACACGCCCTGCGGGTCCTTCTGCAGCAGGACCGCCCCCACTGCTCTGTCCGAAGCGTCTGTCTCCACCCTCATCGGCATGCTGGGGTTGACATGCAGCAGCTGCTCTTCCGACGCGAAGAGACGCTTGAGGGCCTGAAAGGACTGCTCCGCCTGCTCTGTCCAGATGAACTTCTTCTTCTTGGAGCTAAGGGTGTCAGTGATGGCCGCCGTCTGCATCGCGAAGCCCTTGATAAACTTGCGATAGAAGTTCGCAAAGCCGACAAACCGTTGGACCTCCTTCCGGTTGCGTGGGCTCTTCCAATCCAACACCGCTCGAACCTTGGCGCTGTCCATGGCGAGCCCCTTGGCAGACAGCTTGTAGCCCAGAAAATCCACCTCCGGCACGTCAAATTGGCACTTCTCCAGCTTGGCGTAGAGCCTGTGTTGCTTTAGCCTGCCCAGCACTTCCTTGACGTGCTTGTCATGTTCTTGCTGCGACTCCGAAAAGATCAGGATGTCATCCAAGAAACAGACGCACGTCTTGTAGAGAAGTCCCGCCAACACGTGATGCATAAATGCTTGAAAAACGTGAGCGCCATTTTGCAGTCCAAAAGGCATAACTCTGTATTCGTAGGTACCCAGTGGCGTGAACATGGCTGTCTTCCACTCATCACCTTCCCGCATGCGAATGAGGTTGTACGCCCCCCGCAGGTCCAACTTGGTGAACACCTTTCCCTTCCGTACCTTCGCCAGGAGGTCGTCGATGCGGGGCATGGGGAAGTCCGACGGCTTGGTCACACTGTTCAAAATCCTGTAATCCACTACGAGTCTTTTTTGGGGCGTGTCTCGCTTCTTAACAAAGAATACAGGACTGCCCCCCACTGCCTTAGACTCCCGGATGAAACCGCGCTCCAAATTATGATCGATGAAGTCTTTGAGTTCCTGCAGTTCGTCCTCAGACATGGAATACAGCTTCCCTTTAGGCAGCGCCGCCCCCGGCAGCAGGTCAATTTTGCAGTCATATGGTCTGTGAGGGGGTAGCCTGTCCGCCTCCTTCTCGCAGAAAACTTCCAGAAATTCTGCGTACTTGTGGGGAATCGCTTGCAGTGTGCCTAGCAGCAGCTGTGACTCCTCTTCCTCTCCTTCCTGCCTGGGTACGATGCAGTGTTCAGCACAAAAGGAAGAGCCGAAGACCAGCTGCCTCTGGAACCAAGCCATCGTTGGGCTGTGCTTGTCCAGCCAACTCATACCCAATACAATGGGCGTGTCAGACAGTTGAGTGACGTTGAAGCTGATGACTTCCCTGTGATTCCCAAGTCGCATCACCATTGGTGGCGTCTGCTTCACCACTTGCCCCCCTAGCAGCTCCCTGCCATCCACCGTGACAACCTGCAGGGGCAGTGTGGCCGGCAGCAACTGCACAGCGTGCCTGTCGACAAATTCCTGCCCTATAAAGTCCGCGTTGCTGCCGGAGTCGATGGTGATTGGCACGTCCATGGTGATTCCATTGGGCAGCTGGAGAGATGCTGTGAGCCTCACTACTGGTTTGGGCGGGAGGGGGTTCACTGGCTGTAAAACTTCTGGGGACTGCGTCACTAACACGTCTGGCTGGGCCCCAGTGCCTCTTCCTCCAGCCAGACATTGTCGTTTCCCTGCTGTGGTCCTCCCTGCTGCGTTGCTGCAGTCACCATTGCTGAGGCTGCAGTAAGCTTGTGGGGCCTCTGGGGACACTCTTTCGCCATATGCCCTGGCTGCTCACAGACGTAACACTTCCTGGTCCCTCTAGGAGGCTTCGCCTTCACTGCTGCCGGTGCTAGGGCTCTGGTTGCTGACTGAGCCCTTGCACCTCCAACCTCCATAGGTTCGGCTCCTCCTCCTGGCGGAGGCGTGGATTGCGTTCGCGCTGCTTCTCTGGGAAAGAAGGAGGGGCCCCCGGCTGGTTCGCGCCCTCCACGTCCTTCGTCCTTGCTCCACGGACGTCCTTCCAGCCTCACCCCCACGGCCAGTGCCCTCTGAACGACCTCCTGGGTGGTTCGGGGTCTCTCCCCCCTCGCTATCTCATCTTTAATCGAGTTGTGCAGTCCCTCCCAAAAGAGGTCTCTTACAGGAGCCGAATCTCTGTCCCATTCCAGGGCGCTGACCAAGGCGAAAAAGCGTGCATGATACTGTCTGACGCTGGCCCTCCCTTGTCTCAGCCCATGCACCTCCTTCCGTGCAAGATCAATGTCAATACTTGATAAGAAACACCCATCCATCGCTTTAATAAAGGCATCCGCATTCTGGAGCGCCGGATCGTTATCTCTCCATAAATTGCGCAACCATGCTTTCGCCTCCCCATGCAGATGGGACATGATGAACCCCACTCTCTCCTGTTCATCTCTAAAGTCTTTATGCAACAGTTGCAGTGCGCACAGTACGTCGGCTCTAAAGTTGGGATACTGTTGCAGGTTCCCATCGAAGTGAGAGAGCAGCCCGCCTGTCCGTCTCGCCAACCCAATTCCCTCCTGCCGGGGTGGTTGCTTTGCCAGTACGTCTAACCTGACCTGGAGATCCCTGCAGGCGGCAGCTGCCTCGTCCTCTCTCTTCCTGGATGCGAGAACCTCGGCGTTCAGTTGTGCCACTGCTTTTCTGAGGTCCTCTATCTGCTGCTCAGCCGTCATGTCTCCTGCCGTTCGTGAGCTCGCTAGTGGGCGCCTGTTTCTCTCCTCTCCTCGAGGCTGCAGATGCCCACAATGTGGAGACGGAGCCTACTGTCAGAGCTGCTTCAAGATCCTAGCTCACAGAGGATCACGCTAGCCAGCGGTCATTAAGTAAAAGTCTTTATTGAATTACAGTTTCCATTCTCACGCTGCTGTCTGCAACTCTACGTCTACTAGCTAGATCGGCGAGGCTCCGTCTGAGTCTCCGCCCCGTGCGCACCAACTTAATATCCTAGCCTTGCTCCACCTTTTCCTCCTGACTGTCCTCCTCTGGGTCCCTCTACCCCCCGGGGCTTCTTCCTTCCGGGATTCTTCTGACGCTGACCCGGACCCTTCTGCCTCCTTGCGCCGGGCTTTAGGACCCGGTTCCCTTTCGGGGCTGCTCACTGCGCCGCCTTCCTCTGCATTTGAACTTGGCGCGCGCGCCCAACCTTCCACTTTCCTCTTAACCGTTTCCTCGCTCCCCGATGGAGGTGTGGCCACTCCTGACTCCTGCCCTCCCTCCTGTGGTGAGCTGCCAGCGCTTCCCTCCTGGCTCCTTTCCTCTTCCCTGCTTCCTGGCGGTGACGCTGGTCCCGATCTCCAGCTGCTCCCCCCTGAGTCTCCTCTGGCTCTATCTTCCTGGGGTGCCTCCCTAGACTCCCCCCTTGCCCTGGCCACTGGTGCTCCTTTCTGTGAATCCTCTGATTCACTGGAAAGACTGGGAGATCTCGGGTCGTCGTCATCACTCATCCTTTCCTCTGTCTCCTCCCCTTCGCTCTCTGTTTCCTCCCTTGCCCGTGCCTCTGCACCTAAACCCCTGACAGATACCATCTACATAGAAAGAAGAATCTTGGATTGCGCTTATTTCAAAGTCGTGTTCTTTGGTTCTAATGTACATTGACCCACAAATCGCCAAGTGAGTGTAATGAGCCTAAAATGACAAAACACCATATTTCCGCTTCTTTCTCCGCATATGGAAGACGCATAAGCTTCGACGCATAAGCTTCGAGGCTTATTTCAATTCACAGGGTGTTTTTTGGGTTTGCACTAGAATCACACAACCAAAGCAAAAAGAATACACATTCAACCAAAAATCGCAGAGTGAAATGTTTTTTATCAGCCAAAATCAACCATAGGTGTTTAAGTTCATCTCAATAGAAAGAACGAATAAGCTTGGATTGCTCTTTCGGTGTTCATTTACCCACAAATAACAAAGCAAAGTGTAATAAGCCTAAAGAAAGCAAAACAGGTATTCGGTTCCATCTACATAGAAATAAGAATCTTGGATTTCGCTTATTTCAAAGTCGTGTTCTTTGGTATTAATGCACTTTTACCCAGAAATCGCAAAGTGTATGTAATGAGACCAAAATAACAAAACGCCATATTTCCGCATCCATATGCGTAGAAAGAAGAGGAATAAGTTTCGATTGGGCTTATTTCAATTCATAGAATCGTAGTTGGAATTTACATGGTGTTTTTTGGGTGAGCACCAGAATCACCCCCAAACAAAGCAATAAGGTGTTTTGCGTTCCATCTACGTAGAAAGAAGATGAAAACGCTCTGATTGGGTTTATTTCAAATAGCTGTTTTTGGGGTTAGAATGCACATTCAACCAAAAATCACAGAGCGAAATGTTATCAGCCCAAATCAAGCATAGGTGTTTTAGTTAATAGAAAGAGGACAAATAAGCTTGGATTGCTCTTTCGGTGTTCATTCTCCCACCAACGGGCAGCTCCGCAATCCAGACCCGGTCCTACAAATGCAAAGTGACGGCACCCCGCAAGGCAGGGTGGGGGCTCTGCTCCCTGAGGGCAGAAAGAATCCATTAGTATGTCCTGTGTGTGCATTGCAGGGGATTGGACTGGATGACCACCAGGGTCCCTTCTAGCTCTTCCAGTCTGGGCTTCTACCTGTGTCTGTGTGTTTAGAAAGAAAAATTGCTATCCTGATTATAATTATAATAATGATTGCAATTTTTCTTATTGTAATTTTGATTACTTTTCTTATTGTAATTGTAATTATTAAAATTAGAATATATAATTGTCAGAGCCGCTTCCAGGTCCCAGCTCACAGAGGACCACGCTAGCCGGCAGTACTGTACAAAAGTCTTTATTAAGTTACAGTTTCAATTTCCAAGCCGCAGCGCGCAGCTCTACGTCTTAGAAGCTAGACCGGCGAAGCTCCGTCTGAGTCTCCGCCTCCTGTACACCAACTTAATACTCTAGCCTTGCTCCACCTCTTCCGTCTTTCCTTCCTCCTCTGGGTCCCTCTACCCCCCGTGGCCTCTTCCTTCCTGGACTCTTCTGACGCTGACCCCCCCGGACTCTTCTCCCTCCTTGCGGCGGTGTTTAGGACCTGGCTCCCTATCCGGGCTGCTTACTGTGCTGCCTTCCTTTGAACTTGGCGCGCACGCCCAGCCTTCAACCTTCCTCTTGACCGTTTCCTCGCTCCCCGATGGAGGTGTGGCCAATCCTGACTCATGCCCTCCCACTTGCGGCGAGCCGCCAGATCCCGATACCTGGGACCCCTCCCCCCTACTGCGCTCTGGTGGGGAAGCTGGTCCCGATTTCCAACTGCTGCTCTCTGAGTCCCCTCTGGTCCCTTCTTCCTGGGGTGTCCCCCTAGGCGCCCCCCTTGCTCTGACCACTGGCGCCCCTTTCTGTGAATCTTCCGATTCACTGGAAAGACTCAGAGATCTGGGGCCGCTGTCATCGCTCATATTTCCTTCGGATTCCTCCCCCTCGCTCTCTGTTTCCTCCCTTTCCTGTGCCTCTGCTCCTGAACCCCTGACAATAATTAAATAATAATTATGATTATTATAATTATTGAACCAGATAAAGCAGATAAATTTAATAAATTATCTCTACTCTCATGGTCACTTTTCTTTGCTCTGGCCGGAAAGAAGCCGTGCAAAAATACTGTCTCTCAAACCCTGGATCCACCAATTGCTGGGCTTCTTCACCTTCCTTGCTGCTCCCCTGGCACTGCTCCTCGCACCCACCTCCGGCTGCGTACGCTATGTTGTCCACCGCAAGACACGGGTTCAGACTAGCAGCTTTAAGTCTGCATTCCTGCCAGGGAGGAATTCGAACCCACGCCCAGAGAGGCATTTCAAAGTGGCAGGGAGTTCCAAAGCCCCCCCGGCACTGTAGCAGTGAGTCCCAAAGGGGTCATTGGGATTTCTTTTTCATGCTGAAAAGCCCCATATCTTTATAGGGCATCCAGTGGCAGGCAGTCCCAAAAGTGGACAAACACTGTCACCTTTAAAAGGAGTTTAACAGGAATAACATAAGGAAAATTCATTATTATAGCAACTCCAGTGGCAGGCAGTCCCACAGCCCCCAAACTTTCTGAGAAGGCTTGCCTGAAACTTGCCACCGCTGTCGACCAGAAGCTTCTCCTCTTGCCAGGCCCAACCAGAACTCGGTGCCAGCTGAGAGATGAAAAGAAGAGTCAGGTGGGCAGTGGATTCAAGTGCCGGAGGCTCTTCCTTTGGCAGGGAGTTCCATTGGCCCAAGCAAACCCTGACTTGCCACTTTCTCCCTGGAAAGCTGGTAGTGGTAGCGGAAGAGTCTCGCTTGCGAGGCGGGTGGCACGGCGCCCACCTGGACGGAGACTAGCACCCTAGAAAATAGAAAATACTTATCGGGAGAGAAAGAGAGGGCTGAATCAGCTCCGTTCACACCCAGCCGGGTGTAAATTGTTATTGGGATGATTCATTCCCATCCCCTCAGCCCACCACACAGGGTTGTGAGCTGGAGGCACTCAATGGTCATCCCTCCTGACCCGGACACTTAGGGGTGCCTTGTGTGAGCCCCACCTTCATCACCCACCTCAGCCCAATCCCAGCTCCACCAATCGCCGTGGGGCATCCTCCAGCTTCAGGTGTCATATTCAAAATCGCACAAGCCTGAGCGGGAAACCACATTTTCAGGAGTTCTTTAATAGAAGTATGGGATAGATACAAAAATATATTGGAGCCAAAAGTCCCTTATTGGCTATCTCCGCTGGAGGTAATGAGTGTTAAGAAAATTAATATGAGAGGTAATTGGAGTACATATGGTGAATTGGTAATTAAAGAAGGAGGAAAATGGAAATTGAAACCATTTGAACAAGTTAAAGATTATGTATATGATTGGTTGCATTACTTTCAAGTAAATGAAATTGTCAGAGCTGCTTCAAGATCCTAGCTCACAGAGGATCACGCTAGCCAGCGGTCATTAAGTAAAAGTCTTTATTGAATTACAGTTTCCATTCTCACGCTGCTGTCTGCAACTCTACGTCTACTAGCTAGATCGGCGAGGCTCCGTCTGAGTCTCCGCCCCGTGCGCACCAACTTAATATCCTAGCCTTGCTCCACCTTTTCCTCCTGACTGTCCTCCTCTGGGTCCCTCTACCCCCCGGGGCTTCTTCCTTCCGGGATTCTTCTGACGCTGACCCAGACCCTTCTGCCTCCTTGCGCCGGGCTTTAGGACCCGGTTCCCTTTCGGGGCTGCTCACTGCGCCGCCTTCCTCTGCATTTGAACTTGGCGCGCGCGCCCAACCTTCCACTTTCCTCTTAACCGTTTCTTCGCTCCCCGATGGAGGTGTGGCCACTCCTGACTCCTGCCTTCCCTCCTGTGGTGAGCTGCCAGCGCTTCCCTCCTGGCTCCTTTCCTCTTCCCTGCTTCCTGGCGGTGACGCTGGTCCCGATTTCCAGCTGCTCCCCCCTGAGTCTCCTCTGGCTCTATCTTCCTGGGGTGCCTCCCTAGACTCCCCCCTTGCCCTGGCCACTGGTGCTCCTTTCTGTGAATCCTCTGATTCACTGGAAAGACTGGGAGATCTCGGGTCGTCGTCATCACTCATCCTTTCCTCTGTCTCCTCCCCTTCGCTCTCTGTTTCCTCCCTTGCCCGTGCCTCTGCACCTAAACCCCTGACATCCATCCCCCCCTCGAAGCCCCCCAGTCCCCCCTCCCCTCCTTCCGGTGCTGGAGCTGGGGGCTGCTGTTGCAAAGGGACGAACGTCGGATATCGGTCGCTTCCCGTGGCAGGCCTCCAGCGGAACTCTTCCAGGTCTTCCTCTCTGCTCTCGTTGACGACAGTCACCTCCTCTTCCATCTCTGTGCCGCCGTGCTCGAAACCAGGGTCGTCCCCGAAAATGTCCATGTCCGTCTCTCCCGCACTTCCTCCAGGCGGCGTTGCTCGGCCGGAACAGTCCAGCCACTTCCTGCGGAACTGCTCCTCCGGCCTATCGTCCCACCAATACGAGGGTTCTGAGACAGATCCCGAGGGTGACCCCTCCGGGGAACGGACGTCTCGTGTTGGTTCCTCGTCCGAGTCGAACCCCCTGAACGTGCTGTCCGAAAGCGTGGGCGTGAAAAGCCAGTCGTCGAAAAAGTCTGCTGGCATAGGTCTATGTGGGAAGAGGGCATGAAACTCGTCTTTGAGCAGAGGTTCGTCTAAAGCGTAGCCCGGCACCCAGCTGTTCGCACTGGCCGGGGTGCCCTCCCTGGCGAGAAAGTATTCTACTCCCTCTTCCCCCCATCTGGAGTCCAAAATCTCCGTGACTTCGTTGATGCGCTCCTCCTGTGCCACTCCCGCGAGCCCCGTTCCTTCTCTGAGCGGACTCGGCGCCGTTCCGGGTTCCTGGAACCTGTGCGGTGCCTTGTAGGGAGTGAGCACCGATCTGTGGAACACCGGATGCATTCTGGAACCCTCCGGAAGCGCCAGCCTGAATGCCACCGGGTTGACCTGCTCTTCGACTTGGTAGGGCCCCAGTTGTTTATGCCCTAGTTTCTTCTTGGCCAACGACCTGGCCGGCACTGCGTGGGCTGCTAACCAGACCCAGTCTCCCACGTGGAGCTCTTCGCCAACCCTTCTGTGTTTGTCCGCTTGTACCTTGTATGCGTGTTTAGCCAGCTCCAGGTGGCGCCGCAGCTGATCGTGGACTTCCTGCAGCTCCGACGCGAACGCATCTGCTGACTGCGGCTCCCCTTCTCCGCTGCATTCCAGTCTCGGAAAGGTTCTAGGGTGCCGCCCGTTGTTGGCGAAGAACGGCGTGACGCCCGTGGATACGTGCTTCGTGTTGTTGTAGGCAAACTCTGCAAGCGGCAGGTAATCCACCCACGTCGCAGGCTGTTGGTTTGCATAACATCTCAGGTACTGCTGCATGATGGCATTGGCTCGCTCCGCTTGCCCGTTGGTCTGCGGGTGTCTCGCCGACGCCAGATTGATCTTGACGTTTAGGAAGCCCATCAGTTTCTGCCAGAAGTTCGAGATGAACTGCCGCCCGCGGTCGGACAGAATAGACCGTGGCAGACCGTGAACCTTGAACACGTGGTCTATGAACAGTTTGGCGGTTTGCTCCGCCGTGGCCACCTTAGCACACGGAATGAAATGCGCCATCTTGGAGAACAGGTCCACCACCACCAACACTGCCGTCTTGCCCCTTGAGCTGGGCAAATCCGTGACAAAGTCCAGAGCCACCCTTTCCCAAGGTTCGACCGGAGTTTGCAGCGGCTCCAACAGTCCAGCTGGCGGTTTGTGCACCGGCTTTGCCCTCTGGCAGGTGTCACACCTCGCTACGTAGTCTGCGACCTCCCCTCTCATTCCAGGCCACCAGAAATCCCTGGCTACTAATTCCACCGTCTTCTCCTTGCCAAAGTGCCCGGCCGTGGGTGCGTCGTGCAGCTGCTGTAGCACCTTGGCTCGAAGTTCGTCACCCGGCACGTAGATGGCCCCTTTACGGATGAGCAAGCCATCTCGTAGCTGGAAACCGTCGGCCGCTGCCTTGCCCCCTCGCACCTCTGCCATCTTCGTTTGTGCGAAGGAGTCCCCCTGCAACGCTCGCCGCACCGCCTCTAGGTCCACGGTCGCCGCGGCGCACGCCCACACTGTTGGTGCAAAGATGTGCATGGCGGCCGCTGGTGTTGCGTCCTCCAGATACTGTGGCTTGCGGGAGAGAGCGTCTGCCATGATGTTGGTGTCCCCCGGGACATACTCTATTCGGAAGTCGAAGTCCGCAAAGAACTCAGCCCAACGTATCTGCCTCTGGTTCAGGAACTGTGCCGTGCGCCAGTGTTCCAGATTCTTGTGGTCCGTGCAAACCTGCACCGTGTGCTTGGCGCCGATCAGAAAGTGCCTCCACGCCTTGAACGCTGCATGAATGGCCAGCAACTCCCTGTCCCATATGGTGTAGTTCTGCTCGGACTTGCTGAGCTTCCTGGAGTAAAACGCTCCCGGCCGCCACACGCCCTGCGGGTCCTTCTGCAGCAGGACCGCCCCCACTGCTCTGTCCGAAGCGTCTGTCTCCACCCTCATCGGCATGCTGGGGTTGACATGAAGCAGCTGCTCTTCCGACGCGAAGAGACGCTTGAGGGCCTGAAAGGACTGCTCCGCCTGCTCTGTCCAGATGAACTTCTTCTTCTTGGAGCTAAGGGTGTCAGTGATGGCCGCCGTCTGCATCGCGAAGCCCTTGATAAACTTGCGATAGAAGTTCGCAAAGCCGACAAACCGTTGGACCTCCTTCCGGTTGCGTGGGCTCTTCCAATCCAACACCGCTCGAACCTTGGCGCTGTCCATGGCGAGCCCCTTGGCAGACAGCTTGTAGCCCAGAAAATCCACCTCCGGCACGTCAAATTGGCACTTCTCCAGCTTGGCGTAGAGCCTGTGTTGCTTTAGCCTGCCCAGCACTTCCTTGACGTGCTTGTCATGTTCTTGCTGCGACTCCGAAAAGATCAGGATGTCATCCAAGAAACAGACGCACGTCTTGTAGAGAAGTCCCGCCAACACGTGATGCATAAATGCTTGAAAAACGTGAGCGCCATTTTGCAATCCAAAAGGCATAACTCTGTATTCGTAGGTACCCAGTGGCGTGAACATGGCTGTCTTCCACTCATCACCTTCCCGCATGCGAATGAGGTTGTACGCCCCCCGCAGGTCCAACTTGGTGAACACCTTTCCCTTCCGTACCTTCGCCAGGAGGTCGTCGATGCGGGGCATGGGGAAGTCCGACGGCTTGGTCACACTGTTCAAAATCCTGTAATCCACTACGAGTCTTTTTTGGGGCGTGTCCCGCTTCTTAACAAAGAATACAGGACTGCCCCCCACTGCCTTAGACTCCCGGATGAAACCGCGCTCCAAATTATGATCGATGAAGTCTTTGAGTTCCTGCAGTTCGTCCTCAGACATGGAATACAGCTTCCCTTTAGGCAGCGCCGCCCCCGGCAGCAGGTCAATTTTGCAGTCATATGGTCTGTGAGGGGGTAGCCTGTCCGCCTCCTTCTCGCAGAAAACTTCCAGAAATTCTGCGTACTTGTGGGGAATCACTTGCAGCGTGCCTAGCAGCAGCTGTGATTCCTCTTCCTCTCCTTCCTGCCTGGGTACGATGCAGTGTTCAGCACAAAAGGAAGAGCCGAAGACCAGCTGCCTCTGGAACCAAGCCATCGTTGGGCTGTGCTTGTCCAGCCAACTCATACCCAATACAATGGGCGTGTCAGACAGTTGAGTGACGTTGAAGCTGATGACTTCCCTGTGATTCCCAAGTCGCATCACCATTGGTGGCGTCTGCTTCACCACTTGCCCCCCTAGCAGCTCCCTGCCATCCACCGTGACAACCTGCAGGGGCAGTGTGGCCGGCAGCAACTGCACAGCGTGCCTGTCGACAAATTCCTGCCCTATAAAGTCCGCGTTGCTGCCGGAGTCGATGGTGATTGGCACGTCCATGGTGATTCCATTGGGCAGTTGGAGAGATGCTGTGAGCCTCACTACTGGTTTGGGCGGGAGGGGGTTCACTGGCTGTAAAACTTCTGGGGACTGCGTCACTAACACGTCTGGCTGGGCCCCAGTGCCTCTTCCTCCAGCCAGACATCGTCGTTTCCCTGCTGTGGTCCTCCCTGCTGCGTTGCTGCAGTCACCATTGCTGAGGCTGCAGTAAGCTTGTGGGGCCTCTGGGGACACTCTTTCGCCATATGCCCTGGCTGCTCACAGACGTAACACTTCCTGGTCCCTCTAGGAGGCTTCGCCTTCACTGCTGCCGGTGCTAGGGCTCTGGTTGCTGACTGAGCCCTTGCACCTCCAACCTCCATAGGTTCGGCTCCTCCTCCTGGCGGAGGCGTGGATTGCGCTCGCGCTGCTTCTCTGGGAAAGAAGGAGGGGCCCCCGGCTGGTTCGCGCCCTCCACGTCCTTCGTCCTTGCTCCACGGACGTCCTTCCAGCCTCACCCCCACAGCCAGTGCCCTCTGAACGACCTCCTGGGTGGTTCGGGGTCTCTCCCCCCTCGCTATCTCATCTTTAATCGAGTTGTGCAGTCCCTCCCAAAAGAGGTCTCTTACAGGAGCCGAATCTCTGTCCCATTCCAGGGCGCTGACCAAGGCGAAAAAGCGTGCATGATACTGTCTGACGCTGGCCCTCCCTTGTCTCAGCCCATGCACCTCCTTCCGTGCAAGATCAATGTCAATACTTGATAAGAAACACCCATCCATCGCTTTAATAAAGGCATCCGCATTGTGGAGCGCCGGATCGTTATCTCTCCATAAATTGCGCAACCATGCTTTCGCCTCCCCATGCAGATGGGACATGATGAACCCCACTCTCTCCTGTTCATCTCTAAAATCTTTATGCAACAGTTGCAGTGCGCACAGTACGTCGGCTCTAAAGTTGGGATACTGTTGCAGGTTCCCATCGAAGTGAGAGAGCAGCCCGCCTGTCCGTCTCGCCAACCCAATTCCCTCCTGCCGGGGTGGTTGCTTTGCCAGTACGTCTAACCTGACCTGGAGATCCCTGCAGGCGGCAGCTGCCTCGTCCTCTCTCTTCCTGGATGCGAGAACCTCGGCGTTCAGTTGTGCCACTGCTTTTCTGAGATCCTCTATCTGCTGCTCAGCCGTCATGTCTCCTGCCGTTCGTGAGCTCGCTAGTGGGCGCCTGTTTCTCTCCCCTCCTCGAGGCTGCAGATGCCCACAATGTGGAGACGGAGCCTACTGTCAGAGCTGCTTCAAGATCCTAGCTCACAGAGGATCACGCTAGCCAGCGGTCATTAAGTAAAAGTCTTTATTGAATTACAGTTTCCATTCTCACGCTGCTGTCTGCAACTCTACGTCTACTAGCTAGATCGGCGAGGCTCCGTCTGAGTCTCCGCCCCGTGCGCACCAACTTAATATCCTAGCCTTGCTCCACCTTTTCCTCCTGACTGTCCTCCTCTGGGTCCCTCTACCCCCCGGGGCTTCTTCCTTCCGGGATTCTTCTGACGCTGACCCAGACCCTTCTGCCTCCTTGCGCCGGGCTTTAGGACCCGGTTCCCTTTCGGGGCTGCTCACTGCGCCGCCTTCCTCTGCATTTGAACTTGGCGCGCGCGCCCAACCTTCCACTTTCCTCTTAACCGTTTCTTCGCTCCCCGATGGAGGTGTGGCCACTCCTGACTCCTGCCCTCCCTCCTGTGGTGAGCTGCCAGCGCTTCCCTCCTGGCTCCTTTCCTCTTCCCTGCTTCCTGGCGGTGACGCTGGTCCCGATTTCCAGCTGCTCCCCCCTGAGTCTCCTCTGGCTCTATCTTCCTGGGGTGCCTCCCTAGACTCCCCCCTTGCCCTGGCCACTGGTGCTCCTTTCTGTGAATCCTCTGATTCACTGGAAAGACTGGGAGATCTCGGGTCGTCGTCATCACTCATCCTTTCCTCTGTCTCCTCCCCTTCGCTCTCTGTTTCCTCCCTTGCCCGTGCCTCTGCACCTAAACCCCTGACAGAAATGTTTAAAAAAGACTTAAAAGAAAGGGGTTGTGTAGAAAAAGAATCTAAATTTCAAATAGACATAATAAACAATTAATATAAAACTCGGTCAAAAATGTATAAGATATTGTTGGAATGGCATACGAAAGATGAAGAGGTTAAATCGGTAATGATACAGTGGGCCAAAGATTTTGGGTATAATATTCAATTTGATGAATGGGAAAAATTGTGGAAAGAGAATATAAAATTTACTGCATGCACGGCACTGAAAGAAAATGTTATGAAAATGTTTTACAGATGGTACATCACACCTGTAAAGTTAGCAAAGATGTATAAGACGTGTAACAAATGTTGGAAATGTAAAGAAAAAGAAGGGACGTTCTTTCATGTGTGGTGGGAATAAGAAAGTGAAAAGCTTTTGGGAAATGATATACAATAAAATGAAAAAACTGTTAAGATATACTTTTGCCAGTGGCGTAGCGTGGGGGGTGCAGGGGGGGCCCGGCCGCACCGGGCGCAACATCTGGGGGTTAGGGTTAGGGGGCGCAAATCCACGGGTTAGGGGGCGCAAATCCACGGGTTAGGGGGCGCAAATTACTTGACTTGCCCCGGGTGATGACGCTACGCCACTGACTTTTGCAAAAAAACCGGAGGCTTTTCTTTTCTTTTAGAGATCTTAGGAAAGGACATAAGAAGAAAAGACTGTAAACTCTTTCAATATGCAGCAACGGCAGCCAGAATCTTGTTGGCCCAGAAATGGAAGCAAGAGGAAATACCGACTGTCAGAGCTGCTTCCAGATCCTAGCTCACAGAGGATCACGCTAGCCAGCGGTCACTTGTAAAAGTCTTTTATTGAGTTACAGTTTCCGTTCTCAAGCTGCTGCGTGCAACTCTACGTCTTATGGGTTAGACCAGCGAAGCTCCGTCTGAGTCTCCGCCCCCTGTGCACCAGCTTACTAACCTAGCCTTACTCCACCTTTTCCGCCTGACCGTTCTTCTCTGGGTCCCTCTGCCCCCCGTGGTCTCTTCCGTCCGGGACGCTTCTGACGCTGACCCCCCGGACCCTTCTGTCTCCTTGCGCCGGGCTTTAGGACCTGGCTCCCTTTCCGGGCTGCTTACTGCGCCACCTTCCTGTGTATTTGAACTTGGCGCGCGCGCCCAACCTTCCACTTTCCGCCTGACCGTTTCTTCGCTCCCCGATGGAGGTGTGGCCACTCCTGACTCGTGCCCTCCCTCCTGTTGTGAGCTGCCAGCGCTTGATACCTGGCGCCCTTCCTCTCCCCTGCTCTCTGTTGGTGACGCTGGTCCCGATTTCCAACTGCTCCCCTCTGAGTCCCCTCTGGCCCTTTCTTCCTGGGGTGGAAAGACTCGGAGATCTCGGGTTGTCGTCATCACTCATCTTTTCTTCTGCCTCCTCCCCCTCGCTCTCTGTTTCCTCCCTTGCCCTTGCCTCTGCTCCTGAACCCCTGACACCGACGATAAAAGAATGGAGACTGAAATTGACAGATTATGCGCAATTGGACAAATTAACTGGGAAAATCAGATACACCAAAGACCAAAAGTTCATCGAAGACTGGGGAAAGTTCCTACTGAAAGTTCCTATCTGAAAAACGTATGCGGCGTGAACACAGCTCTAGTGGGATTTCAAGAGGCACTGTAAAAATAGAGAAATATTGTTAATATGAAATAGTGGGGGAAGGGAGGTATAATGGCAATACGAAAGAAGGGAATGTGTAATTAAAGTTATAAATATGGATGATTATCAGAGACGCTGAAGGAAGTTCAAAAAAGGAGATAATTTGTTGTATTTTGGATAAAAATGTATAATTGCATGGAAAATCAATAAAATTTATTATAAAAAAAAACAAAAAAAAACCTTATGCAAATAAAGCATTGCTTATTCTTCATCCACTGGTGTGCTTATTGGCTCCAGATCCAGAAATAACCCTGCCCTTGGCAGAACATATACAGTGCTTTTTTCTGGGGGGGGGGGCACAGAGGAATGCATAAAACATTTTGTGAATGTACTTTTGTCCATTTACTGTATTTATTTTTCCCGGTTTGAACTAAAAAATGGCGATTTTCTTGAGTCAAAATGAGAGTACCCCCAATCATTTTTTTTAGAAAAGAAGCACTGCATATATACACACACATATACATATATCCGTTTTATTATTATTTATTTACAAACGGACACCTATATCTAGGTATGTATATTCTTGTATATAAACTTCCGCGGCCCACCCGCCCCATCCCTCCGCCAAGGGGCACGAGAGGAAGGCCACTGGGGGAGAAAGGCAGGTGAGGGCGGGGCGGGGGGCAGGGCTGCCCCCTGGGGAGAGCGGGGTCGAGAGAGAGTGGGCGGGAGAAAGAGAGAGGGCCAGCCTGGCTCGGCACGTCTCTGCTGGCCCAACGTCGCAGCGCCTCTTCCGCCCGTTTCCCTCCCCTTCCTGTCAGCTTGCCTCTCCTCCGGTGGCACCTCCTTCCGGTACGCCTGCCCTCGCCCAAGATGGCGGCAGCACAGGCTCTTCCGCCCGTTTCCCTCCCCTTCCTGTCCTCTTGCCTCTCCTCCGGTGGCACCTCCTTCCGGGTACCACTTACCTCGCCCAAGATGGCGGCAGCACAGGCTCTTCCGCCCGTTTCCCTCCCCTTCCTGTCACCATTGACTCGGGAAGCAATGCGGACTTTATAGGGCAAGACTTTGTAGACCGGCACGCTATACAGTTGCTGCCGGCCACGCTGCCCCTGCAGGTGGTCACGGTGGATGGCAGGGAGCTGCTAGGGGGGCAAGTGGTGAAGCAGACGCCACCAATGGTGATGCGCCTTGGGAATCACAAGGAAATCATCAGCTTCAACGTCACTCAACTATCGGACACGCCCATTGTATTGGGCATGAGTTGGCTGGACAAGCACAGCCCAACGCTGGCTTGGTACCAGAGGCAGCTGACCTTCGGCTCTTCCTTTTGTGCTGAACACTGCATCGTCCCCCTGCAGGAAGGAGAGGAAGAGGAGACACAGCTGCTGCTAGGCACGCTGCAAGCGATTCCCCACAAGTACGCAGAATTTTTGGAGGTTTTCTGCGAGAAGGAGGCAGACAGGCTACCCCCCCCACAGACCATATGACTGCAAAATTGACCTGCTGCCGGGGGCGGCGCTGCCTAAAGGGAAGCTGTATTCCATGTCTGAGGACGAACTGCAGGAACTCAAAGAGTTCATAGATCATAATTTGGAGCGCGGTTTCATCCGGGAGTCCAAGGCAGCGGGGGGCAGTCCTGTATTCTTTGTTAAGAAGCGGGACACGCCCCAAAAAAGACTTGTGGTGGACTATCGCATCTTAAACAGTGTGACCAAGCCATCGGACTTCCCCATGCCCCGAATCGACGACCTCCTCGCAAAGGTACGGAAGGGCAGCGTGTTCACCAAGTTAGACCTGCGAGGGGCGTACAACCTCATTCGCATGCGGGAAGGGGATGAGTGGAAGACAGCCATGTTCACGCCGCTGGGCACCTACGAATATAGAGTTATGCCTTTTGGATTGCAAAATGGCTCCCACGTTTTTCAAGCGTTCATGCATCACGTGTTGGCGGGGCTCCTCTACAAGACGTGCGTCTGTTTCTTAGATGACATCCTGATCTTTTCGGAATCGCAGCAGGAGCATGACAGACACGTCAAAGAAGTGCTAAGCAGGCTACAGCAGCATAGGCTCTACGCCAAGCTGGAGAAGTGCCAATTCGACGTGACGGAGGTGGATTTTCTGGGCTACAAGTTGTCTGACAAGGGGCTCGCCATGGACAGCGCCAAGATTCGAGCGGTGTTGGACTGGAAGAGCCCACGCAACCGGAAGGAGGTCCAACGGTTTGTCGGCTTCGCGAACTTCTATCGCAAGTTTATCAAAGGCTTCGCTATGCAGACAGCGGCCATCACGGACACGCTTAGCTCCAAAAAAAAAGAAGTTCATCTGGACAGAGCAGGCGGAGCAGTCCTTTCAGGCACTCAAGCGTCTCTTCGCGTCGGAAGAGCAGCTGCTGCATGTCGACCCCAGCAGGCCGATGAGGGTGGAGACAGACGCCTTGGACAGAGCCGTGGGAGCAGTCCTGCTGCAGAAAGACCCGCAGGGGGTTTGGCGGCCGGGAGCGTTTTACTCCAGGAAGCTCAGCAAGTCCGAACAGAACTACACCATCTGGGACAGGGAGTTGCTGGCCATTCATGCAGCATTCAAAGCATGGAGGCACTTCCTGATCGGCGCCAAGCACACGGTGCAGGTCTGCACGGACCACAAGAATCTGGAGCACTGGCGCACGGCACAGTTCCTGAACCAAAGGCAGATACGTTGGGCTGAGTTCTTTGCGAACTTTAACTTCCGAATAGAGTATGTCCCGGGGGACACCAACATCATGGCGGACGCTCTCTCTCGTAAGCCACAATATCTGGAGGACGCCGAGCCAGCGGCCGCCATGCACATCTTCGCACCAACAGTGTGGGCGTGCGCTGCGGCAACAGTGGACCTGGAGGCGGTGCGGCGAGCGTTGCAGGATGACTCCTTCGCGCAAGCGAAGATGGCAGAGGTGCACAGGGGCACGGCAGCGACCGACGAGTTCCAGCTGCGAGATGGATTGCTCATCCGTAAAGGGGCCATCTACGTGCCGGGAGACGAACTTTGCGCCAAGGTACTGCAGCAGCTGCACGACGCGCCCACTGCCGGGCACTTTGGCAAGGAGAAGACGGTGGAATTAGTCGCCAGGGACTTCTGGTGGCCCGGAATGAGAGGGGAGGTCGCGGACTACGTGGCGAGGTGTGACACCTGCCAGAGGGCCAAACCGGTGCACAAACCACCGGCCGGACTGTTGGAACCGCTGCAAACTCCGGTCGAACCATGGGAGAGGGTGGCCCTGGACTTTGTCACGGATCTGCCCAGCTCGAGGGGCAAGACGGCCGTGCTGGTGGTGGTGGACTTGTTCTCCAAGATGGCACATTTCATTCCGTGTGCCAAGGTGGCCACGGCGGAGCAAACCGCCAAACTGTTCATAGACCACATGTTCAAGGTTCACGGTCTGCCACGGTCTATTCTGTCCGACCGGGGGCGACAGTTCATCTCGAATTTCTGGCAGAAGCTGATGGGCTTCCTGAACGTCAAGATCAACCTGGCGTCGGCGAGACACCCGCAGACCAACGGGCAGGCGGAGCGGGTCAATGCCATCATGCAGCAGTACCTGAGATGTTATGCGAATCAACAGCCTGCGACGTGGGTGGATTACCTGCCGCTCGCCGAGTTTGCCTACAACAACACGAAGCACGTGTCCACGGGGGTCACGCCGTTCTTCGCTAACAACGGGAGGCACCCCAGAACCTTCCCGGGACTGGAAAGGAAGGGGGAGGGGGAGCCGCAGACAGCAGATGCGTTCGCGTCGGAGTTGCAGGAGGTCCACGATCAGCTGCGGCGACACCTGGAGCTGGCCAAACATGCATACAAGGTGCAAGCGGACAAACACAGAAGGGTTGGCGAAGAGATCCATGTGGGAGACTGGGTCTGGTTAGCAGCCCACGCAGTGCCGGCCAGGTCGTTGGCCAAGAAGAAGCTGGGGCATAAGCAACTGGGGCCCTACCAAGTCGAAGAGCAGGTCAACCCGGTGGCTTTCAGGCTGGCGCTTCCGGAGGGTTCCAGAATGCATCCGGTGTTCCACAGATCGGTGCTCACCCCCTACAAGGCACCGCACAGGTTTCAGGAACCCGGAACGGCACCGAGTCCGCTCAGAGAAGGAACCGGGCACGCGGGAGTGGCACAGAAGGAACGCATCAACGAAGTCACGGAGATTTTGGACTCCAGATGGGGGGAAGAAGGGGTAGAATACCTTCTCGCCAAGGAGGGCACCCCGGCCAGTGCGAACAGCTGGGTGCCGGGCTACGCCTTGGACGAACCTCTGCTCAAAGACGAGTTTCATGCCCTCTTCCCACATAGACCAATGCCAGCAGACTTTTTCGACGACTGGCTTTTCACGCCAACGCTTTCTGCCAGCACGTTCCGGGGGTTCGACTCGGACGAGGACCCGATACGAGACGCCCGTTCCCCGGAGGGGTCACCCTCGGGATCTGCCTCAGAACCCTCGTATTGGTGGGACGATAGACCAGAGGAGCAGTGGTGCAGGAAGTGGCAGGAAGGTCCAGGACGAGCAACGCCGCCAGGAGGAAGTGAGGGAGAGACGGACATGGACGTTTTCGGGGACGACCCTGGTTTCGAGCACGGCGGCACAGAGATGGAAGCGGAGGTGACCGTCATCGACGAGAGCAGGGAGGCAGAACCGGGAGACTTCAGATGGAGGCCCGCCACGGGAAGCGAACTGTATCCGACGTTCGTCCCTCTGACACAGCAGCACCCTGTTCCCGCACCGGAAGGAGGGGAGGGGGGAACGGGGGGCTTTGAGGGGGGGATGGATGTCAGGGGTTCAGGAGCAGAGGCAAGGGCAAGGGAGGAAACAGAGAGCGAGGGGGAGGAGGCAGAAGAAAAGATGAGTGATGACGACGACCCGAGATCTCCGAGTCTTTCCAGTGAATCAGAAGATTCACAGAAAGGAGCACCAGTGGTCAGGGCAAGGGGGGAGCCTAGGGGGACACCCCAGGAAGATAGAGCCAGAGGGGACTCAGAGGAGAGCAGTTGGAAATCGGGACCAGCGTCACAGCCAGAGAGCAGGGAAGAGGAGGAGCGCCAGAGATCAAGCGCTGGCAGCTCGCAACAGGGGGGAGGGCACGAGTCAGGAGTGGCCACACCTCCATCGGGGAGCGAAGAAACGGTCAGACGGAAAGTGGAAGGTTGGGCGCGCGCGCCAAGTTCAAATGCACAGGAAAGTGACGCACTAGGCAGCCAGGAAAGGGAGCCAGGTCCTAAAGCCCGGCGCAAGGAGACAGGGAGTTCCGGGGGGGTCGGCGTCAGAAGAATCCCGGAAGGAAGAGACCCCGGGGGGCAGAGGGACCCAGAGGAGAGCAGTCAGGCGGAAAAGGTGGAGCAGGGCTAGGATATTAAGTTGGTGCACAAGGGTCGGAGACTCAGACGGAGCTTCGCCGATCTAGCCATTAGACGTAGAGTTGCACGCAGCAGCTTGGGAATGGAAACTGTAACTCAATAAAGACTTTTACTTAATGACCGCTGGCTAGCGTGATCCTCTGTGAGCTAGGATCTTGAAGCAGCTCTGACAGTAAGCTCCGTCTCTAAAATTGTGGGCATCTACAGCCTCGAGGAGAGGAGAGAAGCAGGTGCCTACTAGCTAGCTCACGAACGGCAGACAACATGACGGCTTAGCAGCAGATAGAGGAACTCAGAAAAGCAGTGTCACAACTGAATGCCGAGGCTCTCGCATCCAGGAAGAGAGAGGAGGAGGCAGCTGCCGCCTGCAGGGATCTCCAGGTCAGGTTGGACATGCTTACGAAGCACGGGCAACTGACACCCAGACAGGAGGGAATTGGGTTGGCGAGACGAACAGGCGGTCTGGTCTCTCACTTCGATGGGAACCTGCAGCAGTACCCCAACTTTAGAGCAGATGTAATGTGCGCACTGGAACTGCTGAAAAAAGACTTTAGAGATGAGCAAGAGAAAGTGGGGTTCATCATGTCCCATTTGCATGGGGAAGCTAAAGCATGGCTGCGCAATTTGTGGAGGGATAAGGATCCGGCGCTCCAAAATGCGGATGCCTTTATTAAAGCGATGGATGGGTGTTTCTTATCAAGCATTGACGTGGATCTTGCTCGGCAGCAGATACATGGACTGAAACAAGGGAGGGCCAGCGTAAGGCAGTATCATGCCCGCTTTTTCGCTTTGGTCAGTGCTCTGGAATGGGACAGGGATTCGGCTCCTGTAAGAGACCTGTTTTGGGAGGGATTGCACGGCTCTGTTAAAGATGAAATTGCGAGGGGGGAGAGACCCCGGACCACGCAGGAGATCGTTCAGAGGGCGCTAGCCGTGGGGGTGCGGCTGGAAGAAAGTCCGTGGAGCAGGGACGAGGGGCGTGGAGGGCGCGAACCAGCCAGGGGCTCCTCCTTCCTTCCCAGAGAAGCAGCGCGTGCGCAATCCACGCCTCCGCCAGGAGGAGGAGTGGAACCTATGGAGGTTGGAAGTGCAAGGGCTCAATCAGCAGCCAGAGCCCTAGCACCGACAACAGTGAAAGCGAAGCCTCCTAGAGGGAACAGGAAGTGTTACATCTGCGAGGATCCAGGGCATATGGCGAAAGAGTGTCCCCGGAGGCTCCACAAGCACACTGCAGCCTCAGCAATGGTAACTGCAGCAACGCAACAAGGAGGACCACAGCAGGGAAACGACAATGTCTGGCTGGAGGAAGAGGCAATGGGGCCCAGCCAGACGTGTCAGTGAAGAAGTCCCCGGAGATTTCACAGCCCATGGACCCCCTCCCGCCCAAACCAGTAGTGAGGCTCACCGCATCGCTCCAGCTGCCCAATGGAATCACCATGGACGTGCCGCTCACCATTGACTCGGGAAGCAATGCGGACTTTATAGGGCAAGACTTTGTAGACCGGCACGCTATACAGTTGCTGCCGGCCACGCTGCCCCTGCAGGTGGTCACGGTGGATGGCAGGGAGCTGCTAGGGGGGCAAGTGGTGAAGCAGACGCCACCAATGGTGATGCGCCTTGGGAATCACAAGGAAATCATCAGCTTCAACGTCACTCAACTATCGGACACGCCCATTGTATTGGGCATGAGTTGGCTGGACAAGCACAGCCCAACGCTGGCTTGGTACCAGAGGCAGCTGACCTTCGGCTCTTCCTTTTGTGCTGAACACTGCATCGTCCCCCGGCAGGAAGGAGAGGAAGAGGAGACACAGCTGCTGCTAGGCACGCTGCAAGCGATTCCCCACAAGTACGCAGAATTTTTGGAGGTTTTCTGCGAGAAGGAGGCAGACAGGCTACCCCCCCACAGACCATATGACTGCAAAATTGACCTGCTGCCGGGGGCGGCGCTGCCTAAAGGGAAGCTGTATTCCATGTCTGAGGACGAACTGCAGGAACTCAAAGAGTTCATAGATCATAATTTGGAGCGCGGTTTCATCCGGGAGTCCAAGGCAGCGGGGGGCAGTCCTGTATTCTTTGTTAAGAAGCGGGACACGCCCCAAAAAAGACTTGTGGTGGACTATCGCATCTTAAACAGTGTGACCAAGCCATCGGACTTCCCCATGCCCCGAATCGACGACCTCCTCGCAAAGGTACGGAAGGGCAGCGTGTTCACCAAGTTAGACCTGCGAGGGGCGTACAACCTCATTCGCATGCGGGAAGGGGATGAGTGGAAGACAGCCATGTTCACGCCGCTGGGCACCTACGAATATAGAGTTATGCCTTTTGGATTGCAAAATGGCTCCCACGTTTTTCAAGCGTTCATGCATCACGTGTTGGCGGGGCTCCTCTACAAGACGTGCGTCTGTTTCTTAGATGACATCCTGATCTTTTCGGAATCGCAGCAGGAGCATGACAGACACGTCAAAGAAGTGCTGAGCAGGCTACAGCAGCATAGGCTCTACGCCAAGCTGGAGAAGTGCCAATTCGACGTGACGGAGGTGGATTTTCTGGGCTACAAGTTGTCTGACAAGGGGCTCGCCATGGACAGCGCCAAGGTTCGAGCGGTGTTGGACTGGAAGAGCCCACGCAACCGGAAGGAGGTCCAACGGTTTGTCGGCTTCGCGAACTTCTATCGCAAGTTTATCAAAGGCTTCGCTATGCAGACAGCGGCCATCACGGACACGCTTAGCTCCAAAAAAAAAGAAGTTCATCTGGACCGAGCAGGCGGAGCAGTCCTTTCAGGCACTCAAGCGTCTCTTCGCGTTGGAAGAGCAGCTGCTGCATGTCGACCCCAGCAGGCCGATGAGGGTGGAGACAGACGCCTCGGACAGAGCCGTGGGAGCAGTCCTGCTGCAGAAAGACCCGCAGGGGGTTTGGCGGCCGGGAGCGTTTTACTCCAGGAAGCTCAGCAAGTCCGAACAGAACTACACCATCTGGGACAGGGAGTTGCTGGCCATTCATGCAGCATTCAAAGCATGGAGGCACTTCCTGATCGGCGCCAAGCACACGGTGCAGGTCTGCACGGACCACAAGAATCTGGAGCACTGGCGCACGGCACAGTTCCTGAACCAAAGGCAGATACGTTGGGCTGAGTTCTTTGCGAACTTTAACTTCCGAATAGAGTATGTCCCGGGGGACACCAACATCATGGCGGACGCTCTCTCTCGTAAGCCACAATATCTGGAGGACGCCGAGCCAGCGGCCGCCATGCACATCTTCGCACCAACAGTGTGGGCGTGCGCTGCGGCAACAGTGGACCTGGAGGCGGTGCGGCGAGCGTTGCAGGATGACTCCTTCGCGCAAGCGAAGATGGCAGAGGTGCACAGGGGCACGGCAGCGACCGACGAGTTCCAGCTGCGAGATGGATTGCTCATCCGTAAAGGGGCCATCTACGTGCCGGGAGACGAACTTTGCGCCAAGGTACTGCAGCAGCTGCACGACGCGCCCACTGCCGGGCACTTTGGCAAGGAGAAGACGGTGGAATTAGTCGCCAGGGACTTCTGGTGGCCCGGAATGAGAGGGGAGGTCGCGGACTACGTGGCGAGGTGTGACACCTGCCAGAGGGCCAAACCGGTGCACAAACCACCGGCCGGACTGTTGGAACCGCTGCAAACTCCGGTCGAACCATGGGAGAGGGTGGCCCTGGACTTTGTCACGGATCTGCCCAGCTCGAGGGGCAAGACGGCCGTGCTGGTGGTGGTGGACTTGTTCTCCAAGATGGCACATTTCATTCCGTGTGCCAAGGTGGCCACGGCGGAGCAAACCGCCAAACTGTTCATAGACCACGTGTTCAAGGTTCACGGTCTGCCACGGTCTATTCTGTCCGACCGGGGGCGACAGTTCATCTCGAATTTCTGGCAGAAGCTGATGGGCTTCCTGAACGTCAAGATCAACCTGGCGTCGGCGAGACACCCGCAGACCAACGGGCAGGCGGAGCGGGTCAATGCCATCATGCAGCAGTACCTGAGATGTTATGCGAATCAACAGCCTGCGACGTGGGTGGATTACCTGCCGCTCGCCGAGTTTGCCTACAACAACACGAAGCACGTGTCCACGGGGGTCACGCCGTTCTTCGCTAACAACGGGAGGCACCCCAGAACCTTCCCGGGACTGGAAAGGAAGGGGGAGGGGGAGCCGCAGACAGCAGATGCGTTCGCGTCGGAGTTGCAGGAGGTCCACGATCAGCTGCGGCGACACCTGGAGCTGGCCAAACATGCATACAAGGTGCAAGCGGACAAACACAGAAGGGTTGGCGAAGAGATCCATGTGGGAGACTGGGTCTGGTTAGCAGCCCACGCAGTGCCGGCCAGGTCGTTGGCCAAGAAGAAGCTGGGGCATAAGCAACTGGGGCCCTACCAAGTCGAAGAGCAGGTCAACCCGGTGGCTTTCAGGCTGGCGCTTCCGGAGGGTTCCAGAATGCATCCGGTGTTCCACAGATCGGTGCTCACCCCCTACAAGGCACCGCACAGGTTTCAGGAACCCGGAACGGCACCGAGTCCGCTCAGAGAAGGAACCGGGCACGCGGGAGTGGCACAGAAGGAACGCATCAACGAAGTCACGGAGATTTTGGACTCCAGATGGGGGGAAGAAGGGGTAGAATACCTTCTCGCCAAGGAGGGCACCCCGGCCAGTTCGAACAGCTGGGTGCCGGGCTACGCCTTGGACGAACCTCTGCTCAAAGACGAGTTTCATGCCCTCTTCCCACATAGACCAATGCCAGCAGACTTTTTCGACGACTGGCTTTTCACGCCAACGCTTTCTGCCAGCACGTTCCGGGGGTTCGACTCGGACGAGGACCCGATACGAGACGCCCGTTCCCCGGAGGGGTCACCCTCGGGATCTGCCTCAGAACCCTCGTATTGGTGGGACGATAGACCAGAGGAGCAGTGGTGCAGGAAGTGGCAGGAAGGTCCAGGACGAGCAACGCCGCCAGGAGGAAGTGAGGGAGAGACGGACATGGACGTTTTCGGGGACGACCCTGGTTTCGAGCACGGCGGCACAGAGATGGAAGCGGAGGTGACCGTCATCGACGAGAGCAGGGAGGCAGAACCGGGAGACTTCAGATGGAGGCCCGCCACGGGAAGCGAACTGTATCCGACGTTCGTCCCTCTGACACAGCAGCACCCAGTTCCCGCACCGGAAGGAGGGGAGGGGGGAACGGGGGGCTTCGAGGGGGGGATGGATGTCAGGGGTTCAGGAGCAGAGGCAAGGGCAAGGGAGGAAACAGAGAGCGAGGGGGAGGAGGCAGAAGAAAAGATGAGTGATGACGACGACCCGAGATCTCCGAGTCTTTCCAGTGAATCAGAAGATTCACAGAAAGGAGCATCAGTGGTCAGGGCAAGGGGGGAGCCTAGGGGGACACCCCAGGAAGATAGAGCCAGAGGGGACTCAGAGGAGAGCAGTTGGAAATCGGGACCAGCGTCACAGCCAGAGAGCAGGGAAGAGGAGGAGCGCCAGAGATCAAGCGCTGGCAGCTCGCAACAGGGGGGAGGGCACGAGTCAGGAGTGGCCACACCTCCATCGGGGAGCGAAGAAACGGTCAGACGGAAAGTGGAAGGTTGGGCGCGCGCGCCAAGTTCAAATGTACAGGAAAGTGACGCACTAGGCAGCCAGGAAAGGGAGCCAGGTCCTAAAGCCCGGCGCAAGGAGACAGGGAGTTCCGGGGGGGTCGGCGTCAGAAGAATCCCGGAAGGAAGAGACCCCGGGGGCAGAGGGACCCAGAGGAGAGCAGTCAGGCGGAAAAGGTGGAGCAGGGCTAGGATATTAAGTTGGTGCACAAGGGGCGGAGACTCAGACGGAGCTTCGCCGATCTAGCCATTAGACGTAGAGTTGCACGCAGCAGCTTGGGAATGGAAACTGTAACTCAATAAAGACTTTTACTTAATGACCGCTGGCTAGCGTGATCCTCTGTGAGCTAGGATCTTGAAGCAGCTCTGACACCGACGATAAAAGAATGGAGACTGAAATTGACAGATTATGCGGAATTGGACAGATTAACTGGGAAAATCAGATACACCAAAGACCAAAAGTTCATCGAAGACTGGGGAAAGTTCCTACTGAAAGTTCCTATCTGAAAAACGTATGCGGCGTGAACACAACTCTAGTGGGATTTCAAGAGGCACTGTAAAAATAGAGAAATATTGTTAATATGAAATAGTGGGGGAAGGGAGGTATAATGGCAATACGAAAGAAGGGAATGTGTAATTAAAGTTATAAATATGGATGATTATCAGAGACGCTGAAGGAAGTTCAAAAAAGGAGATAATTTGTTGTATTTTGGATAAAAATGTATAATTGCATGGAAAATCAATAAAATTTATTATAAAAAAACAAAAAAAAACCCTTATGCAAATAAAGCATTGCTTATTCTTCATCCACTGGTGTGCTTATTGGCTCCAGATCCAGAAATAACCCTGCCCTTGGCAGAACATATACAGAGCTTTTTTTCGGGGGGGGGCACAGAGGAATGCATAAAACATTTTGTGAATGTACTTTTGTCCATTTACTGTATTTATTTTTCCCGGTTTGAACTAAAAAATGGCGATTTTCTTGAGTCAAAATGAGAGTACCCCCAATCATTTTTTTTAGAAAAGAAGCACTGCATATATACACACTGTCAGGGATTTAGGAGCAGAGGCAAGGCCAAGGGAGGAAACAGAGAGCGAAGGGGAGGAGGCAGAAGAAAAGATGAGTGATGACGACGACCCGAGATCTCCTAGTCTTTCCAGTGAATCAGAGGATTCACAGAAAGGAGCACCAGTGGCCAGGGCAAGGGGGGAGTCTAGGGGGGCACCCCAGGAAGATAGAGCCAGAGGGGACTCAGGGGAGAGCAGTTGGAAATCGGGACCAGCGTCACCGCCAGGGAGCAGGAAAGAAGAAGGGAGCCAGGGGGCAAGCGCTGGCAGCTCACCACAGGAGGGAGGGCATGAGTCAGGAGTGGCCACACCTCCATCGGGGAGCGAAGAAACGGTTAAGAGGAAAGTGGAAGGTTGGGCGCGCGCGCCAAGTTCAAATGCAGAGGAAGGCGGCGCAGTAAGCAGCCTGGAAAGGGAACCAGGTCCTAAAGCCCGGCGCAAGGAGGCAGGAGGGTCCGGGTCAGCGTCAGAAGAATCCAGGAAGGAAGAAACCCCGGGGGGTAGAGGGACCCAGAGGAGGACAGTCAGGCGGAAAAGGTGGAGCAGGGCTAGGATATTAAGTTGGTGCACAAGGGGCGGAGACTCAGACGGAGCTTCGCCGATCTAGCTACTAGACGTAGAGTTGCGCGCAGCAGCGTGAGAATGGAAACTGCAATTCAATAAAGACTTTTACTTAATGATCGCTGGCTAGCGTGATCCTCTGTGAGCTAGGATCTTCAAGCAGCTCTGACAGTAAGCTCCGTCACACTCAATTGTGGGCATCTACAACCTCGAGGAGGGGAGAGAAGCAGGTGCCCACTAGCGAGCTCACGAACGGCAGACGACATGACGGCTGAGCAGCAGCTAGAGGAACTCAGAAAAGCAGTGGCACAACTGAATGCCGAGGCTCTCGCATCCAGGAAGAGAGAGGAGGAGGCAGCTGCCGCCTGCAGGGATCTCCAGGTCAGGTTAGATGTGCTGACAAAGCAGACACCCCGGCAGGAGGGAATTGGGTTGGCGAGACGCACAGGCGGGCTGGTCTCTCACTTCGATGGGAACCTGCAACAGTATCCCAACTTTAGAGCAGACGTACTGTGCGCACTGCAACTGCTGCATAAAGACTTTAGAGATGAGCAAGAGAGAGTGGGATTCATCATGTCTCATTTGCATGGGGATGCTAAAGCATGGCTACGCAATTTATGGAGAGATAAGGATCCGGCGCTCCAGAATGCAGATGCCTTTATTAAAGCGATGGATGGGTGTTTTTTATCAAGCATTGACGTGGATCTTGCCCGGAAGGAGGTGCATGGGCTAAGACAAGGGAGGGCCAGCGTCAGGCAGTACCATGCCCGCTTTTTCGCCTTGGTCAGTGCCCTGGAATGGGACAGAGATTCGGCCCCTGTAAGAGACCTCTTTTGGGAGGGGTTGCACAGCTCGATTAAAGATGAGATCGCGAGGGGGGAGAGACCCCGAACCACCCAGGAGGTCGTTCAGAGGGCACTGGCAGTGGGGGTGAGGCTGGAAGAACGCCCGTGGAGCAGGGACGAAGGGCGTGGAGGGCGCGAACCAGCCAGGGGCCCCTCCTTCCTTCCCAGAGAAGCAGCGCGGGCGCAATCCACGCCTCTGCCAGGAGGAGGAGCCGAACCTATGGAGGTTGGAGGTGCAAGGGCTCAGTCAGCAACCAGAGCCCTAGCACCGGCAGCAGTGAAAGCGAAGCCTCCTAGAGGGAACAGGAAGTGTTACGTCTGTGAGGAGCCAGGGCATATGGCGAAAGAGTGTCCCCAGAGGTTCCACAAGCTCACTGCAGCCTCGGCAATGGTGACTGCAGCAACGCAGCAAGGAGGAACACAGCAGGGAAACGAAGCAGTCTGGCTGGAGGAAGAGGCCCTGGGGCCCAGCCAGACGTGTTAGTGCCGCAGTCCCCAGAGATTTTACAGCCCGTGAACCCCCTCCCGCCCAAACCAGTGGTGAGGCTCACCGCATCTCTCCAGCTGCCCAATGGAATCACCATGGACGTGCCCATCACAGTGGACTCGGGCAGCAACGCGGACTTTATAGGGCAGGACTTTGTCGACAAGCACGCTATACAGTTGCTGCCGGCCACACTGCCCCTGCAGGTTGTCACGGTGGATGGCAGGGAGTTGCTAGGGGGGCAAGTGGTGAAGCAGACGCCGCCAATGGCGATGCGACTTGGGAATCACAAAGAAATCATCAGCTTCAATGTCACTCAACTATCGGATACGCCCATTGTATTGGGAATGAGTTGGCTGGACAAGCACAGCCCAACGCTGGCTTGGTACCAGAGGCAGCTGGTCTTCGGCTCTTCCTTTTGTGCTGAACACTGCATCATGCACCGGCAGGAAGGAGAGGAAGAGGAGTCACAGCTGCTGCTAGGCACGCTGCAAGCGATTCCCCACAAGTACGCAGAATTTTTGGAAGTTTTCTGCGAGAAGGAGGCGGACAGGCTACCCCCTCACAGACCATATGACTGCAAAATTGACCTGCTGCCGGGGGCGTTGCTGCCTAAAGGGAAACTGTATTCCATGTCGGAGGACGAGCTGCAGGAACTCAAAGAGTTCATCGATCATAATTTGGAGCGCGGTTTCATCCGAGAGTCCAAGGCAGCGGGGGGCAGTCCTGTATTCTTTGTTAAAAAGCGAGACACGCCCCAAAAAAGACTGGTCGTGGACTATCGCATTTTAAACAGTGTGACCAAGCCGTCGGACTTCCCCATGCCCCGAATCGACGACCTCCTGGCGAAGGTGCGGAAGGGAAAAGTGTTCACCAAATTAGACCTGCGAGGGGCGTACAACCTCATTCGCATGCGGGAGGGGGATGAGTGGAAGACGGCCATGTTCACGCCACTGGGTACCTACGAATACAGAGTTATGCCTTTTGGACTGCAAAATGGCTCCCACGTTTTTCAAGCTTTCATGCATCACGTGTTGGCGGGACTTCTCTACAAGACGTGCGTCTGTTTCTTAGATGACATCCTGATCTTTTCGGAATCGCAGCAGGAGCATGACAGGCACGTCAAGGAAGTGCTGACCAGACTAAAGCAACATAGGCTCTACGCCAAGCTGGAGAAGTGCCAATTCGACGTGACGGAGGTGGATTTTCTGGGCTACAAGTTGTCTGACAAGGGGCTCGCCATGGACAGCGCCAAGGTTCGAGCGGTATTGGACTGGAAGAGCCCACGCAACCGGAAAGAGGTCCAAAGGTTTGTCGGCTTTGCGAACTTCTATCGCAAGTTTATCAAGGGCTTCGCTATGCAGACAGCGGCCATCACAGACACGCTTAGCTCCAAGAAAAAGAAGTTCGTTTGGACGGAGGAGGCGGAGCAGTCCTTTCAGGCACTCAAGCGTCTCTTCACGTCGGAAGAGCAGCTGCTTCACGTCAACCCCAGCAGGCCGATGAGGGTGGAGACGGACGCCTCGGACAGAGCCGTGGGGGCGGTCCTGCTGCAAAAGGACCAGCAGGGGGTGTGGCGACCGGGAGCGTTTTACTCCAGGAAGCTCAGCAAGTCCGAGCAGAACTACACCATCTGGGACAGGGAGTTGCTGGCCATTCATGCAGCGTTCAAAGCGTGGCGGCACTTCCTGATCGGCGCCAAGCACACGGTGCAGGTTTGCACGGACCACAAGAATCTGGAGCACTGGCGCACGGCACAGTTCCTAAACCAGAGGCAGATACGCTGGGCTGAGTTTTTTGCGAACTTCGACTTCCGCATAGAGTATGTCCCGGGGGACACTAACATCATGGCGGACGCCCTCTCCCGTAAGCCACAGTATCTGGAGGACGCAACGCCAGCGGCAGCCATGCACATCTTCGCACCAACAGTATGGGCGTGCGCCGCGGCCACCGTGGACCTGGAGGCGGTGCGACGAGCGTTGCAGGATGACTCCTTCGCGCAAGCAAAGATGGCAGAGGTGCAAAGGGGCAAGGCTGTGGCCGACGGTTTCCAGCTACGAGATGGATTGCTCATCCGTAAAGGGGCCATCTACGTGCCGGGAGACGACCTTCGCGCCAAGGTGCTGCAGCAGCTGCACGACGCGCCCACGGCCAGGCACTTTGGCAAGGAGAAGACGGTGGAATTAGTAGCCAGGGATTTCTGGTGGCCTGGAATGAGAGGGGAGGTCGCAGACTACGTGGCAAGGTGTGACACCTGCCAGAGGGCCAAACCAGTGCACAGACCGCCGGCCGGACTGTTGGAACCGCTGCAAACTCCGGTCGAACCTTGGGAAAGGGTGGCTCTGGACTTTGTCACAGATCTGCCCAGCTCGAGGGGCAAGACGGCAGTGCTGGTGGTGGTGGACCTGTTTTCCAAGATGGCCCATTTCATTCCGTGTGCTAAGGTGGCCACGGCGGAGCAAACCGCCAAACTGTTCATAGACCACGTGTTCAAGGTTCACGGTCTGCCACGGTCTATTCTGTCCGACCGCGGGCGGCAGTTCATCTCGAATTTCTGGCAGAAGCTGATGGGCTTCCTGAACGTCAAGATCAACCTGGCGTCGGCGAGACACCCGCAGACCAACGGGCAAGCGGAGCGGGTCAATGCCATCATGCAGCAGTACCTGAGATGCTATGCGAATCAACAGCCTGCGACGTGGGTGGATTACCTGCCGCTTGCCGAGTTCGCCTACAACAACACGAAGCACGTGTCCACGGGGGTCACGCCGTTCTTCGCCAACAACGGGAGGCACCCCAGAACCTTCCCGGGACTGGAAAGAATGGGGGAGGGGGAGCCGCAGACGGCAGATGCGTTCGCGTCGGAGCTGCAGGAAGTCCACGATCAGCTGAGGCGCCACCTGGAGCTGGCCAAACACGCATACAAGGTACAACCGGACAGACACAGAAGGGTTGGCGAAGAGCTCCACGTGGGAGACTGGGTCTGGTTAGCAGCCCACGCAGTGCCGGCCAGGTCGTTGGCCAAGAAGAAACTAGGGCATAAACAACTGGGGCCCTACCAAGTCGAAGAGCAGGTCAACCCGGTAGCTTTCAGACTGGCACTTCCGGAGGGTTCCAGAATGCATCCGGTGTTCCACAGATCGGTGCTCACTCCCTACAAGGCACCGCACAGGTTCCAGGAACCCGGAACGGCGCCGAGTCCGGTCAGAGACAGAACAGGGCACGCGGGAGTGGCACAGAAGGAGCGCATCAACGAAGTCACGGAGATTTTGGACTCCAGATGGGGGGAAGAGGGGGTAGAATACTTTCTCGCCAAGGAGGGCACCCCGGCCAGTGCGAACAGCTGGGTGCCGGGCTACGCCTTGGACGAACCTCTACTCAAAGACGAGTTTCATGCCCTCTTCCCACATAGACCTATGCCAGCAGACTTTTTCGACGACTGGCTTTTCACGCCCACGCTTTCGGCCAGCACTTTCCGGGGGTTCGACTCGGAAGAGGACCCGACACAAGACGTCCGTTCCCCGGAGGGGTCACCCTCGGGATCTGCATCAGAACCCTCGTATTGGTGGGACGATAGACCAGAGGAGCAGTTCCGCAGAAGGTGGCTGGAAGGCCCAGGACGAGCAACGCCGCCAGGAGGAAGTGAGGGAGAAACGGACATGGACGTTTTCGGGGACGACCCTGGTTTCGAGCACGGCGGCACAGAGATGGAAGCGGAGGTGACCGTCGTCGACGAGAGCAGGGAGGGAGACCCGCGAGACTTCAGATGGAGGCCCGCCACGGGAAGCGAACGATATCCGACGTTCGTCCCTTTGCAACAGCAGCACCCAGCTCCAGCACCGGAAGGAGGGGAGGGGGGAATGGGGGGCTTCGAGGGGGGGATGGATGTCAGGGATTTAGGAGCAGAGGCAAGGCCAAGGGAGGAAACAGAGAGCGAAGGGGAGGAGGCAGAAGAAAAGATGAGTGATGACGACGACCCGAGATCTCCTAGTCTTTCCAGTGAATCAGAGGATTCACAGAAAGGAGCACCAGTGGCCAGGGCAAGGGGGGAGTCTAGGGGGGCACCCCAGGAAGATAGAGCCAGAGGGGACTCAGGGGAGAGCAGTTGGAAATCGGGACCAGCGTCACCGCCAGGGAGCAGGGAAGAAGAAGGGAGCCAGGGGGCAAGCGCTGGCAGCTCACCACAGGAGGGAGGGCATGAGTCAGGAGTGGCCACACCTCCATCGGGGAGCGAAGAAACGGTTAAGAGGAAAGTGGAAGGTTGGGCGCGCGCGCCAAGTTCAAATGCAGAGGAAGGCGGCGCAGTAAGCAGCCCGGAAAGGGAACCAGGTCCTAAAGCCCGGCGCAAGGAGGCAGGAGGGTCCGGGTCAGCGTCAGAAGAATCCAGGAAGGAAGAAACCCCGGGGGGTAGAGGGACCCAGAGGAGGACAGTCAGGCGGAAAAGGTGGAGCAGGGCTAGGATATTAAGTTGGTGCACAAGGGGCGGAGACTCAGACGGAGCTTCGCCGATCTAGCTACTAGACGTAGAGTTGCGCGCAGCAGCGTGAGAATGGAAACTGCAATTCAATAAAGACTTTTACTTAATGATCGCTGGCTAGCGTGATCCTCTGTGAGCTAGGATCTTCAAGCAGCTCTGACACACACACATATACATATATCCGTTTTATTTTTATTTATTTACAAACGGACACCTATATCTAGGTATGTATATTCTTGTATATAAACTTCCGCGGCCCACCCGCCCCATCCCTCCGCCAAGGGGCACGAGAGGAAGGCCACTGGGGGAGAAAGGCAGGTGAGGGCGGGGCGGGGGGCAGGGCTGCCCCCTGGGGAGAGCGGGGTCGAGAGAGAGTGGGCGGGAGAAAGAGAGAGGGCCAGCCTGGCTCGGCACGTCTCTGCTGGCCCAAGGTCGTAGCACAGGCTCTTCCGCCCGTTTCCCTCCCCTTCCTGTCAGCTTGCCTCTCCTCCGGTGGCACCTCCTTCCGGTACCCCTGCCCTCGCCCAAGATGGCGGCAGCACAGGCTCTTCCGCCCGTTTCCCTCCCCTTCCTGTCCTCTTGCCTCTCCTCCGGTGGCACCTCCTTCCGGGTACCACTGCCCTCGCCCAAGATGGCGGCAGCACAGGCTCTTCCGCCCGTTTCCCTCCCCTTCCTGTCGGCTTGCCTCTCCTCCGGTGGCACCTCCTTCCGGGTACCCCCTGCCCTCGCCCAAGATGGCGGCAGCACAGGCTCTTCCGCCCGTTTCCCTCCCCTTCCTGTCCGCTTGCCTCTCCTCCGGTGGCACCTCCTTCCGGTACGCCTGCCCTCGCCCAAGATGGCGGCAGCACAGGCTCTTCCGCCCGTTTCCCTCCCCTTCCTGTCCTCTTGCCTCTCCTCCGGTGGCACCTCCTTCCGGGTACCACTGCCCTCGCCCAAGATGGCGGCAGCACAGGCTCCTCCGCCCGTTTCCCTCCCCTTCCTGTCGGCTTGCCTCTCCTCCGGTGGCACCTCCTTCCGGGTACCCCCTGCCCTCACCCAAGATGGCGGCAGCACAGGCTCTTCCGCCCGTTTCCCTCCCCTTCTGTTTGCACCAGAATCACACTACCAAAGCAGAAAGGTCTTCTGGATTCCATCTAAATAGGAAGAAGATGAAAACGCTCTGATTGGGCTTATTTCAAATAAGTGTTTTTGGGGTTACAATGCACATTCAACCAAAAATCGCAGAGCGAAATGTATGTTATCAGCCCAAATCAAGCATGGGTGTTTTGGTTCATCTCAATTGAAAGAGGGAGAAGAAGCTTGGATTGCACTCGGTTTTCATTCACCCACAAATAGAAAATCGAAGTATCATAAGCATAATCAACGCAAAACAGGTTGTTTTGGGTTCCGTCTACATAGAAAGAAGAATCTTGGATTTCGCTTAATAAAAAGTATTGTTCTTTGGTGTGTCAGGGGTTCAGAAGCAGAGACGCAGAGAAGGGAGGAGACAGAGAGCGAGGGGGAGGAATACGAAGGAAAGATGAGTGGGGATGACGAACCGAGATCGCCGAGCTTATCCAGTGAGTCCGAGGATTCCCAGAAGGGAGCGCCAGCAGTCAGAGCAAGGGGGGAAAGCAGGGGGACACCCCAGGAAGAAGGGTCCAGAGAGGAATCAGAGAGCAGCAGTTGGAGATCGGGACCCACGTACCCAGACGGGAACAGCGGGGAGAAAGGGGACCAGATATCGGGTTCCGGAGGCTTTCAGAAGGAGGGAGGGCATGAGTCAGGAGTAGTCACGCCCACCTCGGGGAGCGACGAAACGATCAAGAGGAAGGTTGAGAGTTGGGCGCGCGCGCCAAGTTCAAATGTAGCGGAAGCTGGCGCAGTAAGCAGCCCAGAGAGTGAACCAGGTCCCAAAGCCCGCCGCAAGGAGGCGGAAGGGTCAGGGGGGTCCGCGTCAGAAGAGAGTAGGAAAAAGGAGACCCCGGGGGGCAGAAGGACCCAGAGACGGAGGGAAAGGCGCAGGAGGTGGAGCAAGGCTAGGGTATTAAGCTGGTGTGCTAGAGGCGGAGACTCAGACGGGTCTTCGCCGGTCTGACCTAGAAGAAGTAGGGCTGCATATTGCAGTTTGGAAATGGAAGCTGTAATCCAATAAAGACTCTTTTAACCTGAACGCTGGCTAACGTGGTCCTATGTGAGCTGGGACTGAGTGGCAGCCCTGACAGTAAGACCCGTCACATTTAAGCTTCGGACACCTGATACCTCGCAGCGGAGGCAGAAGCAGCGAGAGGAGGAAATTGGTGTTTGGGAGCGAGCTCACAACGGTTGGCAGAGATGACGGAAGCAGAGAAAATTTCAGCGCTGCAACAGGCAGTGACCCAATTGAACGCGGAGGTACAGGCATCCAAGAAAAGGGAGGAGGATGCGGCAGCCGCCTACAGAGATCTCCACGCCAGGTTTGAAGCATTGGTTAAGCATGGGCAGCCAGGACCCAGACCGGAGGGGGTTGGGTTGGCACGGAGAGCAGGAGGGCTTGTGGCTCACTTCGATGGGAATTTACAACAGTACCCCAATTTTCGAGCAGACGTAATGTGCGCACTGCAACTGCTGGCGAAAGACTTTAGGGATGAGGAAGAGAAAGTGGGGTTTATACTATCCCATTTGCATGGGGATGCTAAAGCGTGGCTACGCAATTTGTGGAGGGATAAAGATCCGGCGCTTCAGAATGCAGATGCCTTTATCAAAGCGATGGATGCGTGCTTTTTATCTACCATTGACGTGGATCTTGCCCGACGGGAGATTCATGGACTGAAACAAGGGAGGGCGAGCGTACGCCAGTATCACGCCCGCTTTTTTGCGCTGGTCAGTGCCTTGGAATGGGACCGGGATTCGCCCCCAGTCAGAGACCTATTCTGGGAGGGTTTAAGCAGTGCTGTTAAAGACGAAATTGCGAGGGGGGAGAGGCCCCGGAGCACGCAGGAGGTGGTCCAAAGGGCGCTGACTGTGGGGGTGAGGCTGGAAGAACGTCCGTGGTGCAGAGACGAAGGATGTGGAGGGCGCGAAGCAGCGAGAAGTTTCTCTTTCGTTCCCAGGGACGCTACGCGTGCGCAATCTACACCTCCGCCAGGAGGGGGAGTGGAACCTATGGAGGTGGGAGGAGCCAGGGCTCAGTCAGCTACCAGAGCCCCTGCACCAGCGGCAGTCAAGACTAAACCTCCTAGAGGGACCAGGAAGTGTTATATATGCGACAGCTCTCAACACTTGGCGAAAGAGTGTCCCCAGAGGAGCTCCAAGCACACTGCAGCCTCCGCAACGGTGAAAGCGGCCACGCAACACAGCGAACACCAGCAGGGTAACGACGATGTCTGGCTGGAGACAGAGGCACTGGGGCCCAGCCAGACGCATCACTGAAGCAGTCCCCAGCGATCTTGCAACCCACAGACCCCCTCCCACCCAAACCAGTAGTGCAACTCACAGCATCTCTCCAGCTGCCCGATGGCGTCACTATCGAAGTCCCGCTTTCTGTGGATTCTGGAAGCAACGCAGACTTTATAGCACAGGATTTTGTGGAGCAGCACGCTATACAGCTATTACCGGCCACTCTGCCCCTGCAAGTCGTCACAGTGGATGGCAGAGAGTTGCTGGGGGGGGGGCAGGTGGTGAAGCAAACGCCGCCAATGGTGATGCGCCTTGGCAACCACAGGGAAGTCATCAGTTTTAACGTCACACGACTGTCGGACACACCCATTGTGTTGGGCATGAGTTGGCTGGACAGGCACAGTCCGACACTGGCTTGGTACCAGCGACAGCTGATCTTCGGCTCCTCTTACTGCGCAGAACACTGCATCCTGCCCGGACAGGAGGGAGAGGAGGAGGAATCACAACTGCAGTTGGGAACGTTGCAAGCAGTCCCCCACAAATACGCAGACTTTCTGGAGGTCTTCTGCGAGAAGGAGGCAGACAAGTTACCACCGCACAGGCAATATGACTGCAAGATTGACCTCCTACCAGGGGCGACGCTACCGAAGGGGAGGCTGTATTCCATGTCTGAGGATGAACTACAGGAACTCAAACAGTTCATAGATCACAATTTGGAGCGCGGTTTCATCCGGGAGTCCAGGGCAGTAGGGGGCAGTCCTGTTTTCTTTGTGAAGAAGAAGGACACGCCCCAAAAGAGGCTGGTGGTGGATTTTCGCCTCTTGAACAAGATGACCAAGCCCTCTGATTTCCCCATGCCCAGGATTGACGACCTACTGGCGACGGTGCGCAAGGGACGCGTGTTTACCAAGTTGGACCTGCGAGGGGCGTACAATCTCATCCGCATGAGGGAGGGCGATGAGTGAAAGACAGCCATGTTCACGCCTCTGGGCACCTACGAGTACAGAGTGATGCCGTTTGGATTGCAAAACGGTTCTCACTGTTTTCAAGCTTTCATGCATCATGTGTTGGCGGGACTCCTCTACAAGAAGTGCGTCTGCTTTCTGGATGACATCCAGATATTCTCGGAGATGATATTCTCCGAGTCGCAGCAAGCGCATGACCAAGACGTTCGGGAGGTGCTGGAGAGGTTGCAGCAGCATAGACTGTACGCCAAACTGGAGAAGTGCCAGTTCGACACGACGGAGGTGGATTTCTTGGGTTACAAGTTGTCGGACAAGGGGCTAGCCATGGACAGCGCCAAGGTGCGAGCGGTGTTGGATTGGAAGAGCCCGCGCAACCGGAAGGAGGTCCAACGGTTTGTCGGCTTCGCCAACTTCTATCGCAAGTTTATCAAAGGGTTCGCGATGCAGACGGCGGCGATTACGGACACGCTAAGCTCCAAGAAAAAGAAATTCATCTGGACGGAGCAGGCAGAGCAGTCCTTTCAGGCACTCAAGCGTCTCTTCGCGTCGGAAGAGCAACTGCTGCATATCGACCCCAGCAGACCGATGCGGGTAGAGACAGACGCGTCCGATAGAGCAGTGGGAGCTGTCCTGCTGCAGAGGGATCCACAGGGGGTCTGGAGACCGGGAGCGTTCTACTCCAGAAAGCTCAGCAAGTCGGAGCAGAACTACACCATCTGGGACAGGGAGTTGCTTGCCATTCATGCAGCATTCAAAGCATGGAGGCACTTCCTGATCGGCGCCAAGCACACGGTGCAGGTCTGCACGGACCACAAGAATCTGGAGCACTGGCGCACGGCGAAGTTCCTGAACCAGAGGCAGATACGTTGGGCGGAGTTCTTTGCTGACTTCGATTTCCGAATAGAGTACGTCCCAGGCGACACCAACATCATGGCGGATGCACTGTCCCGAAAACCGCAATACCTCGAAGAGGCGACGCCAGCGGCAGCCATGCACATCTTCGCGCCAACAGCGTGGGCGTGCGCTTCAGCCACAGTAGACCTGGATGCGGTGCGGCGGGCGTTGCAGGACGACTCATTCGCGCAGGCGAAGATGGCCGAAGTGCACAAGGGCACGGCGAAGAGCGACGAGTTCCAGATACGGGACGGCTTGCTCTTACGTAAAGGGGCCATCTACGTGCCGGGAGATGAACTTCGCGCCAAGGTACTGCAGCAGTTGCACAACGCACCCACGGCCGGGCACTTTGGCACGGAAAAAACGGTGGAATTAGTCGCAAGGGACTTTTGGTGGCCCAGACTGAGAGGGGAAGTCGCGGACTACGTCGCGAGGTGCGACACCTGCCAGAGGGCCAAGCCGGTGCACAAACCACCGGCGGGACTGCTCGAACCGCTGCAAACGCCGTTTGAACCGTGGGAGAGGGTGGCCCTTCAACCAAAAATCAACCAAAAAATCGCAGTGAAATGTTTGTTATCAGCCAAAATCAACCATAGGTGTTTAAGTTAATCTCAATCGAAAGAGGACAAATAAGCTTGGATTGCATTTCGGTATTCATTGACCCACAAACTGCAAATCGAAGTGTCATAAGCATAAACAAAGCAAAACAGGTTGTTTTGGATACCATCTACATAGAAAGAAGAATCTTGGATTGCGCTTATTTCAAAGTCGTGTTCTTTGGTTCTAATGTACATTGACCCACAAATCGCCAAGTGAGTGTAATGAGCCTAAAATGACAAAACACCATATTTCCGCTTCCATATGCGGAGAAAGAAGACGCATAAGCTTCGAGGCTTATTTCAATTCACAGGGTGTTTTTTGGGTTTGCACTAGAATCACACAACCAAAGCAAAAAGAATGCACATTCAACCAAAAATCGCAGAGTGAAATGTTTTTTATCAGCCAAAATCAACCTTATAGGTGTTTAAGTTCATCTCAATAGAAAGAAAACGAATAAGCTTGGATTGCTCTTTCGGTGTTCATTCACCCACAAATAACAAAGCAAAGTGTAATAAGCCTAAAGAAAGCAAAACAGGTTGTATTCGGTTCCATCTACATAGAAATAAGAATCTTGGATTTCGCTTATTTCAAAGTCGTGTTCTTTGGTATTAATGCACTTTTACCGAGAAATCGCAAAGTGTATGTAATGAGACCAAAATAACAAAACGCCATATTTCCGCAACCATATGCGTAGATAGAAGATGAATAAGCTTCGATTGGGCTTATTTCAATTCATAGAATCATAGAATCATAGTTGGAATTTATATGGTGTTTTTTGGGTGAGCACCAGAATCACCCCCAAACAAAGCAATAAGGTGTTTTGCATTCCATCTACGTAGAAAGAAGATGAACACGCTCTGATTGGGCTTATTTCAAATAGCTGTTTTTGGGGTTAGAATGAACATTCAACAAAAAATCACAGAGCCAAATGTTTGTTATCAGCCCAAATCAACCATAAGTGTTTATGTTTATCTCAATAGAAAGAGAACGAATAAGCTTGGATTGCTCTTTCGGTGTTCATTCACCCACAAGCTGCAAAGCAAAGTGTCATAAGCATAAACAACGCAAAACAGGTTGTTTTGGTTTCCATCTACATAGAAAGAAGAATCTTGGATTTCGCTTATTTCAAAATCGTGTTCTTTGGAGTTAATGCATATTTACCCAGAAATCGCAGTGTATGTAATGAGACCAAAATAACAAAACGACATATTTCCGCTTCCATATGAGTAGAAAGAAGACGAATAAGCTTCGATTGGGCTTATTTCAATTCATAGAATCATAGAATCATAGTTGAAATTAGCGTGGTGTTTTTTGGGTGTGCACCAGAATCACCTAACCAAAGCAAAAAGGTGTTCTGGGTTCAATCTACATAAAAAGAAGATGATAACGCTCTTGTCAGGGGTTCAGGAGCAGAGGCAAGGGCAAGGGAGGAAACAGAGAGCGAGGGGGAGGAGGCAGAAGAAAAGATGAGTGATGACGACGACCCGAGATCTCCGAGTCTTTCCAGTGAATCAGAAGATTCACAGAAAGGAGCACCAGTGGCCAGGGCAAGGGGGGACCCTAGGGGGACACCCCAGGAAGATAGAGCCAGAGGGGACTCAGAGGGGAGCAGTTGGAAATCGGGACCAGCGTCACCGCCAGAGAGCAGGGAAGAGGAAGGGCGCCAGGGATCAAGCGCTGGCAGCTCACAACAGGAGGGAGGGCACGAGTCAGGAGTGGCCACACCTCCATCGGGGAGCGAAGAAACGGTCAGACGGAAAGTGGAAGGTTGGGCGCGCGCGCCAAGTTCAAATGCACAGGAAAGTGACGCAGTAGGCAGCCCGGAGAGGGAGCCAGGTCCTAAAGCCCGGCGCAAGGAGACAGGAGGGTCCGGGGGGTCGGCGTCAGAGGAATCCCGGAGGGAAGAGACCCCGGGGGGCAGAGGGACCCAGAGGAGAACAGTCAGGTGGAAAAGGTGAAGCAGGGCTAGGATATTAAGTTGGTGCACAAGGGGCGGAGACTCAGACGGAGCTTCGCCGATCTAACCATAAGACGTAGAGTTGCACGCAGCAGCTTGAGAATGGAAACTGTAACTCAATAAAGACTTTTACTTAATGATCGCTGGCTAGCGTGATCCTCTGTGAGCTAGGATCGGGGAGCAGCTCTGACAGTAAGCTCCGTCTCTAAATTGTGGGCATCTACGGCCTCACGGAGAGGAGAGAAAGCGGGTGCCTACTAGCGAGCTCACGAACGGCAGACAACATGACGGCTGAACAGCAGATAGCGGAACTCAGAGAAGCAGTGTCACGACTGAATGCCGAGGCTCTTGCATCCAGGAAGAGAGAGGAGGACGCAGCTGCCGCCTACAGGGATCTCCAGGTCAGGTTGGAAGTGCTTACGAAGCAAGGGCAACTGACACCCAAACCGGAGGGAATTGGGTTGGGGAGACGAACAGGCGGTCTGGTCTCTCACTTCGATGGGAATCTGCAACAGTACCCCAACTTTAGAGCAGATGTAATGTGTACACTGCAACTGCTGAACAAAGACTTTAGAGATGAGCAAGAGAAAGTGGGATTCATCATGTCCCATTTGCATGGAGATGCTAAAGCATGGCTGCGCAATTTGTGGAGGGATAAGGATCCGGCGCTCCAAAATGCGGATGCCTTTATTAAAGCGATGGATGGGTGCTTTTTATCAAGCATTGACGTGGATCTTGCTCGGCAGCAGATACATGGACTCAAGCAAGGGAGGGCCAGCGTAAGGCAGTACCATGCCTGCTTTTTCGCTTTGGTCAGTGCCCAGGAATGGGATAGAGATTCGGCTCCTGTAAGAGACCTGTTTTGGGAGGGATTGCACGGCTCGGTTAAAGATGAAATTGTGAGGGGGGAGAGACCCCGGACCACGCAGGAGATCGTTCAGAGGGCGCTGGCGGTGGGGGTGCGGCTGGAAGAACGTCCGTGGAGCAGGGACGAAGGGCGTGGAGGGCGCGAACCAGCCAGGGGCTCCTCCTTCCTTCCCAGAGAAGCAGCGCGTGCGCAATCCACGCCTCCGCCAGGAGGAGGGGCGGAACCTATGGAGGTTGGAAGTGCAAGGGCTCAGTCAGCAGCCAGAGCCCTAGCACCGGCAGCAGTGAAAGCGAAGCCTCCTAGAGGGAACAGGAAGTGTTACATCTGCGATGATCCACAGCATATGGCGAAAGAGTGTCCCCGGAGGCTCCACAAGCACACTGCAGCCTCAGCAATGGTAACTGCAGCAACGCAGCAAGGAGAACCACAGCAGGGAAACGACGGAGTCTGGCTGGAGAAAGAGGCACTGGGGCCCAGCCAGACGTGTCAGTGAAGCAGTCCCCAGAGATTTTACAGCCCATGGACCCCCTCCCGCCCAAACCAGTAGTGAGGCTCACCGCATCGCTCCAGCTGCCCAATGGAATCACCATGGACGTGCCAATCACCATTGACTCAGGAAGCAATGCGGACTTTATAGGGCAGGACTTTGTCGACCGGCACGCTATACAGTTGCTGCCTGCCACGCTGCCCCTGCAGGTTGTCACGGTGGATGGCAGGGAGCTGCTAGGGGGGCAAGTGGTGAAGCAGACGCCACCAATGGTGATGCGACTTGGGAATCACAGGGAAATCATCAGCTTCAACGTCACTCAACTATCGGACACGCCCATTGTATTGGGAATGAGTTGGCTGGACAAGCACAGCCCAACGCTGGCTTGGTACCAGAGGCAGCTGACCTTCGGCTCTTCCTTTTGTGCTGAACACTGCATCGTCCCCCGGCAGGAAGGAGAGGAAGAGGAGTCACAGCTGCAGCTAGTCACGCTGCAAGCGGTTCCCCACAAGTACGCAGAATTTTTGGAGGTTTTCTGCGAGAAGGAGGCAGACAGGCTACCCCCCCACAGACCATATGACTGCAAGATTGACCTGCTGCCGGGGGCGGCACTGCCCAAAGGGAAGCTGTATTCCATGTCTGAGGACGAACTGCAGGAACTCAAAGAGTTCATAGATCATAATTTGGAGCGCGGTTTCATCCGAGAGTCCAAGGCAGCGGGGGGCAGTCCTGTATTCTTTGTTAAGAAGCGGGACACGCCCCAAAAAAGGCTTGTAGTGGACTATCGCATCTTAAACAGTGTGACCAAGCCATCGGACTTCCCCATGCCCCGAATCGACGACCTCCTCGCAAAGGTACGGAAGGGCAGCGTGTTCACCAAGTTGGACCTGCGAGGGGCGTACAACCTCATTCGCATGCGGGAAGGAGATGAGTGGAAGACAGCCATGTTCACGCCTGTCAGAGCTGCTCGAAGATCCTAGCTCACAGAGGATCACGCTAGCCAGCGATCATTAAGTAAAAGTCTTTATTGAATTACAGTTTCCATTTTCAAGCTGCTGCGTGCAACTCTACGTCTAGTAGCTAGATCGGCGAAGCTCCGTCTGATTCTCCGCCCCTTGTGCACCAACTTAATATCCTAGCCCTGCTCCACCTTTTCCGCCTGACTGTTCTCCTCTGGATCCCTCTGCCCCCCGGGGTTTCTTCCTTCCGGGATTCTTCTGACGCTGACCCGGACCCTCCTGCCTCCTTGCGCCGGGCTTTAGGACCTGGCTCCCTTTCCGGGCTGCTTACTGCGCCGCCTTCCTCTGCATTTGAACTTGGCGCGCGCGCCCAACCTTCCACTTTCCGCTTAACCGTTTCTTCGCTCCCCGATGGAGGTGTGGCCACTCCTGACTCATGCCCTCCCTCCTGTGGTGAGCTGCCAGCGCTTGCCCCCTGGCTCCCTTCCTCCTCTCTGCTCCCTAGCGGTGACGCTGGTCCCGATTTCCAACTGCTCTCCTCTGAGTCCCCTCTGGCTCTATCTTCCTGGGGTGCCCCCCTAAACTCCCCCCTTGCCCTGGCCACTGGTGCTCCTTTCTGTGAATCCTCTGATTCACTGGAAAGACTCGGAGATCTCGGGTCGTCGTCATCACTCATCTTTTCTTCTGCCTCCTCCCCTTCGCTCTCTGTTTCCTCCCTTGCCCTTGCCTCTGCTCCTAAACCCCTGACATCCATCCCCCCCTCGAAGCCCCCCATTCCCCCCTCCCCTCCTTCCGGTGCTGGAACTGGGTGCTGCTGTTGCAAAGGGACGAATGTCGGATATCGCTCGCTTCCCGTGGCGGGCCTCCATCTGAAGGCTCCCGGGTCTTCCTCCCTGCTCCCGTCGACGACGGTCACCTCCGCTTCCATCTCTGTGCCGCCGTGCTCGAAACCAGGGTCGTCCCCGAAAACGTCCATGTCCGTCTCTCCCTCACTTCCTCCTGGCGGCGTTGCTCGTCCTGGGCATTCCAGCCACTTTCTGCGGAACTGCTCCTCTGGTCGATCGTCCCACCAATACGAGGGTTCTGATGCAGATCCCGAGGGTGACCCCTCCGGGGAACGTACGTCTTGTGTCGGGTCCTCGTCCGAGTCGAACCCCCGGAAAGTGCTGGCTGAAAGCGTGGGCGTGAAAAGCCAGTCGTCGAAAAAGTCTGCTGGCATTGGTCTATGTGGGAAGAGGGCGTGAAACTCGTCTTTGAGTAGAGGTTCGTCCAAAGCGTAGCCCGGCACCCAGCTGTTCGCACTGGCCGGGGTGCCCTCCTTGGCGAGAAAGTATTCTACCCCCTCCTCCCCCCATCTGGAGTCCAAAATCTCCGTGACTTCATTGATGCGCTCCTTCTGTGCCACTCCCGCGTGCCCTGTTCTGTCTCTGACCGGACTCGGCGCCGTTCCGGGTTCTTGGAACCTGTGCGGTGCCTTGTAGGGAGTGAGCACCGATCTGTGGAACACCGGATGCATTCTGGAACCCTCCGGAAGTGCCAGTCTGAAAGCCACCGGGTTAACCTGCTCTTCGACTTGGTAGGGCCCCAGTTGTTTATGCCCTAGTTTCTTCTTGGCCAACGACCTGGCCGGCACTGCGTGGGCTGCTAACCAGACCCAGTCTCCCAGGTGGAGCTCTTCGCCAACCCTTCTGTGCTTGTCCGCTTGTACCTTGTATGCGTGTTTGGCCAGCTCCAGGTGGCGCCTCAGCTGATCGTGGACTTCCTGCAGCTCCGACGCGAACGCATCTGCTGTCTGCGGCTCCCCCTCCCCCATTCTTTCCAGTCCCGGGAAGGTTCTGGGGTGCCTCCCATTGTTGGCGAAGAACGGCGTGACCCCCGTGGACACGTGCTTTGTGTTGTTGTAGGCGAACTCGGCAAGCGGCAGGTAATCCACCCACGTCGCAGGCTGTTGATTTGCATAACATCTCAGGTACTGCTGCATGATGGCATTGACCCGCTCCGCTTGCCCGTTGGTCTGCGGGTGTCTCGCCGACGCCAGGTTGATCTTGACGTTCAGGAAGCCCATCAGCTTCTGCCAGAAATTCGAGATGAACTGCCGCCCCCGGTCGGACAGAATAGACCGTGGCAGACCGTGAACCTTGAACACGTGGTCTATGAACAGTTTGGCGGTTTGCTCCGCCGTGGCCACCTTCGCACACGGAATGAAATGTGCCATCTTGGAAAACAGGTCCACCACCACCAGCACTGCCGTCTTGCCTCTCGAGCTGGGCAGATCTGTGACAAAGTCCAGAGCCACCCTCTCCCAAGGTTCGACCGGAGTTTGCAGCGGTTCCTACAGTCCGGCCGGCTGTCTGTGCACTGGCTTGGCCCTCTGGCAGGTGTCGCACCTCGCCACGTAGTCCGCAACCTCCCCTCTCATTCCAGGCCACCAGAAATCCCTAGCTACCAATTCCATCGTCTTCTCCTTGCCAAAGTGCCCGGCCGTGGGCGCGTCGTGCAGCTGCTTCAGCACCTTGGAGCGAAGGTCGTCTCCCGGCACGTAGATGGCCCCTTTACGGATGAGCAATCCATCTCGTAGCTGGAAACCGTCGGCCGCAGCCTTGCCCCTTTGCACCTCTGCCATCTTTGTTTGCGCGAAGGAGTCATCCTGCAACGCTCGTCGCACCGCCTCCAGGTCCACGGTGGCCGCCTCGCACGCCCACACTGTTGGTGCGAAGATGTGCATGGCGGCCGCTGGCATTGCGTCCTCCAGATACTGTGGCTTACGGGAGAGGGCGTCCGCCATGATGTTAGTGTCCCCCGGGACATACTCTATGCGGAAGTCGAAGTTCGCAAAGAACTCAGCCCAACGTATCTGCCTCTGGTTTAGGAACTGTGCCGTGCGCCAGTGCTCCAGATTCTTGTGGTCCGTGCAAACCTGCACCGTGTGCTTGGCGCCGATCAGGAAGTGCCTCCACGCTTTGAACGCTGCATGAATGGCCAGCAACTCCCTGTCCCAGATGGTGTAGTTCTGCTCGGACTTGCTGAGCTTCCTGGAGTAAAACGCTCCCGGTCGCCACACCCCCTGCTGGTCCTTCTGCAGCAGGACCGCCCCCACGGCTCTGTCCGAGGCGTCTGTCTCCACCCTCATCGGCCTGCTGGGGTTGACATGAAGCAGCTGCTCTTCCGACGCGAAGAGACGCTTGAGCGCCTGAAAGGACTGCTCCGCCTGCTCTGTCCAAACGAACTTCTTTTTCTTGGAGCTAAGCGTGTCAGTGATGGCCGCTGTCTGCATAGCGAAGCCTTTGATAAACTTGCGATAGAAGTTCGCGAAGCCGACAAACCGTTGGACCTCCTTCCGGTTGCGTGGACTCTTCCAATCCAACACCGCTCGAACCTTGGCGCTGTCCATGGCGAGCCCCTTGTCAGACAGCTTGTAGCCCAGAAAGTCCACCTCCGTCACGTCAAATTGGCACTTCTCCAGCTTGGCGTAGAGCCTATGTTGCTTTAGCCTGCTCAGCACTTCTTTGACGTGCCCGTCATGCTCCTGCTGCGATTCCGAAAAGATCAGGATGTCATCTAAGAAACAGACGCACGTCTTGTAGAGAAGTCCCGCCAACACGTGATGCATGAAAGCTTGAAAAACGTGGGAGCCATTTTGCAATCCAAAAGGCATAACTCTGTATTCGTAGGTCCCCAGTGGCGTGAACATGGCCGTCTTCCACTCATCTCCTTCCCGCATGCGAATGAGGTTGTACGCCCCTCGCAGGTCCAACTTGGTGAACACTTTTCCCTTCCGCACCTTCGCTAGGAGGTCGTCGATTCGGGGCATGGGGAAGTCCGATGGCTTGGTCCCACTGTTCAAAATGCGATAGTCCACGACCAGTCTTTTTTGGGGCGTGTCTCGCTTTTTAACAAAGAATACAGGACTGCCCCCCGCTGCCTTGGACTCTCGGATGAAACCGCGCTCCAAATTATGATCTATGAACTCCTTGAGCTCTTGCAGTTCGTCCTCTGACATGGAATACAGTTTCCCTTTAGGCAGCGCCGCCCCCGGCAGCAGGTCAATTTTGCAGTCATATGGTCTGTGAGGGGGTAGTCTGTCCGCCTCCTTTTCGCAGAAAACTTCCAAAAATTCTGCGTACTTGTGGGGAATCGCTTGCAGCGTGCCTAGCAGCAGCTGTGACTCCTCTTCCTCTCCTTCCTGCCGGGGCACGATGCAGTGTTCAGCACAAAAGGAAGAGCCGAAGATCAGCTGCCTCTGGTACCAAGCCAGCGTTGGGCTGTGCTTGTCCAGCCAACTCATTCCCAATACAATGGGCGTATCCGATAGTTGAGTGACATTGAAGCTGATGACTTCTCTGTGATTGCCAAGTCGCATCACCATCGGTGGCGTCTGCTTCACCACTTGCCCCCCTAGCAGCTCCCTGCCATCCACCGTGACAACCTGCAGGGGCAGTGTGGCCGGCAGCAACTGTATAGCGTGTTTGTCGACAAAGTCCTGCCCTATAAAGTCCGCGTTGCTGCCCGAGTCCACGGTGATTGGCACGTCCATGGTGATGCCATTGGGCAGCTGGAGAGATGCGGTGAGCCTCACTACTGGTTTGGGCGGGAGGGGGTTCACGGGCTGTAAAATCTCTGGGGACTGCGTCACTAACACGTCTGGCTGGGCCCCAGTGCCTCTTCCTCCAGCCAGACTGCGTCGTTTCCCTGCTGTGGTCCACCTTGCTGCGTCGCTGCAGTCACCATTGCTGAAGCTGCAGTGAGCTTGTGGGGCCTCTGGGGACACTCTTTCGCCATGTGCCCTGGCTCCTCACAGACGTAACACTTCCTGTTCCCTCTAGGAGGCTTCGCTTTCACTGCTGCCGGTGCTAGGGCTCTGGTTGCTGACTGAGCCCTTGCACCTCCCACCTCCATAGGTTCCGCTCCTCCTCCTGGTGGAGGCGTGGATTGCGCCCGCGCTGCGTCTCTGGGAAGGAAGGAGGGGCCCCTGGTTGGTTCGCGCCCTCCACGCCCTTCGTCCCTGCTCCACGGACGTTCTTCCAGCCGCACCCCCACTGCCAGTGCCCTCTGAACGACCTCCTGGGTGGTCCGGGGTCGCTCCCCCCTCGCGATCTCATCTTTAATCGAGCTGTGCAGCCCCTCCCAAAAGAGGTCTCTCACAGGGGCCGAATCTCTGTCCCATTCCAGGGCACTGACCAAAGCGAAAAAGCGGGCATGATATTGCCTTACGCTGGCCCTCCCTTGCCTTAGTCCATGCACCTCCTTCCGGGCAAGATCCACGTCAATGCTTGATAAAAAACACCCATCCATCGCTTTAATAAAGGCATCCGCATCTTGGAGCGCCGGATCCTTATCTCTCCATAGATTGCGCAGCCATGCTTTAGCATCCCCATGCAAATGGGACATGATGAATCCCACCTTCTCTTGCTCATCTCTAAAGTCTTTATTCAGCAGTTGCAGTGCGCACAGTACATCTGCTCTAAAGTTGGGATACTGTTGCAGGTTCCCATCGAAGTGAGAGACCAGACCGCCTGTACGTCTCGCCAACCCAATTCACTCCTGTCTGGGTGTCTGCTTTGTAAGCACGTCTAACCTGACTTGGAGATCCCTGCAGGCGGCAGCTGCCTCCTGCTCTCTCTTCCGGGATGCGAGAGCCTCTGCATTCAGTTGTGACACTGCTCTTCTGAGTTCCTCTATCTGCTGCTCAGCCGTCATGTCGGCAGCCGTTCGTGAGCTCGCTGGTAGGCACCTGCTTCTCTCCCCTCCTCGAGGCTGTAGATGCCCACACTTGGCTGACGGAGCTTACTGTCAGAGCTGCTCGAAGATCCTAGCTCACAGAGGATCACGCTAGCCAGCGATCATTAAGTAAAAGTCTTTATTGAATTACAGTTTCCATTTTCAAGCTGCTGCGTGCAACTCTACGTCTAGTAGCTAGATCGGCGAAGCTCCGTCTGATTCTCCGCCCCTTGTGCACCAACTTAATATCCTAGCCCTGCTCCACCTTTTCCGCCTGACTGTTCTCCTCTGGGTCCCTCTGCCCCCCGGGGTTTCTTCCTTCCGGGATTCTTCTGACGCTGACCCGGACCCTCCTGCCTCCTTGCGCCGGGCTTTAGGACCTGGCTCCCTTTCCGGGCTGCTTACTGCGCCGCCTTCCTCTGCATTTGAACTTGGCGCGCGCGCCCAACCTTCCACTTTCCGCTTAACCGTTTCTTCGCTCCCCGATGGAGGTGTGGCCACTCCTGACTCATGCCCTCCCTCCTGTGGTGAGCTGCCAGCGCTTGCCCCCTGGCTCCCTTCCTCCTCTCTGCTCCCTAGCGGTGACGCTGGTCCCGATTTCCAACTGCTCTCCTCTGAGTCCCCTCTGGCTCTATCTTCCTGGGGTGCCCCCCTAAACTCCCCCCTTGCCCTGGCCACTGGTGCTCCTTTCTGTGAATCCTCTGATTCACTGGAAAGACTCGGAGATCTCGGGTCGTCGTCATCACTCATCTTTTCTTCTGCCTCCTCCCCTTCGCTCTCTGTTTCCTCCCTTGCCCTTGCCTCTGCTCCTAAACCCCTGACAACGCCCCTGGGCACCTACGAATATACAGTTATGCCTTTTGGATTGCAAAATGGCTCCCACGTTTTTCAAGCGTTCATGCATCACGTGTTGGCGGCGCTCCTCTACAAGACGTGCGTCTGTTTCTTGGATGACATCCTGATCTTTTCGGAATCGCAGCAGGAGCATGACAGACACGTCAAGGAAGTGCTGAGCAGGCTACAACAGCATAGGCTTTACGCCAAGCTGGAGAAGTGCCAATTCGACGTGACGGAGGTGGATTTCCTGGGCTACAAGTTGTCTGACAAGGGGCTCGCCATGGACAGCGCCAAGGTTCGAGCAGTGTTGGATTGGAAAAGCCCACGCAACCGGAAGGAGGTCCAACGGTTTGTCGGCTTCGCGAACTTCTATCGCAAGTTTATCAAAGGCTTTGCTATGCAGACAGCGGCCATCACGGACACGCTCAGCTCCAAGAAAAAGAAGTTCATCTGGACAGAGCAGGCAGAGCAGTCCTTTCAGGCACTCAAGCGTCTCTTCGCTTCGGAAGAGCAGCTGCTTCATGTCAACCCCAGCAGGCCGATGAGGGTGGAGACAGACGCTTCGGACAGAGCTGTGGGAGCAGTCCTGCTGCATAAAGACCCGCAGGGGGTTTGGAGGCCGGGAGCGTTTTACTCCAGGAAGCTCAGCAAGTCCGAACAGAACTACACCATCAGGGACAGGGAGTTGCTGGCCATTCATGCAGCGTTCAAAGCGTGGAGGCACTTCCTGATCGGCGCCAAGCACACGGTGCAGGTCTGCACGGACCACAAGAATCTGGAGCACTGGCGCACGGCACAGTTCCTGAACCAGAGGCAGATACGTTGGGCTGAGTTCTTTGCGAACTTCGACTTCCGAATAGAGTATGTCCCGGGGGACACCAACATCATGGCGGATGCTCTCTCCCGTAAGCCGCAGTATCTGGAGGAGGCAACGCCAGCGGCCGCCATGCACATCTTCGCACCAACAGTGTGGGCGTGCGCTGCGGCAACAGTTGACCTGGAGGCGGTGCGACGAGCGTTGCAGGATGACTCCTTCGCGCAAGCAAAGATGGCAGAGGTGCACAGGGGCACGGCAGCGACAGACGAGTTCCAGCTGCGAGATGGATTGCTCATCCGTAAAGGGGCCATCCATGTGCCGGGAGACGAACTTCGCGCCAAGGTACTGCAGCAGCTGCACGACGCGCCCACTGCCGGGCACTTTGGCAAGGAGAAGACGGTGGAATTAGTCGCCAGGGACTTCTGGTGGCCCGGAATGAGAGGGGAAGTCGCGGACTACGTAGCGAGGTGTGACACCTGCCAGAGGGCCAAACCAGTGCACAGACCGCCGGCCGGACTGTTGGAACCGCTGCAAACTCCGGTCGAACCATGGGAGAGAGTGGCCCTGGACTTTGTCACGGATCTGCCCAGCTCGAGGGGCAAGACGGCCATGCTGGTGGTGGTGGACTTGTTCTCCAAGATGGCTCATTTCATTCCGTGTGCTAAGGTGGCCACGGCGGAACAAACCGCCAAACTGTTCATAGACCACGTGTTCAAGGTTCACTGTCTTCCGCGGTCTATTCTGTCCGACCGAGGGCGACAGTTCATCTCGAATTTCTGGCAGAAGCTGATGGGCTTCCTGAACGTCAAGATCAACCTGGCGTCGGCTAGACACCCGCAGACCAACGGGCAAGCGGAGCGGGTCAATGCCATCATGCAGCAGTACCTGAGATGTTATGCGAATCAACAGGCTGCGACGTGGGTGGATTACCTGCCTCTCGCCGAGTTCGCCTACAACAACACGAAGCACGTGTCCACGGGGGTCACACCGTTCTTCGCCAACAACGGGAGGCACCCCAGAACCTTCCCGGGACTGGAAAGAATGGGGGAGGGGGAGCCGCAGACAGCAGATGCGTTCGCGTCGGAGTTGCAGGAGGTCCACGATCAGCTGCGGCGGCACCTGGAGCTGGCCAAACACGCATACAAGGTACAAGCGGACAAACACAGAAGGGTTGGCGAAGAGATCCATGTGGGAGACTGGGTCTGGTTAGCAGCCCACGCAGTGCCGGCCAGGTCGTTGGCGAAGAAGAAACTAGGGCATAAGCAACTGGGGCCCTACCAAGTCGAAGAGCAGGTCAACCCGGTGGCTTTCAGGCTGGCGCTTCCGGAGGGTTCCAGGATGCATCCGGTGTTCCACAGATCGGTGCTCACTCCCTACAAGGCACCTCACAGGTTTCAGGAACCAGGAACGGCACCGAGTCCGCTCAGAGAGAGAACCGGGCAAGCGGGAGTGGCACAGGAGGATCGCATCAACGAAGTCACGGAGATTTTGGACTCCAGATGGGGGGAAGAGGGGGTAGAATACCTTCTCGCCAAGGAGGGCACCCCGGCCAGTGCCAACAGCTGGGTGCCGGGCTACGCTTTAGACGAACCTCTGCTCAAAGAAGAGTTTCATGCCCTCTTCCCACATAGGCCAATGCCAGCAGACTTTTTCGACGACTGGCTTTTCACGCCCACGCTTTCAGCCAGCACGTTCCGGGGGTTCGACTCGGACGAGGAACCGACACGAGACGCCCGTTCCCCGGAGGGGTCACCCTCGGGATCTGCTTCAGAACCCTCGTATTGGTGGGATGATCGACCAGAAGAGCAGTTCCGCAGAAAGTGGCTGGAGGGTCCAGGACGAGCAACGTCTCCGGAAGGAAGCGAGGGAGAGACGGACATGGACGTTTTCGGGGACGACCCGGGTTTCGAGCACGGCGGCACAGAGATGGAAGCGGAGGTGACCGTCGTCGACGAGAGCAGCGAGGAAGAACCGGAAGACTTCAGATGGAGGCCCGCCACGGGAAGCGAACTGTATCCGACATTCGTCCCCCTGACACAGCAGCACCCAGCTCCCGCACCGGAAGGAGGGGAGGCGGGAAGAGGGGGCTTCGAGGGGGGGATGGATGTCAGGGGTTCAGGAGCAGAGGCAAGGGCAAGGGAGGAAACAGAGAGCGAGGGGGAGGAGGCAGAAGAAAAGATGAGTGATGACGACGACCCGAGATCTCCGAGTCTTTCCAGTGAATCAGAAGATTCACAGAAAGGAGCACCAGTGACCAGGGCAAGGGGGGAGCCTAGGGGGACACCCCAGGAAGATCGAGCCAGAGGGGACTCAGAGGGGAGCAGTTGGAGATCGGGACCAGCGTCACCGCCAGAGAGCAGGGAAGAGGAAGGGCACCAGGGATCAAGCGCTGGCAGCTCACAACAGGAGGGAGGGCATGAGTCAGGAGTGGCCACACCTCCATCGGGGAGCGAAGAAACGGTCAGACGGAAAGTGGAAGGTTGGGTGCGCGCGCCAAGTTCAAATGCACAGGAAAGTGACGCAGTAGGCAGCCCGGAGAGGGAGCCAGGTCCTAAAGCCCGGCGCAAGGAGACAGGAGGGTCCGGGGGGTCGGCGTCAGAGGAATCCCGGAGGGAAGAGACCCCGGGGGGCAGAGGGACCCAGAGGAGAACAGTCAGGCGGAAAAGGTGGAGCAGGGCTAGGATATTAAGTTGGTGCACAAGGGGCGGAGACTCAGACGGAGCTTCGCCGATCTAACCATAAGACGTAGAGTTGCACGCAGCAGCTTGAGAATGGAAACTGTAACTCAATAAAGACTTTTACTTAATGATCGCTGGCTAGCAAGATCCTCTGTGAGCTAGGATCGGGGAGCAGCTCTGACACTAACCCTAACCCTAACCCTAACCCTAACCCTAAGCCTAAGCCTAACCCTAACCCTAACCCTAGCCCTAGCCCTAACCCTAACCCTAAGCCCAACCCCAACCCCAACCCTAACCCTAACCCTAACCCTAACCGATCCCTAACCCTAACCCTAACCCTAACCCTAACCCTAACCCTAACCCTAACCCTAACCCTAACCCTAACCCTAACCCTAACCGATCCCTAACCCTAACCCTAACCCTAACCCTAACCCTAACCCTAACCCTAACCCTAACCCTAACCCTAACCCTAACCCTAACCCTAACCCTAACCCTAACCCTAACCCTAACCCTAACCCTAACCCTAACCTTAACCCTAACCCTAACCCTAACTCTTACCGTAACCCGAACCCGAACCCGAACCCGAACCCTAACCCTTACCCTTACCCTTACCCTAACCCTAACCCTAACCCTAACCCTAACCCTAACCCCAACCCTAACCCTAACCCTAACCCTAACCCTAACAGAAACTCTAATCCTAACCCTAACCCTAACTCTAACCGTAACACTAACCGTAACCCTAACCCTAACCCTAACCGAAACGCTAACCCCAACCCTAACCCTAACCCAAAGCGAAACGCTGACAATAACCCTAACCGATACCCTAACCCTAACCCTAACCCTACCCCTAACCCTAACCGATCCCTAACACTAACCCTAACCTTAACCCTAACCCTAACCCTAACCCTAACCCTAACCCCAACCCCAACACCAACCCTAACCCTAACCCTAACCCTAACCCTAACCCTAACCCTAACCCTAACCCTAACCCTAACTCTAACTCTAACTCTAACCCTAACCCCAATCCTAACCCTAACCCTACCTCTAACCGTAACACTAACCGTAACCCTAACCCTAACCGAAACGATAACCCCAACCCTAACCCTAACCCAAAGCAAAACGCTGACAATAACCCTAACCGAAACCCTAACCTTAACCCTAACCCTAACCCTAACCCTAACCCTAACCCTAACCGATCCCTAACCCTAACCCTAACCATAACCCTAACCCTAACCCTAACCCTAACCCTAATCCTAACCCTAACACTAACCCTAACCCCAACCCCAACCCCAACCCCAACCCCAACCCTAACCCTAACCCTAACCGAAACTCTAATTCTAACCCTAACCCCAATCCTAACCCTAACTCTAACCGTAACACTAACCGTAACCGTAACCGTAACCCTAACCCTAACCCTAACCCTAACCCTAACCCTAACCGAAACCCTAACCTTAACCCTAACCCTAACCCTAACCCTAACCCCAACCCCAACCCCAACACTAACCCTAACCCTAAGCGAAACTCTAATCCTAACCCTAACCCCAATCCTAACCCTCACCCTAAACCTAACCCTAACCCTAACCCTAACCCTACCTCTAACCCTAACCCTAACCGATCCCTAACACTAACCCTAACCCTAAAACTAACCATAACCCTAACCCTAACACCAATCCTAACCCTAAAAGTAACCCTAACCCTAACCCTAACCCTAACCCTAACCCTAACCCTAACCCTAACCCCAACCCCAACCCCAAGCCCAACCCCAAGCCCAACCCTAACCCTAACCCTAACCCTAACCCTAACAAAAACTCCAATCCTAACCCTAACCCCAATCCTAACCCTAACCCTAACTCTAACACTAACCGTAACCCTAACCCTAACCGAAACGCTAACCCCAACCCTAACCCTAACCCAAAGCGAAATGCTGACAATAACCCTAACGGAAACCCTAACCTTAACCCTAACCCTAACCCTAACCCTAACCCTAACCCTAACCTAACACTAGCCCTAAACCTAACCCTAACCCCAACCCCAACCTCAACCCCAACCCTAACCCTAACCCTAACCCTAACCCTAACCGTACCCCTAACCCTAACCGAACCCTAACCCTAACCCTAACCCTAACCCTAACCCTAACCCCAATCCTAACCCTAACCCTAACCCTAACCCTAACCCTAACCCTAACCCTAACCCAAACCCCAACCCCAACCCCAACCCCAACCCCAACCCCAACCCTAACCCTAACCCTAACCGAAACTCTAATCCTAACCCTAACCCCAATTCTAACCCTAACCCTAACTCTAACCGTAACACTAACCGTAACCCTAACCCTAACCCTAACCGAAACGCTAACCCCAACCCTAAACCTAACCCAAAGCGAAATGCTGACAATAACCCTAACCGAAACCCTAACCTTAACCCTAACCCTAACCCTAACCCTAACCCTAACCCTAACCCTAACCGATCCCTAACCCTAACCCTAACCCTAACCCTAACCCTAACCCTAACCCTAACCCTAACCCCAATCCTAACCCTAACCCTAACCCTAACCCTAACCCTAACCCTAACCCTAACCCTAACCCTAACCCCAACCCCAACCCCAACCCCAACCCCAACCCCAACCCCAACCCCAACCCTAACCCTAACCGAAACTCTAATCCTAACCCTAACCCCAATCCTAACCCTAACCCTAACTCTAACCGTAACACTAACCGTAACCCTAACCCTAACCCTAACCCTAACCCTAACCCTAACACTATCCCTAAACCTAACCCTAACCCTAACCCTAACCCTAAAGCTAACTGAAACCGAAACGCTAACCCCAACCCTAACCCTAACCCAAAGCGAAACGCTGACGATAACCCTAGCCGAAACCCTGACCCTAACCCTAACCCTAACCCTAACCCTAACCCTAACCTTAACCCTAACCCTAACCCTAACCCTAACCCTAACACTAGCCCTAAACCTAACCCTAACCCCAACCCCAACCCTAACCCTAACCCTAACCCTAACCCTAACCCTAACCCTAACCCTAACCCTAACCCTAACCCTAACCCCTAACCCCTAACCCTAACCCTAACCCTAACCCTAACCCTAACCCTAACCCTAACCCTAACCCTAACCCTAACCCTAACCCTAACCCTAACCCTAACCCTAACCTAACCCTAACCCCAATCCTAACCCTAACCCTAACCCTAACCCTAACCCTAACACCAATCCTAATCCTAACCCTAACCCTATCCCTAACTCTAACGCTAACCCTAATCCTAACCCTAACCCTAACCCTAACCCTAACCCCAACCCCAACCCCAACCCTAACCCTAACCCTAACCCTAACCGAAACTCTAATCCTAACCCTAACCCCAATCCTAATCCTAACCCTAACCGTAACCCTAACTCTTACCGTAACCCTAACCCTAACCCGAACCCGAACCCTTACCCTTACCCTAAACCTAACTCTAACCCTAACCCTAACCCTAACCCTAACCCTAACCCTAACCCTAACCCTAACAGAAACTCTAATCCTAACCCTAACCCTAACTCTAACCGTAACACTAACCGTAACCCTAACCCTAACCCTAACAGAAACGCTAACCCCAACCCTAACCCTAACCCAAAGCGAAACACTGAGAATAACCCTAACCGATACCCTAACACTAACCCTAACCCTACCCCTAACCCTAACCGATCCCTAACACTAACCCCAACCCCAACCCCAACCCTAACCCTAACCGAAACTTTAATCCTAAGCCTAACCCCAATCCTAACCCTAACCCTAACTCTAACCGTAACACTAACCATAACCCTAACTCTACCCCTAACCCTAACCCTAACCCTAACCCAAGCCCTAGCCCTAACCCTAACCCTAACCCTAAGCCCAACCCCAACCCCAACCCTCACCCTAACCCTAACCCTAACCCTACCCCTAATACTAACCGATCCCTAACCCTAACTCTAACCCTAAACCTAAACCTAACCCTAACCATAACCCTAACCCTAACCCTAACCCTAACCCTAACCCTAACCCTAACCCTAACCCTAACCCTAAGCCTAAGCCTAACCCTAACCCTAAACGCAACCCTAACCCTAACCCTAACCCCAACCCCAACCCCAACCCCAACCCTAACCCTAACCCTAACCCTAACCCTAACTCTAACCGAAACTCTAATCCTAACCCTAACCCCAATCCTAATGCTAACCCTAACCCTAACCCTAACTCTTACCGTAACCCTAACCCTAACCCTAACCCTAACCCCAACCCTAACCCTAACCCTAACCCTAACAGAAACTCTAATCCTAACCCTAACCCTAACTCTAACCGTAACACTAACCGTAACCCTAACACCAATCCTAACCCTAACCCTAACCCTATCCCTAACCCTAACGCTAACGCTAACGCTAACCCTAACCCTAACCCTAACCCTAACCCTAACCCTAACCCTAAACGCAACCCTAACCCTAACCCTAACCCCAACCCCAACCCCAACCCTAACCCTAACCCTAACCCTAACCGAAACTCTAATCCTAACCCTAACCCCAATCCTAATGCTAACCCTAACCCTAACCCTAACTCTTACCGTAACCCTAACCCTAACCGATCCCTAACCCTAACCCTAACCCTAACCCTAACCCTAACCCTAACCCTAACCCTAACCCTAACCCTAACCCCAATCCTAACCCTAACCCTAACCCTAACCCTAAGCCTAACCCTAACCCTAACCCCAACCCCAACCCCAACCCCAACCCCAACCCCAACCCTAACCCTAACCCTAACCGAAACTCTAATCCTAACCCTAACCCCAATCCTAACCCTAACCCTAACTCTAACCGTAACACTAACCGTAACCCTAACCCTAACCCTAAGCCTAACCCTAACCCTAACCCTAACCCTAACACTAGCACTTAACCTAACCCTAACCCCAACCCTAACCCTAACCCTAACCCTAACCCTAACCGTACCCCTAACGCTAACCCTAACCCTAACACTAACCCTAACCCTAACCCCAATCCTAACCCTAACCCTAACCCTAACCCTAACCCTAACCCTAACCCTAACCCTAACACCAATCCTAACCCTAACCCTAACCCTTTCCCTAACCCTAACGCTAACCCTAACCCTAACCCTAACCCTAACCCTAACCCTAACCCTAACCCTAACCCCAACCCCAACCCCAACCCCAACCCTAACCCTAACCCTAACCGAAACTCTAATCCTAACCCTAACCCCAATCCTAATCCTAACCCTAACCGTTACCCTAACTCTTACCGTAACCCGAACCCGAACCCGAACCCTAACCCTTACCCTTACCCTTACCCTTACCCTTACCCTAACTCTAACCCTAACCCTAACCCTAACCCTAACCCTAACCCTAACCCTAACCCTAACAGAAACTCTAATCCTAACCCTAACCCTAACTCTAACCGTAACACTAACCGTAACCCTAACCCTAACCCTAACATAAACGCTAACCCCAACCCTAACCCTAACCAAAGCGAAACGCTGAGAATAACCCTAACCGATACCCTAACACTAACCCTACCCCTACCCCTAACCCTAACCGATCCCTAACACTAACCCCAACCCCAACCCCAACCCTAACCCTAACCCTAACGCTAACCCTAACCCTAACCCTAACCCTAACCCTAACCGATCCCTAACCCTAACCCTAACCCTAAAACTAACAATAACCCTAACCCTAACACCAATCCTAACCCTAACCCTAACCCTAACCCTAACCCTAACCCTAACAGAAATTCTAATCCTAACCCTAACCCCAATCCTAACCCTAATCCTAACTCTAACCCTAACACTAACCGTAACACTAACCCTAACCCTAACCGAAACGCTAACCCCAACCCTAACCCTAACCCAAAGCGAAACGCTGACAATAACCCTAACCGAAACCCTAACCTTAACCATAAACCTAACCCTAACCCTAACCCCAACACTAGCCCTAAACCTAACCCTAACCCCAACCCCAACCCCAACCCCAACCCTAACCCTAACCCTAACCCTAACCCTAACCCTAACCCTAACCGTACCCCTAACGCTAACCCTAACCCTAACCCCAATCCTAACCCTAACCCTAACCCTAACCCCAACCCCAACCCCAACCCTAACCCTAACCGAAACTCTAATCCTAAACCTAACCCCAATCCTAACCCTAACCGAAACTCTAATCCTAAACCTAACCCCAATCCTAACCCTAACTCTAACTATAACCATAACACTAACCCCAACCCTAACCCTAACCCAAAGCGAAACGCTGACGATAACCCTAGCCGAAACCCTGACCCTAACCCTAACCCTAACCCTAACCTTAACCCTAACCCTAACCCTAACCCTAACCCTAACCCTAACCCTAACACTAGCCCTAAACCTAACCCTAACCCCAACCCCAACCCTAACCCTAACCCTAACCCTAACCCTAACCGTACCCCTAACGCTAACGCTAACCCTAACCCTAACCCTAACCCCAATCCTAACCCTAACCCTAACCCTAACCCTAACCCTAACCCTAACCCTAACACCAATCCTAATCCTAACCCTAACCCTATCCCTAACTCTAACGCTAACCCTAACCCTAACCCTAACCCTAACCCTAACCCTAACCCCAACCCCAACCCCAACCCTAACCCTAACCCTAACCCTAACCGAAACTCTAATCCTAACCCTAACCCCAATCCTAATCCTAACCCTAACCGTAACCCTAACTCTTACCGTAACCCTAACCCGAACCCGAACCCGAACCCTTACCCTTACCCTAACCCTAACTCTAACCCTAACCCTAACCCTAACCCTAACCCTAACCCTAACCCTAACCCTAACCCTAACCCTAACAGAAACTCTAATCCTAACCCTAACCCTAACTCTAACCGTAACACTAACCGTAACCCTAACCCTAACCCTAACAGAAACGCTAACCCCAACCCTAACCCTAACCCAAAGCGAAACACTGAGAATAACCCTAACCGATACCCTAACACTAACCCTAACCCTACCCCTAACCCTAACCGATCCCTAACACTAACCCCAACCCCAACCCTAACCCTAACCGAAACTTTAATCCTAAGGCTAACCCCAATCCTAACCCTTACCCTAACTCTAACCGTAACACTAACCGTAACCCTAACTCTACCCCTAACCCTAACCCTAACCCTAACCCTAACCCTAGCCCTAGCCCTAACCCTAACCCTAACCCTAACCCTAAGCCCAACCCCAACCCCAACCCTCACCCTAACCCTAACCCTAACCCTACCCCTAATACTAACCGATCCCTAACCCTAACTCTAACCCTAAACCTAACCCTAACCCTAACCCTAACACCAATCCTAACCCTAACCCTAACCCTAACCCTAACCCTAACCCTAACCCTAACCCTAACCCTAACCCTAACCCCAACCCCAACCCCAACCCTAACCCTAACCGAAACTTTAATCCTAAGCCTAACCCCAATCCTAACCCTAACCCTAACTCTAACCGTAACACTAACCGTAACCCTAACTCTACCCCTAACCCTAACCCTAACCCTAACCCTAACCCTAGCCCTAGCCCTAACCCTAACCCTAACCCTAAGCCCAACCCCAACCCCAACCCTCACCCTAACCCTAACCCTAACCCTACCCCTAATACTAACCGATCCCTAACCCTAACTCTAACCCTAAACCTAACCCTAACCCTAACCCTAACACCAATCCTAACCCTAACCCTAACCCTAACCCTATCCCTAACCCTAATGCTAACGCTAACCCTAACCCTAACCCTAACCCTAACCCTAACCCTAACCCTAACCCTAACGCTAAACGCAACCCTAACCCTAACCCTAACCCCAACCCCAACCCCAACCCCAACCCTAACCCTAACCCTAACCCTAACCCTAACCGAAACTCTAATCCTAACCCTAACCCCAATCCTAATGCTAACCCTAACCCTAACCCTAACTCTTACCGTAACCCTAACCCTAACCCTAACCCTAACCCGAACCCGAACCCTAACCCTAACCCTAACCCTAACCCTAACCCTAACCCTAACCCTAACCCTAACCCTAACCCTAACCCTAACCCTAACCCTAACCCCAACCCTAACCCTAACCCTAACCCTAACAGAAACTCTAATCCTAACCCTAACCCTAACTCTAACCGTAACACTAACCGTAACCCTAACACCAATCCTAACCCTAACCCTAACCCTATCCCTAACCCTAACGCTAACGCTAACCCTAACCCTAACCCTAACCCTAACCCTAACCCTAACCCTAACCCTAAACGCAACCCTAACCCTAACCCTAACCCCAACCCCAACCCCAACCCTAACCCTAACCCTAACCCTAACCCTAACCGAAACTCTAATCCTAACCCTAACCCCAATCCTAATGCTAACCCTAACCCTAACCCTAACTCTTACCGTAACCCTAACCCTAACCCGAACCCTAACCCTTACCCTAACCCTAACCCTAACCCTAACCCTAACCCTAACCCTAACCCCAACCCTAACCCTAACCCTAACCCTAACAGAAACTCTAATCCAAACCCTAACCCTAACTCTAACCGTAACACTAACCGTAACCCTAACCCTAACAATAACCCAAACCCTAACCGAAACGCTAACCCCAACCCTAACCCTAACCCAAAGCGAAACGCTGACAATAACCCTAACCGATACCCTAACCCTAACCCTAACCCTAACCCTAACCCTAACCCCAACCCCAACACCAACCCCAACCCTAACCCTAACCGAAACTTTAATCCTAACCCTAACCCCAATCCTAACCCTAACCCTAACTCTAACCGTAACACTAACCGTAACCCTAACTCTACCCCTAACCCTAATCCTAACCCTAACCCTAACCCTAACCCTAACCCTAACCCTAGCCCTAGCCCTAACTCTAAGCCCAACACCAAACCCAACCCTAACCCTAACCCTAATCCTAACCCTAACCCTAACAGAAACTCTAATCCTAACCCTAACCCTAACTCTAACCGTAACACTAACCGTAACCCTAACCCTAACCCTAACCGAAACGCTAACCCCAACCCTAACCCTAACCCATAGCGAAACGCTGACAATAACCCTAACCGATACCCTAACCCTAACCCTAACCCTAACCCTAACCCTAACCCTAACCCTAACCCCAACCCCAACCCCAACCCTAACCCTAACCGAAACTTTAATCCTAAGCCTAACCCCAATCCTAACCCTAACCCTAACTCTAACCGTAACACTAACCGTAACCCTAACTCTACCCCTAACCCTAACCCTAACCCTAACCCTAACCCTAGCCCTAAGCCCAACCCCAACCCCAACCCTCACCCTAACCCTAACCCTAACCCTACCCCTAATACTAACCGATCCCTAACCCTAACTCTAACCCTAAACCTAA